>NC_143581.1:139383167-139712889 GCF_048544385.1 Mastigoproctus giganteus
TTTTAAGTAGCCAGTCAAGTAATTCTACTAAAGTTGCAGATTTGTGACCACTTGTCCTTGCTGGTAGTCTTGCTTTAGAAGCACAGTAAAATTTTAAATTAGCATTAGTAGCGGCATATGATACGAGACAGCAAACTTATAAAGCATCAGCAAAAAATAATAAATAAATAAATAATAATAAAATAAAACACTTAAAGAACTTCAAGGAAGAACTGGAAAAACGTTTGGAGCGAATGGATGGGTGAAATGGATGGGTATTCATACACGTAGTTGACCTCTCCATTCTGCTACAACTGTACCCAGCCAAGGAGAAGATAGGAGATTTTTTACTTTCTAATTGTCGCATTAAGTAGTACTACCTCAGCCTGCTAAAAACATGAGTTCTAGTTTTCTGATCCATCAAAAAAAAAATATATATATATATATATATATTATCCAAAGAGATTATTCCAAGACATTTTCGTCAACATTTTGACGAGTGGCAATACTGAATCAGATGGCGAGCGGTAGTCCATAATAGTGAGGGTTATATTTACTCCAAATATAAGCATTTCTGCTTGCACTCCGATAAATTGCACATTCGTTGGAAATAACACTTTACCGACGTTGTGGAAGTGTTTCTAATATAGTGCTTTAAGCAAACGCGACATGCTTCGCGTCGTTTTTGCAAATTACTGTCACTCAGCTCGTTGACAAACATAGGCTTCAATGCTTTCAATCGAAGATCATTTGTACTCGAGCCCTCTCACTGCCGGTTTGGAAATATCGATTTCTGATAACCTTTTGCTCAGTGACCTTGCTGGAGATCTTTCAACCGAAATAATGCCTGTCGCTGTGAATGCTGTCAAGGCCTTTGCTTGTTAAAATTGCTGCTTCTGGAAAGCAATTTGCGTTTCCATTGTAATATTGCCATATGGTGCTTCTCTGTTGAATCTTTCGCGGAAATATGCTCGTACAACTTCCACTGTCTAATTCCATGTACAGTAAGCTATTTCCCCAGACTCAGATTACTAGTTTGCACTGATTGTTTATACCGGGGGCTGGTAACCTGTTGATGTGTTAAGAGATTCTTGTTCTGTTATTATTATTATTTAATAGTTTATGAGGGCTAATGAAGTGTCATATTTCTTCTACAGTTTGTGGTATTTTTTGTTTATTTTTAAAGTATGGTTTTAGACTGTGGTCCCTAACAACCAGCAAGAACATTTTGTTGACCCACTTGAGAAATTACAGTTTCTTTCTAAAAATCAACTCATGTAAAACTACTTTTTTACAATAGTTTGCAAATTCGTATGCTTTAAATTATACTTTTTTTTAAAATTTTATTACATAATTTACCCATATAAAAAATGGGGAAAAATGTTTATTATAAACCGAGCTCAAAGTTGAATATCTATGTAATATTAAATGTTGATTAAATGTTAATAAAAAGTCTATGTTTTTTAATTATTTTTATATATATAGGATTATTACAATGCATATATGTATATAATTTATACAAATTCTATAATATCATCATCATCATCATCATCATATAAGGAATGATAAACGTACAGATAAAAATTTGTTTGAATTTGAATACTGATTTATTAGCTGAAAACCCAGGATCAAATTGACAAAAAACTGATCCACAATAATAATAATAATAATAATAAAATAAAATAAAAATATTGGCGACCACTGGTTTTAGATATAATTTGAACTAAGGTGAATGAAAGTTATGAACAGAAACGAACCAGGTTATTATTTCATTCATGATGTCATCCGCAGGTTCAGGTGGAATATAAATATTAAATCGGATTAGCAGGCAAATTAGTTCAAGGTTATAGGTACTAGCGTTTTAGGTATTCATGAATTTTAGATCAAATTTTGCAATAACTGTTGCCCCTCCACCTCTTTGATTAATTCTTAATGTCAATATGCGGTGTGTAGCTGAGATGTTTTGGCAGTAGAAAAACATCTCCTGTATCCATTTTTTAGTAAAACATGCCTTCAAGTTTTTCTGTTACTAATGCAATAAGTTTAGATTATTTTTTATGCTCCTTCTACGTTTTGAAGAAAAACGTTGAGATGCATTTCTGTGTCAGAACGATGTATGCAGACAGATGTAATAAATGGCAGCCTAAGTGTTGGCCATATGCTCATTGGGAACGGTCTTTTCTAGATTGAGTTGATTGCACCTATGGCTTGAAGAGGTGTGTGTGTGTGTGTTTGTTTACTAACATTTAAAGTACGGAAAAACATGTGGTCCATTTCGTATGCATTTCTGTTGTGATTCTAGTCCTTGATTCTTCTCCAGTTATTTCTGAAAAAGTGCTGATTTTATCAGCAACATGTAATTCTATACATTCCGACAGCCACTCCACATTCTTGAAGTCAATCAATCCCAGCGTGATAGCTCTAAAGAAGGAAGGCAACCTAGTGCTGTAACGTGAGTGGATCGATTATACGTTTTGTTGCTTAAATGTAAGCAGTAACAAAATAGTGACAGATTGTTTTCTGTTATACTGATGTACGAGGTACTGCTTGTCATTTGTGGAATTGGCAGTTTTCCGAAGAGAACACTTCCATGGCTGACACTGTTTCGTTTTTTTTCCCTCCATTTACACTGTTGGATATTTTGTGATATTTCACTTTTTAGATTTCGGCACTTTTCTTCCGCGATACTCATAATTTTAAACTGCATGATAATGTCTGTATAGTAAGTACTGTAAGTGTTCGGTGGGATTTTCAAACGGTTAGCTGGGACCGCCTTATACAATAAATAAATAAATAAAGTCCCGTCATAGTTGCGGTTAAAATTATTTTTATTTTGGCATTTATACAGCCTTATTAGGCTTTTAATTATTGCAATTATTTTATTATTTATTTTAAATTACGTGCATTTCATCCACAATCTTTGTAATTCAGTTTCATTTCACCATATCACTTTCCATGTGTACGTGTATGTTGCGCCAAAGCTACTAAGGCTGAAGTGACAGTATATTATGCGTGTAAATTGCGTGTATTTTGTTGTTGCTTTGCTTGTTTTCTGAACGAAAAACCCGAGTTTCTGGAAGAAAAACCATGCAACTCTCACTTGAGAGGTTTGCGTGGTTTTTCAACTAACTCAGCCACGTTTTTAGGAATAATTTGGCTTCCAAGCTTTGACGAGGACTTTCTCAGTATATTATTTTTTGCATCTTCCGTATCATATTCTAAATTTTTACCTGCATGGTACTGTAAATATACAACGGGTTGCAAAAGGTTGGGTGGGACCACCTAGGTACAATAAACAATTTAAAAAAGTACAAGGTTCGGGATGCGACTGGTACCATCAGCAACCTGGTTATAGTTCCTCGTTATAACTCCTCTGACTAGTTCCTTCACCTTATAGAACAAATAAACAAATAATCGAACTAAATAAATAAATAATAAACAAACAAATAACAATAAACAAATAAAAAATAAACAAATAATCGTGTCACAATCTCCGGAGAAAAGTTCACCTTTGCAGTAATGCTTTCACAGTAGTCTTCTAACTTCTTCACTAATTCTGGTATTACCCAAGGTTCATTTCTTTCTCCCACTCTTTTCCTCTTGTATATTAATGACCTTCTTCTGTTGACCGGAAATCCTATCCATAATATTGCTGATGATAGCACATTGCATTCCACCTCCCAGGCCGTCGTGAGTAGCACAGTTGGTAGGATCGCTGTCCTCCCCACACCGGTTGGAAAGGATCTGAGTTCAAATCCCGTCGATGACGGGAGGGAATTTTATGGTTCCTTTTCAAAAGGTGGCTGAGTTTGTCGAGGTCTCAGGCTAGGGTAGCATGGTTTTTTCTCCACGAAACTCGGGTTTTTCATCCAGTAAACAGAAAATCGAGCCAGAATACGCGCAATTTACAGACAATATACACGGAGCAACATGGCCTTAGTCGCCGATGCTCCTAAAACCGAACAACAGCCAACCACCTTCCAGTGGAATGCAACGTGAAATCAAAAGCTTAAACTTCTCGAATATCTGCTACGAATTCCTTAAATCCTGAACTCCAGTGAGGCAAAGGTAAATTAGTTGATTTCAATCCTTCTAAAACTCAGTCCTCTTTTGTATCTCACAAAAAAGGATTCTTCTGTTCTTATGCTTATCTTCGATCACACTCAAATTTCTAGACAAGATCCCATATTTCTATTGAGGATTGCCCTGACGTCTAATCTGTTTTGGAATAAGCACATTACAAATATTGCTTCCTCTGCATCTAAAAAACTGGGTTTTCTCTTTCGTTCTCGGAATTACTTTTCTTTCAGTCACTCTGTGCAAATCTCAATTCTGCCTTGCCATGGAATATTGTTCACACATCAGGGATGGTCCCCCCAAAAACCTCTCTGAGGTTTTTCGACTCTATTCAAAAGAGGACAGTTAAGTTAATTAATGACCCATCTCTAAACAGAGTCTCTCCACTCTCTTTCTCATAGTCGGTCTGTTTCTGTAGTATGCCTTTTCTATAGATACTTCCACGGGCACTGTTCTTCTTCCTAATTTATTCCTTCAACTTCCATTTTCTGGAACGACCTCCCTTCATACGTGTTTCCCGAAAATTACAATCTACAGAAATTCAAATCTTGTATTCAATACTTGAAGGAAGATAGTCAATAACTATCTTCCTGCATCTTTTCAACATTCAACCCATTCACGGTAATAAGTACTATGTTTCTAATTCCTTTCGTGCTTGGGGTTTTCATTACAAAAAGAATGGTGTTCTCCAAGAAATAGCGACAGTTTCACCTTTATTGTTCGACAAAAATTCTTCTGTACGAAAGCTACTACACGCACATTACTATTGTATTGCAGAACAGAATAACACAGAATTACAAGTCTGAGTGGTTGGTGTATAAACATACAGTGCGTGATCAAAGCACCATGAAATAATGGTAATAACGTTATCTTCGCTTGGGAGATTCTTCTGACATTGTGTTGTCACTCCGGAATATGAACTGGTAATTTATTTTAGTAGTTGTGGGAAATTTTATTTTAAATATTAGATGGTATATAAGTATAAGACGATCCATAAATCCTTTTAGGGTTTACAGGCTGAAGATGTAGTTTAATTGAACCTTTAAAAGTAACCAATCTATATTAAGTTCTGAGAGGTTGACATTTTAATAAATAAAGTTTACAAAAATTTGCATAAGTCGTGGTATAACAGCACCATAATATGATTATTTTGTGGCATAACAGTGTCGTTTTATCTTTATTTCAGTGACTGCTAAGATGAAAAACAACTTAACTCCAAGCCAAATAATTAAAAACTCTAATACGGATTTATTTAGTGATGTTTAAAAAAATGCATTTTATTTACCCTCAACAACTCGGAATGCGTCATATTCTCAGTTTCCGTTGCCAATTCTTATACGTTAATAGAATCTCGAGTTGTTTCTGTGTGATGATTCTCAGCACCAGTTCGTGGATCATTGTGCAGGTTACAAAACCGCGATATGCTCTTAATTTCCCGAGTTACATTTATGATCAGATTCTTCTCGTTGTTAACTCATCAGTAATATGAGCCTTTGCAGTAACGTTACCTTCTAGTTACTAATTAACTGGGTAGGAGCTAAAAAGGGAGCACATGTTGGTAGACTGGGACAATTTTCACAAATGTCCAGAATGTTGAGTAAGAGGCATCGTATCACAATACATCTCTTTGCAGTGATTGTTTATGAGCTAAATACAAGAAACCAATGCTAGAGAGAGAGTACTCACAAGCAATATAACACCAAACCACCTATGGTAAAAGCTGAACTGGAGTTGTCCTAGGACTTCAGTTATAATTGACCATGATTTGTGGATGAGACACATTTGGCTTGGAAGTGCTCTCTCTAACATTTGTTTCCTGTATTTAGCTTATAAACAATCACTGCATAGAGATGCATTGTAATATGATGCCTCTTACTCAACATTCTGGACCTTTGTGAAAATTGGATATCTTATGGGTCTTTGTGTTTCTGGATCTCAAGACGTAATGTACAGCTTCAGGTTGTCAATATATGAAAATCTGAAGATATGACATACTTATGACACACACACACATTTCTTGACACTGCATGTATAAAGCAGGTTGTTTACACTTTCTCTAGGAACAAGAAAGATACCGTTTATGAAAGTGTCGTTGAAAATATGTCCAACTAATTTTAAAGTTAGGATGTACGAGTAAGATCAGGTTGAAGATTCATTTTTTGCAGTCCTACAAAAACTTTATTTTTGTAAAAGCTTGGTTCCATCAGCGAGAAACAGCGTGAGCGATTACAAGATATGAAGGAGACTAAAAGGAGATAACAGACACCAGGGAACGTAGTGTGAATATTACTGCTATTCTCTCTAATAATGCTACGAAATCTGCATAAACATTCTCTTTTGTAATATGCTTCTGTTTCTTCACTTAAATTAAAATTTGTTCGATTTTACTGTATTAAAAAAAAATCGCTCTTGCGGTAACACAGTGCTTATAATCATCGTCCTCCCACACACAAAGGATGGAAAAAAGGTCAAGGTTCTAATCCCATCAATGAAGCGAGTAAGATTTTCTTCCAGCAAACAGCAAGCCGACTGAAGAACACGCACAATTATCGACACAGTAGAGGGCATTTAAGAATTCCTCCATTCTCTGACACGATTCTAACGTAGACCTCCTTAATTTTAACGCTGTATATTCTCCTTTAACACGCACTTAACATTTTCGTCACTGAAATAATTTTCCCATTCAAGTACAGTTACGAAACTGTTCCTGCTGTACAACTGTCCTGTCTCCTTTCACGCTTAGCCCAGCTCACGCGATTCCTTCTCACGAGCGCTTTGTACAGCGGAGTTGCCAATTCCTTTGAACGACTCTCGTGAAAAGGGGTCAGATAAACGTTTGCTTGCAGCACGTCTCCCAGAGGAAAGATTGCCCACGAGACGTGAACAGCTTTTTTGGGAAACAAGCTGATCCCGCAATTTATTTTAGTTATGAATGCTCTCCGATGCTGCCAGCTAACAACCTACAACGCTGACTGTGTATCCACATCTCTGCGCGTGCCAGATGTGAGACGGGCATCTAATTAGCTGTTTCTCGTCAGTTACCTACTGTGAATGCTAACATATTCAGTGTGCCGACCCTTTCTGGGTTTGGAGCATAGTTAAGTGCGGCCAATAACTTGGAATTGTTTCTGAAATTATGTATAAATTTAGAGTAATTTAATTTCAATTTGATATACATTATATTAAATACTACTTCATGTACGGACCTCATCCCGTATTAGAGTCTTAGTTACCTCGTGCATGCAGGTTTCTGAATAGCAAGTTTAATCATCGTATTGTATCCCACTGTGGACTTTTCTTTTTTCGTCTCATCCCAGTTTTTCCCCCTCTCGGATTTCACCGATCGCATAAACGCATTTGGAATCCCACTTTGGAACCAAATTCCATAAATTCCTGTCTCTTTGGCGCTTACACGATTTTTCTGATTCCTTTCTTTTACTCCTATGTTATTCTATAAGCATTTGCCCTTATCAGATCACATTTCTGAGTTTCACGCCTTCGATATCTGTTTACCACTCATTGTTTCCTTTTGTTACTCTGCCTTTTTCTCAAATATCTTTAGAATCTTTTTAGTGGTGGCGAAAAACTCCAGAATAGTTATATGTGGGAAGCGGGAGAGGCTAAGAAATTCTTCCTCTTCCTATCCATCGACCTAAAAATATATTATGGCAACAGTGCGGAGGAGCGCTGTCTTTCTATAAAATAACATTAAGTTGCAAATATTCCATCTGCGGTACAGCAAATAGCTGAGACTTATTTCTAGGTGGCTCTTGTCAATCGGTGCAATACCACCACTTTTCTTATGGAGACTTGAATTGGTGAAATCCACGTTTAGTCTCCAGAGCGAAGTTTCCGGTAAAAAAAAAAGGTAAAGTGCAGCCATTATCAACCCACTGCAGGATGGAAGCCTCCTCAACAATTCATGCTGAGGGAAATGGACCATAATCTGCCACGCTGGTCCAGTGCGGGTTGGCAGATCGACCGTATTCAGCAGTCAGGGGCTTGAACCACGGTCTACTCAAAGAGCGTGTGCTACTGCACTCCCTCCCCTGACCACTCGGCTACGGAGACAAGTTTCCGGTATTCCCTCCCATCTTCTTCAACCCATGCACGGTGCTAAGTACTATAGGTTTTGATAACTTTCGTGTTTGAGGTTTTCATTAAAAAATATCCAGTAATTAGCACCATCGACTGTCTACTAATGAATGAAGAAAAGGACCAATCGTTTCGTGAAATGAAACTGCGCACCACACACACATTCAGCTTCCGACTGCCCATCTCTAACAGTACTTTGGTCTTCAGTGTCCCAAATGCTGCCGCTGGGCCTCTTTACTGTGCATTGTACATGAAAAAGGTAAGTCAGTCGTCACTAGAAATAATACTATACTAGTAGTTGTTGTTACTTTCAGTCTTCCTGAACATGACCACAGCAAAAGCCTTTTGACGTGGTTGGTTTCGGCACTTGCAAAATCTGCATGCAGCTTCTAACGAGCGTGAAGAATGTTTGGACGATTGATTAAGCCAAATGAACTCCCCTGTTGGCACGGCGAGTCGACCTGCGCTGAAAGGTTACGCAAACCCTATCGGCCGTTCAGCTTCAACAGTAGGCCTGCCTTCCTTTTCTCTGCAGCAGAATGCCACCACTTCGTTCGAAACTGTTTCAACTTTCGCAAGAATGACTGGCTTCCAGGTGCTTTCTCTCTATATTCAAATTGGTAACGTCTTTACACTCTTATGTCAGATTTACACTCTTGATATGTCAGTGCACACACACCGCACGTTGCTTTCTGTTGCGGCTACGCCATTTTGAGATCGAGATTTTTCCAACCCAACCATATGATGGATATGCTACTGGAAATTCCTTGAAAAGTTTCAGTTTGTCTTTCAAACAAAATATTTATCACATAAAAAGAAACAGTTATTTTTTTTTAAAATAAAACTGTATATGCCCGTCATATACTTCTACGGTAGAAACTCAATTATCCGAACCTCAATTATCCGTATTGCACAGAAATACATAATAAAATATTACATTATAGAGTATTTAGCGGATATTGTGTTGCTCAATATTGCATAATGCACGGTGAAACAATAGGTTGCAGGTGGGTAGCCTGTATGGAATGTAGCAACTCGGCATTTGGAAATACATTCGTCTCCTGAGCGCGTTTATCCAATGCATTTGTTCCTTTCGTGAGTGGGTATTTTTTCGATCGCGATTTATATATATAAAAATGGTTTAATACCTATTTCACCAAAAAGAAAACGTATTCTGCTAAGTTAAAAGACAAAACGACAATAACTGAGTCCTTGAAAAGGGTGAATCGGGATGTTTTCTGGCTGAGAAATATGGAGATGGCACGTCAACAATCTCGGACGTAAAGAAAAATAGTGAAAGAATTATAAAATTCTCTAATCATCTGATGAACGAGCATGGAAATTTAGCACGTAAAGTTATGAGAAAAGCTAACGAAGAAACTCTCTGCATGTGGTTTATTCAAAAGCGATCTTCAAGACAGCCGATATCTGGTCCTTTTGTTATGTGAAAAAGCAATATTTTTAATATAAATTTAAATGGAGACACGAACTTCAAAGCAAGTTTCGGTTGGCTCGGAAAGTTTAAGACGCGACATGGTATTAAAGAACTTGTAATTCACGGAGAAAAGCTTTCTTCTGACATATCTTCAGCAAACGCTTTTATAGAAAATTAAAATTGTCTGTAAGGAAGAAGCGTACGACGAAGACTTCATTTATAATGCTGATAAGACTTGTTTCAGCTGGAAAGCAAGTCCCAGCACATCATTAGCCTCATGCCGTGAGAGTACTGCACCAGGGTACAAAACAAGAAAAGAACCTGTAACCATAATGGTTTGTTCCAGCAAATGTTGCATCTGTAATACAACCGATGGATCAATGTGTAATGGAAACGCTTAAACGCCTGTATCGAAAACAACTCCTTCGACGGCTGTTATTAGTTGATGATAATGATGAGGAATCGATTATAAATTTCTTTAAAAAATCAACTTAAAGGTCTGTTGCTACCTACTAGCAGAAGGTTCAAAATCTATGGATGTTTCAACGGTGTAGAAAATCATGGAACAAAATCTTCAAAAGGCCGTTTGGATGTTCTGATGGCACTAAAACAAATGAAAACATTATAAAAGAAGTCAATGAAACATTAAAATAAATTTAAATATGCAGAGAATACAATAAAGAAAAGATCAGCCCGTGGTTAAATTGTGATTTTGACGATCCTTGATTCCAAATATTGAACGATGAAGAAATATAACTGAGTCCTTGTCGAACATGGAAGTAGAGGAACAGGCCCATGAAGATGATGAGGAAGAGAATATTGGGCCTTCACGTTCTGAAGCTTTATTATGTTCAGAGGTTGCTATGAAGAGGTTTGAGAGAGAGGAAGAATGTGACACAAAACAACTTTTATGTGATTTGGCAGTTGCAAAAAGGAGACCACGTACTTGAACCAGACAGCATCCATTCGCAGCTAAATCTCCAAACTCATCGAACTAACTTTTCCACTTCCCCACTTATCCTTCTATTTCTGTTTTCTGGAACAAATTTCCTACATGTGTATTTTCTGAAAATTACAATCTACAGATATTCAAATCTGATGTCAACAAGTGTCTTCTCAACCCATACACGGTACTAAGTACTAAAAGGTCTAATAGCTTTCGTGTTTGGGATTTTCATTTAAAAAAAATCGGGCGATCGTGATGGCTGAGAGCGTTTTAACTAATCCATAGGTTCTTATTATTTAAAAAGGCAGAAACATCACGGGAAAAGTGGGCTGATCCATTGCCGTGCATAAACCACGTCCTCTTCAGATTTTCAACGGTTATTTCTTCCGATAATTCCCACAAATTATTCTGCAGAAAACGTAGGTATGCCATTTTACCTTACTGGTAAAACCTGAGCACCAATAAGTCTGTCCTTAAGAATACCACACCACATATTAAAGTATGTGGTAATGATTGCTGACAATTCGTATGTGGGTTTTCTTCACTTAGGTGAAGAAAACCCACTTAGGTGATGAGTGTTTTGAGAATTGAGAATTCCATTTCTTGTAAAGCGTGATTCATCTGTTACTAGAATATGGCTGAGAAATTCAGAATCTCATACACATCAAAAAACAAGCTATTGACAAAAGGTTCTGCGTTCATTCGTACCTTGTACAACAATTCTTTTACAGGCTTACCGGAATGGATATAGTTGATGTCAATGTAATCTTACAAGAGTTTGTAGCCTTCTGATATTTTTTGTGGTAGGAGATGCTTGAACAGCACGAAATACAGTGGACGCCGCTTATTGTGATTACTTCTAGACACAATTTAATTGATAACAATAACTGAAGAAACAAGAATATGGCTGTTCAGCGTTGTTTTGTGGGGGGGGAAATGTAAAGTGATTATATTTATATTTAATTTATTATTTTATTTATATATCCATTTATAATAAACAACTCCCCTTTAAAATAACTCCCCACTTGCGCATCTGACTATTACTTCACAGAAAATTCTAAGTTCAAGGGGAAAAGCTCTTATATGTGTTTAATTCCCTTTGGGTAGGCTTGCGCACAGAACAACAAAAACCACACAAATGTTGTATATAAAAAACAACAAAAACCACACAAACATTGTATATAAAAAAATCAGTTTATTAGACATATTTACATGAGCATAATTAAACCAAATAATAATTGAATTCATACATATGACAACATGATTTGGACTCACCTACATGTGTATATATATATCATATTCATACATTAGTAAAAATCATTAACAAGCTAATATCAATCCCATTCTATTCTAGAAATACTTAATACTGCATCAATTAAATACCATTAACAAGATATATCAATTCCATTTCCTTCCTCCCTACATATACTGCTTCATTTAATTACCATTAATAAGAACCATCAATTCCATGCTATTCCTTTCTACATATATTTAGTGCTGCACCAATTAAATACTATTAACAAGAAATATTAATTCCATTCTATTCCATCCTGCATATGTTTAATACTGCATCAGTTGAACAAGAAATATCAATTCCATTCCATTCCTTTCTACATATACTTAGTGCTGCATCAATTAAATAGCATTAGTAAAAATCTCAATACCATTCTATCCCTTTCTACATATGTTTAATATTGCTTCATTTAAATACCATCATAAGAAACAATTAATGATTAACATCAATTCCATTCTATCCCTTTCTACGTTATCATATATCCAACATTCTAAATATCTTATATCTAATAAATTTCCCTCTTTTTAATGTTCTTCCTTCCTGATTCTTCCCTAAACTATCTTTACAATTAGGTATTTCTGAAGTCCTGCTGACCAATTTACTGGGTTTGTACAGTTCCTGGTGTGGGTGTGAAGGTACTATGTACTACAAACTAGCGACTTACTTGTAGAACTCGGCGGGCGTCATCTTTCATCCTTCCTATCAGGTACAGCTTATCTTCACTATCTGGGGCGGCATCTTACTATTCTTGAAGAATTAGGCTCTGGTAGTAGGGCTGCCAGGTAGGTCTCGGTTCCATTTTATTCAGGCCGCTTGATGCACCTCTCCTGTTTCGGAATGGCTACTCTCATGTCGGTCGGGGTTCCGATTCCATCCGATCCTGCACTGTGCTTTCCAAGATTTCAGGAATCTTGGCCTTTTTTCGGCAGATTTGATTTCACCTTTTTCTTTGTGAGAGACTCGTTTGTCTTTCACATATTTCTTCCCAACTCCTAGACGATCCAAAGAGCCAACATTGACTATGTTCCACTCAAAAAAAAAAACTCTGACTTTCTCGACTACTAACCCATTCCCTCGCACCGACCAAAATCTTAACTCTCTCCTTGACTCATCCTCTCACTGCCTTTTTCCCACCTCTTACTGCCGATTTCGCCACGCCCATTTCCCAGTGACTTCTACCAATCTTACATTTACTTTCGGATTCCATCTCATTCCATTTGTTGGAAAACCCCTTATTCCGCCGGCCCAGTAGCACGTGATCAATACATCCCTATTTCAACCTGTTGGATCTGCGGCCATCCGGTGTGTTCTTTGAAGTAGCCGGTTGTCCAAAAACAACACTTTACCCTTCACATATAACGCCTTGTCTCCTTAGCGTTCTAAAACCACAAAAAGTGACATTAGTGACCACAGCATCTATATTTGGAAACTTGTGTGTGCGTTTAAGAACCGATTTCCGGTCTAGCGACTGAAGTAAATTGCCCCTACTATATTGACCTTGCATAAACATTAACTTGTTTGTTTCGCAAAACCACTTGCTGCTTTTGCCGTAGCATTCACCGTCTATTCCCTGCTTACAACGGAAGTTATGCTAATGGCTCTGTTTTTCATTACTACTACCCACTAATTTTACAATTCTTACTGAATAATTCTTGTTATTGAAACTGCGGACATTACAATATTATCCTACTAACGGCAAGAATCCAAAGGAAAACTAACTTCCAAAGTCTTTATAAAAAATTTATTTTTGTAAGATTTTCAAATCTTACAGTTTATTGACGCAGAGAAGAAATGTGTTCGTGAAATAGTGGAAGTGGACAGAAATAAAACATTAAACTCTAGCAATATAAAATACCGTACTTTAATTTTTACTGTGCACTATTTCTTCGAGAAAGTTGATCAATAAAAAGGAAACTGTCGTAATGTTCCTAGGAATCCATTAAATACAAATAAAGGGAATATCAGAAGCTGCAAACGTAACATCTCGGTTTATTCAAGAACAAATCGAGATGTTACATAATCAATTCCACTGCGCATGCGAAACCCACGCGCAGTGGAAGTGAAAAAAGCGATAACATAAACTCACTGCTTACAATAAACGTTGTTTTTTCGGTGTATTCGTATACGTCTGATCAGGACTTCATAAAAGTGATAGCATTATGCGTACGTGTATATGAAAACATTACCCGTGATTAGAGTAAGTGGTGTGTTCACTGTATTTGCTCTTTTGGATCACATCAACTCTGTGCAGGACAATTCAATGTATACGACACTTAAGTGCATGACAGTTCGGTGTACGAGACAATTTCGTGCTTGATGATATTTCACTGTATGTGATAATTTGGTGAAAGACAGTTGTTGGCTACGACAGTTCGGTGTATTACCTTGAGACTAGAAATCAGTCTCAAGGTAATAAGAATTCGTCAAATCATAGTTATTAAATTAGCCATTTTCAGACGGCATGTGAAAAGTTTGCATTTTTGGTCTTGCTTTATCATTCAACCAATTCTATTCGAGAATTCACCGAATCGTCACACTCAACAGACTGTCGAAGCGACCAATTGTGTTTCACCAAATTGTCATATACAGCGAAAGGTCATGCGTCAAATTGTCACGTACGCCGAACTGCCGTACGAATTGACTGCACCGAATTAACGTGAACGTTATCCCTTCAATATTTGCAATTGATCGAAATCTCCTTTTGCCAGCGTTTAGTAAGAGTTTCATGGTCCCTGTTTCCTAAATAGCCTCGCAACTGCAGAAAATATTTGAAATATTTGCGTATCAGCGAACAGCAGCTACAAAATTCTTATGAACCTCACCATAAATGAAATCATATTGGTTAACTCGTCAAAAGTATACAGATTTGTATTGTGTCTAAAATGGAAATCGGCCAGTTGATTTACATTATACTGCATCAGTGACTTGCGTGCATTATGGCTGAAATCGCTGATGGGCCTAAAAACTAACACCATCAACAACTAACAAGAAAATAAATAAAGAAAGAAACGACAAATCGAAAGCAGCTTGCACTCAGTGTTATTGCGAGAAAGTGACGATAGAAGATTGGGCATCTTCTTCTGATCAACTTGAAAAAATGCGGGTTTCTTTTAGAGAATTGCCTGGCTTTTAACGTTGACAATGCACCTGTCATGGTAGACTTCAAAAGTGGAATAAAAGGAATTTAAAAAGAACAGATTGAGCATTTGGTAGTGGTAAGATATCCTGGTCATCTAATTAACTTGTATGATGAAAAGGCGACTTCTCGCATTGTCATGACATTTTACTGTTAACTATAAAGAAGTCCAGAAAAGACAGGCGAAAAATTTCAGTTAATGGCATTACAGTAATGAAAATGTTTATACACATTGCTCATATTTGGAGAAACGTTTATGATAAATGCTTAAATAGACTGGTAGAATAGTGGCAGTCTCTAACAAGTTTGTTTAAACAAGAGCTTAAAGTTATGAAAAAAACCTTACGAGCACTTTTCAGAGTAACCAAACTGAAACAAGCAGCCATCCTCGTGGATAGCACAGATGGTAAAATCACCGTCCGCCCCACACCGGATTGAAAATATCCGAGTTCGAGTCCCGTCGACGACGGGAGGAATTTTTATGGGCCTTTTTTCAGAATATGGCTGAGCTAGACGGTCTCAGGCGAGGGTGGCATGGTTTTTTCATCCAGCAAACAGAAAATTGACGTTAGAACACACGCAGTTTACAGACAGTATACAAGGAGCAATATGGCCTGAGTTGCTAATGCTCCTAAAATCCAATTACAACAACAAGCAGTCTATCTATCTATTTCGTATGATGTGATCAATACACGAAGGAACCAGTTTTTTCTTGCTTCCTTCGTGTATCGTGGCCGGGATATCCAACCAACCGGTTGGTTCGGCACCATCGTGATATCCAGCCCGAGGCGAGAATCGAACCCGCGACCTTTGGCTTGCCAGGCAGGCACTTTTACCTACCCGGCTAGCCCGGTCGGCACAACAAGCAGTAATTAGTGCATGATGTTTTAAACAGAAAATGACAAATTAACGAACTCAAGGAAAACAAGACCAGTCCAAGCAAGCTGATAACTCTAAGCAGATTCCTTTACGGTATGTGAAGAGGCTTTTTATGTTGCTTCTTTTGACTTGAATAAAGCATTTTGCTTAGTCCTTTTCAATGTTATTCCATTTTTTTTAAAATCCCAACGTAGTAGTTTTTCAAACGTTCCACGCATTCAATTACTGAGGTTATTACACCTTAATGTTTTGAAGAATGTGTTGTATAAATTTGTTAGTTCATTTACGGGTTAATTTTTCTTCATCCCTTTTGGAAGTTGATTACCATAATAGTAATAATGACCATCCCATCCGTAATGGACTATGTCGCATAGCTCGCAGTATAAAAAGTCCAACAACTTGTAGATCAGTGGGTTTGCATCTGGTCGTGCAAGTCAAGTGATAAAGTAGCAGTTATGGTTATGGGACGCAGTAAAGATATCACAGGTTTCGAAAGGGCATAATTATGGAAGCTCGTGCGACATATGGACATATGTTGTGTCTTACGTAACCCCTACACGTTAGTTCATCTCTGCCATGGTTCTCTGTGATGATATACAAAACTCTGTACAATGGCCAGAAATTAGTGTAGTGCTATGTTTGCGTAGTGTGTGTGTGTGTGTTTTGTGTTGTTTCTGGCCGCTTTGCTACCAGGAAGCAGCGATCACCGGGAAGACTGCTTTCCAGTACTCGTCTACGCTACGAGGAGGCGGGTCAAAAAATTATACACAAACTAAACTAAATGTAATATTTTCAGCACCCATAGGAAGAAGCGCAAATCCTATAGGTGCAGCAGTCTCATGCGTACGGTAGTGAATACCACAAAGAATCCCGCATCCACTGGAGAAAGTGTAATAGCAGTGGATGCCAGCAGTTCCCATACCCAGGAAGCCCAGAATTGGGCTTCCTGGGTAGGTACGGGAACTGCTGGCATCCACTGCTGGGTACAAGCAAGTGAAAATCCCGTCTCAAAGGGACTAGCATAATTAATAATTTTAGAAAAAAAAATTAATGGATAAAATATTATTATGTTTCAATAAAATAAATAAATAATATTAATTATTATTATTATTGTTGTTTCTCTTATATTATTTCTCCCTGATTGGGGGATTCCACTCCGTGACGGGTACTGCTACCAAGTACACAGGGTGGTTGTAATGTCTGGTGTTACTGTTGGTCGAGGAACTCTCTGACTATCCTACAGGTGTTCAGGATTGCGACTTTCTGGAGTTCCTTGTAGGTGTTCTCTGGGAGACCTATTGCTGCGTGGCTGCTGAGTCTTTGGCACCATACCGGTGGTTGACACGATGATTGGGATGGTCGATACTTCTTGCACATGCCACATCTCCTTGACTTCATGTCTCAGGTTCGTGTACTTCCTTATTATTATTATTATTATTATTATTATTACCAACAGTAACATCAGACATAACAACAACCACCCTGAGTACTTGGTAGCAATACCCGTCACGAGGTGGAACCCCGATTAGGAAGAAATAATATGACCAACAATAATAATAATAATAATAATAATAATAATACAATACAATTTTATCAAGAGAATTTGTTAACAATAAAAGAACTTGTTAAGAAAAATGAATTTCTTGACAATAAGTTGTAATTCATCATTTACAACAGTTTTTTTATACAGATTTGTTAACTAACAGAAAATACAATGAAGTCATTACACATAGTACATTCCACACTGCAAACAGAGAAAGTAATTGATCTGCATATCAGGTATAATCTACTGTGTCATTGAGTATCAAAAATCTACTTATTAGGAATTTTAATTTGGAGATAGAATAACTTCTCCTGAGCCTGAAATCAACACTACCCAACAAGTTGTTTATTATGTTCATTATTGTGCCTATCTCCAGATCTATTTAGTACCTTAGGGTAAGGCAAAACAATTGCTTTTGGATTTCTAAAGTTATGTGATACATTCCTTTAATATTTCCATAAATAATAATATCCTATAAATAATAATAATAATAATTTTAATTAGATAAAATGTTTAAAAAATAATTATTATTATTAACGAAAAAGAAATAGAATGATTAAGGAAAGAAAAAAAAATGAGACAGAAAGAGTAATAAAGGTTAACACTATCCTAGGGAAATAATGATGCTGAACACACAGGAAGGTCGTAAGAATCGGTTTGTTGAGTACAGAAGTCAGTTAAGTAATCCGCATCGTCTGTTAAAAACGTTTTTTTCACATTCCTGTAGAGCTGAGAAGGCATTTTGATTTGCAACAAGATGTCTTTCACTTCCAGGAGAGAAATTATGTACTCTTCTAGATAATGTTTGTCTTAAATATTGGTAAACTGGGCAAAAGAATAAGACATGACTCCAGTCTTCAGAGGCACCGCAGAAACAGGTATCTGATGTAGCTAGATTGAATTGAAGAAGACGAGCGTTCAAAGAAACGTGGCCAGTTAGAATGTATAGCGTAAGAAGGCTTGGGTAGAACCAAATCTGATTACTTTTTTGAGGTAGCGAATTTAATATCAGGTATAAAACATCTGGTCACACAAGAAGCTCGTGCTTCAGGTGCTTCCATATGGGAAACGGCTCACGGCTCGCTGTGGTTAAGGTGAACAAGGAGTGGTGTCGAACGGATCAAACCACCTTCCGTCTACAGAATTGTAAAAAGATTACGGTAGGTGGATGTTCATGGTGAGCGAAGGATGCAGCGCATTGTACGGACTCATCAGCAGGTCACTGTGTGATAGTTTACATCGCAATACAATGCGGGGAATGCAAGAACGATTTCCCAAATGAGGATGCGCCGCAAACTCAAGGCATATGGGGGTTCCACTGCAGGCGATCCAAGAAAAATCCTCTGCTCACCGATCTGCTCTGATCATCGTCAACAGCGAGTTCTGTGATGTCAACAACACAATGGTTGGATACTAGAGGACTGAAAACGAGTGTGCTGGAAGGATCAGTGCAAATACCTGGTACAACTAGGAAGCACGAGTTCACATCCCCATCGTGTATGGTGCCTATCCACTGTCCAAGCAGGAAGCAGGTAGCGGTGGTTGCTTAATATGGGACATGCTCTGCTGGCAAGAATTAGGACCCTTGGTGCGTATGGACCAGTGTTTCACTGTTGAGATCTACTGTCAGCTGTTAGGAGACCATGGGCACCCTGCCATGTTACATTTTTTCCAGGACAGAAACGGGATCTTCCAAAACGATAATGTGCCATGTCATCGTGCCCGCACTGTGCACGAGTGGTTCGAGGAACACAGTGACGATATCACCCACCTTGATTCTCCTCTAAGTTCACCTGACTTCAATCCAATTTAACCCTATGGGATGTTTTGGAATTGGCAGTGAGGCGAATGGACACGCAATCGTTGTTTCTTCCGACGCTGTGGAAAGACTTGCAGGCAGAACGGCTGCAGATTCCCACGCCGTTTTCAGATTTATAGTGGAGTCAATGTCTAGGAAACTAACGGCGAGCGGTGGTCCGACACTATTAGGTATGTGGTCATAATTCAGTGACCACAGAGTGTAAATCAGAAGGAGGATTCTGAGTTATTCATAGTAAGTTCTACTTCCAGAGTTATAGAGAGTTTAAAATAAGAAAATATTTTGTACTTTTGGCAGAGGAAGTATTTTATTGGTACATGCTACTGCATAATGCACACTTAAATGATGTTCTAATAAATGCCGAAGTAGCACAAATTTCATCAGTTTAGCAGGGCATCATTATCAAATTTGAATTTTTTTGGTGTAGTTTCCAGCACTTCTTAGCTTGCTTGGGTTTTATAGGCGCATTAACGACTAAGGCTATAATGCGCAACTTCTTAGCATTGAAGAAATAAAGAAACAGATGAAGTAGTAAATATTTTGCAGTATCGGTTCTGTTAATTTCGGTATGTGAACATACCAGATGCTATTATGAAAGAACTGATGAAGTGGCTCTCGGAATGGGAAATAACAAGTGCAATGGGGAAAATGAACAAATTATCTCAAGTCGTAATTTGCATTTTAACAATTATTCATAGTAATACTGGATGTGAGAGGATATTTCGCAATCAAGCTAAAAAACAAAAAAACTCTTGTGTTCTCTTTCCAATGAAATACTGTATTGGAAATGCCCTTGCAGGCGATCAAAATCTGCAAAAGTTCCTTCCTTGAAGAAATGGAAACCAGTTGGTTGATCAGCTGCTGATGTATAATAGATAGTCGAAGAAAGAAAATCCTTGAATGTGCTAGTGCTTGAAAGCATAATGTAATGGTAAAGAATCCTATGGTTGCATCTTAACAAAAACTGCGTACATTGACCTTGAAATTTGATTTCAAGGTCAAATTTTTGATTTAAAAAATTCTCCGACTTTCTCAGTAAAATTTACGAAAGCACCTATGGTATATATTTAAACTCTCCCAGCCTGTAATCATGTAGCATAACTGACTTCTACTCTGATTAATTTCTTTATGGTTTCTTGTTAAGCGTATTAGCATATATGGATAAGCGCCTGTTGTCTTCGTCGGCTGTCTGTCCGTCCACCCATCCACATGGAAAGGACTAGACTAGCAGTGGACGGAATTTCATGAAATTGTATATTTAGTTCCTATACAAAGACTTGTCGAGCCATTACAAATTTCATTAAAATCGGACAAATATAAATCCGATAATTATCATTTCGTTTTTCCGTGCAATTTGTCGAAGTGTCCGCTTCGACTGTGTTATTATAAAAGGCTGGTCAATGTGATGTTGCTTGTGAAGAGATAGATGTATAGGTTATCTTTAAATTATTCAGCTTATTATGAATCTCGATTAAAATTTTATTGTAATAGATCTTGTAAAATAGTTTGCTGCACTTAATAAAGCAACTCAAAAGAATTTCTTAACACAATTTCTTATCATACAACTTCAATTTCATTCCAAATATTTTGAACGTCTCTTGAAAGGTCACTGTGTGTTTCATCCGGTATTTTAACTGTGTGACGTTGTTATCTTTTACGTAGCCCCATACAAATAAATATATAGGTATGGTATCCAGGAAACGAGGACGCCATGGAATGGAACCATCCTGGCGAATAAATCGGTTAGGAAATGTTTTATTGAGGAAATCGTGCGCATGCAAGTTCCAGTGTGTGGTTCTCCATATTGCTGATATAACACATGTGGCTGCATATCTTCCAGCTGAGGTGCATATCTAGGTAATTTGCAGATTGCACACAGTGTTTACGTGGAAGAAAAATGGCCCAATTGCCTGGCTGAAGGACAGTGCTCACCACGCGTGTACCTTGGGATTATCACCCTCGTGTTCACGAACTGAGTTGGGATTTTCAGTGCTACAGTTGTGTCCGTTAACTTTATCAGACTGGTGGAATGTTGTTTCCTCACTGAAAACGACATTTTCCAGACAGTGCTCATCTTTATGTGTACGGTCGATGGACAGCTAATTCCTCTCCTTGTGGTTTGTCGTGAGGCTTAATTTCCTGGACGAATTTGCACTTTGTAAGCATAACGTTTCAATATCTTGCGAACCATCATGTGCAACGTTGCTCGAGGTATTTTTAGCTGCAGGCTTACCCGGCGATAGATTTTGTAGGACTTCGTGTAAACGCTTCCTGAATTTCAGAAACTTTATCTGCAGATACACTAGGCCCACCGGCTTATTTCTGGTGCACCACACTGCCAGTTTCTTACTGCTTCACCCATTGCCTCATTTATTGTTTCATAGGTTTTTTGAAATTACCGTAATTACCGTTATAATTTTTACATTAATTAATTACTTTTGTAATTACTTTCTGTAGTTACCGTTTAAAACGTCACTTTACAGTCACTAGAGATTTGGTATCCTACAGCCACAACAAACACATTTATTTCTTCCGCACCGTCGCCATTTTAATACTACATTATCGCAATTCTTGCTGGTATCAAGCATCCAATTTTAATATACTTATCAAGTTTCATAATCAGATGAATAAGTTATTAACACCCTGTATATATATAAAGAGAGAGAGAGAGAGAGAGAGAGAGAGAGAGAGAGAGAGAGAGAGAGAGAGAGAGAAGAGGCTGAAAAGTACAGTGCACGCCTCTTATTGTAATCACGGATAATGTTATCACTTTGATGAAGTCCCTAGTCGCACGTATGCGAATGCTTAGTAAAACTGCCACTCATTGTAATCAGTACTGTATTTGGTTTATGTTATCGATAACATAGTCGATTACGTAACATCCCGATTTGTTCTTGAACTCCTACACGTTGTGTGTCTTGTTACTGATTTTGTTTCGTATAGTCGGTATGATTCTCTGCATGCTTACTCCGTCAAAGAAAGTACTCTATCTGTGCTCACACTAACGTGACTATTTTACAGTAGAAAATTAACCTTTTCTATTTCTTGATTTTAATATTTTTTGTTCGTTTTTAGTGGTTTGTATGGATTTCGAAACTGACAGTTTCATTTTCATTTTTTAAAAATAACGTTCTCGAAGAAATAGGCAGTTAAATGAAACGATTTCACTTAGCTTGATTTAATGTTTTCTTTCTACCCATAATACAGTCGAATTTCAACTGTATAATGTTTATTAATCTTCTCCCATATTCAGTGGACTCTGCTAAAGTGATTCAATAAGAGGTGGAAGTGGGTAGAAAGAACCCAATAAAAGAACTCTTTAAAGAACCCAATAAATTATCTAATTTTGCCAGAATTGTGGAATTTCTGTTGAATTATTAAATGAATCATTTCACTTTAATTAAATTTAAATTAATAGTTCGTATGATTTATGTCACTCACACAATGGTACAATATTTAATGTTATGAGCGGGTTCTTTCCAGCCGTAAATTTCAGTGAATTTGTAGTCAGCGAGATTAATAAATAACGCTGCAAACGGTACATAAAAGCGTTACAGTCCATCAAATAATGTGGTGCACGTGATGCATGCCCTACATTACGTAGCACACACGTGTAAGGACTTCTGCTATCACTTTACAATTCCTGTTATAAACTATGGGCCCGTCTGCAATCCTGAAACTTCCCCATAGCTACAAAATTAACTGAGTTCATGTTTGAAAGGCGCTTCACAATGTTATAGCACGCAGTAGCCTTTCTTCACGGTCTGCAGCTTTTAAAATATAACTGCGCAGCTGCTCTGGAAACAAAACAGGGAGAACAACTTAGCAAACGCCATTCTGTAAGTACCATTGTAATTTGCAAATAGACTTATAGCCGAATTGATGTAATCACGCTATGAGATTACATCTCATTTAGTAGTGAAGGGTGACTGGTCCGACTTCCTAAGTGACAGTTACGAGAGAAGTCATAATGAATGTTTGCCTGTATGTACCGAATAACAGATTTCTAGTGAAACAGCTTTTGCCAACCATTCGCTGGTCAAAAGCCGCCAGCAGAGGGACAGAGAGTGAGAGTGAGAGTGCGCGCGCGCTGTGGATATAGTCGCATCCAATATATTTTTATATCTTTATTTTTTTTCCTGCAGGAAGAGTACGTCTATGTTATAAACAACCGTGAATATTTTTACGCAGTGGAAGTAACATGAAATACGCGATTTAATCATTCAATATTGAATCTACTCTAATCAAATAGTTTCCATTGTCCCTATTAATACCTTTTTGAATGGCATGTTCGCCTTACTTTGGACATATTACAGGAACATACATTAATATCTGGGATGAAGTAATTGAATCTGAATCGTATTCGTTAAGTGTTTGGATCGCAACGTACCGGCAGGCTAATACTAACTCGTCGTATAATCTGGTCATTAGGTTAGCCAGTTACTGCTATCCCGCTTTAAGCTTAATATACGAATTTAATCTTCGGCATCTTAAGTCGAAATATTACGTTTCAGCCGCTTTATCTTAATTTCGCGTTCACCAAAATGAGTAATTGACTCTGTTGTTATCATTAAGTTCCTACAGATGATATGGCATTTTATATACCTTGCAATTCGGAAATAAAAGATAAATTACAAAAGGCAAACTGCTTAAGATATTACATATCTATAAGAAATATTTGCATTTTGTTGTAGTGTTTTCTAAACTTTAATCAGCGGTATTCAGCTGAACATAAAATGCCGCGGTCACCCTGCTTTTATTGTTTTAACTTTTATTATTTTTTATTTGCCAAGAAATAACATTCATATTCAAATCGTAAGAAAACACTCCGAGTCCTTGCGAAAGACTAGTAGGCCTCCTTAAATTTGACTGGAGGTAACTTCCTGTGTAAGAAAATCGATCTAGAGAAATCGAGCGTGGCAGAAACAGAAACGACAATCCCGCTTCTCCTTCTGTCGCAAATCAGGCCAGCAGTGCTGTCTCTTTCCTAACACAATCCGGATGTGTCTCATGGCATAACTTTGTCATCACCTTTAGTTGATTTGTTTTCTTTTCAACGCATGTCTGACCGTTGAAGAAGAAAACAGATCCCCCAACCTCATGCTACACATTTATTTATGTCTAATGCAAGTTGATCTCACTCGGAGTAATATTTAAAGTACCACCTTGAATACGGAATTCTTTTTTAAAAGGAATATTAAACTTTAGCTATAATACTAAATCCCAATTATTTATTAGCACGCTTCTCAAATATCCTTGAATAAATTCTAATTTTTAAATATATTTTATTATCAAATTAAACATATGGGTAATATAAAGATTCAAAAATAGGCTTCCAGATTATCGTATGGTAATCCTTTTTTAAATAGTAAACGCCTTTCCCGCTGACATGTGTTTTTTATTTATTTATATCTTTTTCTGTTTTCTGTCAAAAGAATCATTTCTAAGTCTGGATTTGATCACATATACTGAAGCAATGAACACACACACAGGGAATTCTTTTAACAATATACTAGTGGTTCATCTGTTTTCGTTGTGCTTATGATATTCTAATTTACAATGTCATGTACGCATCAGTTACTTAAATTCGTGAACTATCGGCTCGGCGATAGTTCAAGTACGAAGCCGAATATATCAGTTCTTGTCGTCACGGTGAAGCAGTACTGGAGAAGGTAAGCGACCTGAGAATACCGGGTATAATTGGCTTTTGCTTCCCCTTCCTCCTCATTCACCACGTCAGTTTACGTTCTTCTGCACTTTTCACATTTTAAAAACTAGCTCAAACTGCAGCTAGTTAAAGAAAATTGATATTTTAAAACTGCTTATAGAGATTGGCGTGTATTATAAAAATAACTTTATTTTACTGATAATCTTTTAAAAAATTGGCAAAAATAAAAATCTAAGGTCAGCACCTTGGTAACTAGTTGCAGTTGAGAGTTTTGCAAGTTTGGTAAAATTTTGTCTTCAAACAGTTCAAGAATTTCAAGTTTAACAATATCAGTTAATTTTCGAAAGTGTTTATTCATCGTTTTCTAATCCTGAGTTATTGGGGTTTGATGGGGTACAAAAATAACATTGACAGGGTATGCAGAGAAAGAGATAGTGGCTTTGAGAAGGAAAGGGGTGCTATTTTAGTTGCTTTGTAAAGAGAGTCAGATTTGACACAACCTGAGATGGCGGGTGATGGTAGTGGTTGATCAAAAATAGCCTGGTCAGACAGAGAGTCTCGTGATGTGCGTGCATTTTTCAAAATTGTCTGTTAGACACTCAGATGTTGGATACTTGGCCAAGAAAGGTATAGTATTGGTTGTTTCCCCCCCCCCCTCACTTCACGACATAGTGGCACAGTATTTAGGGTAAGGCGCCACCGGTGGTCCCCCACAACTGTGCCATCAGTACTCTTGTGAAATATACAGAACTCTTATAAATGCCAGAAGTGTGTGTGTGGCATGTTGTATGTGCATAGTATAGTAACCCTCGATTTAACGGACTAATAGGGGATAAGGGGCGTCCGTTAATACCGAAAGTCTGTTAAATCAAATGTAACCTGAAGGAGGCATTTTTTATTTTTCTTAATGTAAAAAAAAGCTTTAATACAATATACAGTATTGTAAAATAAAATTATGTTGCAATTTGGCCTTTGATTTTATGGATATTAGGAACAGTTTGTTTTTTTCATGCCGTAAATTTCACAAACACGTGCTACTAAGACGCCTTGTTCTAATTTCTCAGTTAGCTCTAATTTCTGTGCCACATTCAAGTTCACACACTTTCTTTTAACTCCTCTATCACTTGATTGCCATTTTAAATTGTAAGGATTGCAAAATTATTTAAAAAATAAAGGCACAATTCAAAAATCACAGAAACACTGTATACAACCTGACCACACGATAGCTTGAGGCAGACTGAGACCGAAACAAAGCGAGTCGGTAGACCTGCAGTTTAGTGTCCTGAGTCACGTTCAGCTCGCGTCAGCGCCTGCTCTTATCTGTAATCTGGGAAAAGAGCTATTTGAACACGTTTTCAAAAAGAATAAAAAAGTTCCTGACTACAATTTCCTGAATTTGATTATAAAAATAAAAGTTATTATTATTTGGTTTTTAGGAGCATTAGCAACTAAGGCCATATTGCTCCGAGGATATGCGGTGGTCATACCCTGACCTTTCCAGATCCTCCGTATTTGGTGGTCACGAGCTCGAACCCCGGTCTAATCAAGAAGCGTGTACTACGCACTGCTGCTCTTGCCCACCTGGCTACGGAGACGCCAAAAATAAAAGTAGGTAATTATCAAAACAATAATGGAATCAGGTAATTATTATTAATTTTAACCGCTCCAGGGCTGGGAAGCCCACCTGAGCCCAGGGACAGTAAAGGTTTTCAAGGCCAGAGAACCGTGCAAATAGGAGCGCCATTTGGCATCCCACGCCCGAAGGTGTGAGCAGCACATGACCTACCCTACAGTGTACAGGTGCATAGTTATTCCACACCCGAAGTTTTTGTGAAAAAAAATAATCCTACCCTTGTGAGGGTTTGCAAGGTACGTTCCTGCTCGGGCTTGGAAAGAATGTATCATCCCGCACTCAAGGGGAGTGTCAGCAAAAAGATCCTACCCCAAGTGGGGCTTGCAGGTGAGATATTCCACACAACATAAGTAGTGTCAGTATTTCCTACCCACAAAGGGGTTTGCATAGGTCAGGTTCATGGAGATCGATTCAGAAGTCAGTATCAGAAATGTCAAGTTCAGGTAAGGTCAGTTAGTGAGGTTAAACTTTTGAGTGAAACTCTGCAGGTTAGCTTCCAGTGGACCCTACAGTCCAACTATAATCAACCAATCAAGGTTGAATTGTATGAGGCATGGAGGAGTTATTCCATACAAAGGCGTCAGCAAGTCGTGGTAGGTCATTGGCTTGATTAGTTGTCCTGATTATCATCTGTCTGTTATGGGGTTTTTTGACGTCTGACTCGTCTAATTTTAAAGACTGATTTCGAAAACTCAGTATAAAGACAAGATAGCAATGCTCATCTTGCAGTAAGAGGTTTTCATTACGCTGTTGGTTTTCCTGTATTTCGGTGATTAACCTGAGTGGGGGGGGGTATTCGTATTTGGGACAAATGTTCGTAATGTGGTCCCAACTTTCTTCGTCTCCACATATTCATAGAGAACCATTTTCAATTCCCAGCGTTGTCAGTTTGAGCTTGAGAGGCCCATGTCCGTAAGGAGAAAGGTAGCTTGCAAGCCTGGTGAATACCAGGTAGGAGGCTTCGGACTAGTGAATGCAATTGATGGGATGATTTGAATGCAGTTGATGGGATGATTTGAATGTAGTTGTTGGGATAATTTCCTGGTAATTATACCCTTGCCAGAATTTTCCCAACTCTTGCCAGATTCTGTAAGTTTTTTGGTGATTTTCTTCATTTCATGCCCGGGATCATTTGTGAGGTCAAGGTTAGTATCAGCTATTGTCTTGAGGGACGCCTCTCTTCAAGCTTTGGAAGGGACCTCTGCGGATGACCCCCAAGTAGAGGGCAGGCAGCCTGCAAGGACCTGGAGTGTAGGGATGCTAAGTATTCGACACGCCCTGGTAACTGTAAGTAGCATTGTTCTCTGGATGGAGTTTAGTTTGCTGCGATTTCGTGAGAGTGTAGCCCGGCGCACCAGGCAGCTGCATCATAGGAGACGATGGGGACGAAAATATATTTGTAAATTAAGATCAAGGTCCGATGCTTGATGCCCCAGTCCACTCGACTAATCCGGGTAATCAGCACGTACTTCTTAATCTTATCTGCCAGGTAGTTTAGATGAAAGTGAAAGGTGAGCTTCATATCAATAAGTATTCCGCAATACTTTACTTAACTTCCAGTAGAGCCTTGTTGAAATATTGTCTATTTTAATGACTGGTGGTCTAGTTAGCCGCAGTGTTCCTTTAAGCATTGTTGATTTAGCTTTCTTTCCGAAGTGACGAGCCGATGAGTAGCTGCCCACTATTGTAGCTTTGAAAGTGCTCTGTTAGCATAAGTTTCCAGGGCCAGCTCTTGTATCAGCATTCACTACCAAGATCAGGTCATCGGCGAAAGGGAGGGACTCAACATGCTCAAGGCCCATCCCAAGAAAGCGTGAACAGCACCAGGAAGCCCTGGAATTTGTTGACATCTTCCTTGGACATGATATTTTGCTACAACAAAAAGAAAGCCATCGCGCACAGGAACTAGTGCAAAATAAATAAATAAATAATAATAATAAATAAATAAAAATACATATGCAATTTTGCCCGAAATAGCCATCACATTGTCTTGTATTGTAAAACCAGATTTTTGTTTTTAGTTGTTTTCACCATTTTAAAATCAGCTTTTGCCTGTTTTTGGGTCGCAAACAGTGATCTGTAAATAAAGCTAATCCCAGAGCACTGAGAACGCCTCTAACGTAACGTAGAAATGCATAAAAGATGGCAGTACTTCAAACTGAATTCTGCCAAAAATTAATATCCTTCCTTTTTAATCGATTTTCTTCGAGTAATTCAACAATTAACGAACTCACTAACCAGTGAATATGAGCATATGCCACTGGAGTTTAAGAAGTAGCGAATATAATCACCGTTTTCACGATGATAACAATACCTGATGTATATACGTCTTACCATGTGGTCAGGAGAATGGTAGGCCTAATCAGATACAGTCTGCGAAATGCAAACCTCATGAATAGGTTTACATTTTTAGGTAACGTATTTAATAATAGCTGTAGTTCAGTTTATTGTGCATAGTTTACATTAAAATAACAACTATAGTATAAGTATCAAAACCTCCGCCGCAGTATCAATCAGCTGTGCCACACTACAACGTATCATTATTATTTAAAGGATGCAGAATTTGAATACGGGGAGATACTTTGTGTACAAAAAAGACAGACAGGATATGACTGGGGGGGATAGAGAGAGAGGTGTAATGCTCTTAGTTAAGAAGCACATGAAATCTAAGACATTGTTTCCGTTTGATATGCTTCGCATAACCGAGTAGTCAAGCTAGAAGGTAGCATGAATGTACTGTATATGCTTTAACTGTGGATCGAGTTCATGAGACTTGCTAATGCATTGCTGTTATTTTTATTCTCTCTGTCTTGTGAGCTTCTCTGATTGTGTGGCCATCCCGGAGTATAAAAAAAAAAAAAAATTATTTTAAGGCCGAGTGGTCAGCGAAGGGGTACAAAAGCACATGTGCGCCTGCTCACTCGGCCTGACTACTGAATATGGTTAATGATTGTATTTATTGTCCGAATGATTAATATAAATTCCTCTGACCTAGTGGTCGTGTTAGAGTGTAAATAACAATTTTACTAATGGCAGTAGTACGCAATTGTGGGGATCGCGAACCCACTTAGTTTATAAAAAGGCTTAGAGTCAATTAATATGGGATCATAAAATTAAGTTCCGCTACAGAGAAAAGTGTTTTCGTCACTTAAATGCCACTGAATATATTATATTCAGTGACATTTAAGCAAAATTCATAATTAAAACAACATAATTCATAAATTTAACATTATTTTGTACAGGTTTCACACTGTGCGAATCTGTCCAAATTAACGACAACAAATGTTTGTTGTCGTTAACTTTCGCATGTTTGCTGTTGAGAGCTCACAACACACATTTGAAGGCCGCCAGTTTGACATGTCTGACCTAGATAAATTATTCATACGTTTAGAAATATGTCACATAAAATACAGAATTGTTAAAAGCAAGGTCTTTCTTCGATAACAGCAATCTTGAGTTAAGAATTATGATCCTCTCCAATATAAAGTTATCTCAGCAGTGCAGATAACTGCAGAACAATTCTGTCGATGATTGATATGCATTAGCGCTGTGTTTGATTATGATGTTCCAATTGTGTCTTTGTGTCGTTTGTTTCCCCTGTTGATGCTTGAGGTATTTTAAAAGCTCGAAATAAAAATATTCCAGAACATCCTAAATCCTTCTGACAAACATTATTTGAGGAAGGATCTGTACTGTATTATTTGTAGAGATACATACAGACAAGGTGATCTCATAAGCCTGACTGTTTTGTTAGAAAAATATGTTGTTGCTTTGGGTTATTTTTCGCGCATAGATAAATGTCATGCGTAGTTACTATAGTGTGATACTTCACGAGATCGTTTATCGTGTATTATATTTACACAAGGGCGTATATATGAGCCGATTTTTTTGTTATGGCAGCTGAAAAACCGGAATAACTTATGGGGAATAAATCCTACTCCATTCGCCTCAAATTGTCTAACTATAGCTTCGATTAGGTTATTAAGAATTCCTCCAGCCTTCGATGGAATTTGAAAACAGACCTTTTCAATCGAATGCCAAGTGCGAACTCATACTGTCGCAGGGGATTGCTTCTTGAATTTCGTGAAGAAAATTAGTTGGAGTGGGTTTACTCTAAGAATAAATTTCAAAGCAATAAAACTACTAGGCGTTCGCTTAAATTGCTTTCAAGCAATTTAAATGGATGCCTTTTGAACTGATTGTAAATTTACAGTAAGTTTACAAAGAAAACGCGGTTTATTTGCAAAAATAAACTGATTTTTCGATTAGTTTCTTCTCTATTGAGGTGGGGAAGAGAAGTTTACTAAGTGACCTACATAAGCCGCTGCAAAATGTAACAAAGTCAAAATTTTTTTAAGCCCTGTGTATCTCCAACTTAGCGACGCACATGTTTCGGCCATGCAACGGCATCATATTGCAGTCTACCCCCCCCCCCCCAACAGTTAATTAGAAACTGCACAAAACGCGATGACAAACTTTGTAATTGCATTGCCATAATCTTGATTATTTCTCGTTCAATAATTCAATCTAACGAGAAATTTCCTGCTTTATATCGTAACGATTTTATTTTAACTGAAAAGCATTTTCTGGATTAATAACTGATTGGTATAATGAATTCTGTCTAGTAATCGTTTGATGTGAAATCACGATCTGTGTTATATTCCGACCAATTTAAATTAACATTGATGATGTTGCTAACTTATTTTAGTGAAGATAGAGATTATTCCTGGTTGATGCACAGATGTGTAGTACTGTATTGTGCCTCGAAGTGAACAGATATCAAAGAGTTATATTTTAATCATTCATTACAACACAGCAACAGGCAGTGGCAAACTTTAGCTGGCTATGAAGAGTAACTGTGCATCAGAGTAACAATTGACTAAAAATTAAAAGCAAGAAATATGTGGAATATTTATAGACACCACAATATTCCACATATTGTGGTGTCTATAAATTATTCGCCTAATTATGAAGCTCGATTAAAATTTTATTGTACAGGTATTGTGAAATGATTTGTGCACTTAATAAAGCAACTCAAAGAATTTCTTATCACGCAACTGCACTTCAATAAACCTTCACATGGACACCTTTGGTAGCACGTAGAATGTGAAGACAGTAGTCGATGCCATCCCAAGTATTTTGAAGAATCTCTTGAGAAGTGGAAGTCACTGGCTGTTCAGTCGAGGAGGCCATGGAATGGGGACCATCCCGGCCGATCTATCGGTTAGGAAATTATTTATTGAGGAAATTGCATACGTGCAAGCTCCATGGTGGTGGTGTCCCATCGTTTGCTGATATAACACATGTGGCTGCATATCTAAGTAATTTGCGGAGTTCACAGTGTTTTCACGGAAGAAAAATGGTTAATCACCTGGCAGAAGGAGTGCGCACCACACCTTGTTTGCCTTGGGACTATCACGCTCGCGTTCACGAACTGAGGGAAAATTTTCAGATTTGAATATGCAACAGTTGTGTCTGTTAACTTTACCAGACAGATATTATTATTATTATTATTATTAGTAGTAGTAGTAGTAGTATTGGAATCTGATGCAAGAAAGCAAACTTATAAAGCATCAGCCAAAAAAAAAAAAAAAAAAAAAATCCTCCCACATCACCTGTCCGTCACCTCCAATAATTCGTTTAGTTCTTTCTTGAATTTATTCAGATTCCGCACTTCAACAACACCAAATGGAAGTTTGTTCCAACAATCAACCACCCACTGGGTGAAAACTAATTTCCGCACATCTATCCTCATCAGATCATCCTTCCTCAGTTTGAATTTATGCTCCTCTCCTGTGTGTAGTCTGAGGAAGAATGTCATCGGCATTGAACTTGCTCAATTCATTGAAAGCCTTAAACACCTCAATTAGATCGCCTTCCAGGTGCCTAATCTTCACCACGCTGCAGTTTTCAGAACTGAAGCCTGGCTTTTAAGGACACCCTTTCGTTTTCTTCACCAATCTTGTTACCCTTCTCTTCACCCGTTCCTCCAGATTTGCATCCTTCCTAAAATGAGGCCTCCAGACCTGTATGCAGTACTCAATATGGGGTTTAACCATTGTATTATATATGTACAACGGGATAATCACTTTCTTGCTAGCAAAGTTTCTTGGTGGATGCAGACATCACTTTCGTTACAGTTTTTTTGGATACATTAAACAAATCAGTAGTTTTACTATTACTGCATATAGTGCAAGGAAGCCACCAGCTTTTGCTGCAGGGGCCAAAAAAAATAATAATAAAATAAAATAATAATAAATAAAAATAAAATAATAAAATAAAATACAAATTACGAACTTCCTTCCTCATTTAGGTCATTATCCAGTTTCTTCAAAGTACTGTATCAGCTTCAGCTACTTGCGGAGGCAATGTGCTCTTGTAATCAACGCTGGGCTAAAGGAATACTTCCTGCAATTTAGTCCTCTTCCCTTGTAATTTGAATTTATGGCTCCAAGTTCTGGAATTCTTTTTATAACCCGTGAAAATTTCGTCTCCATTCATTTTACTAACTTCTCTTAGAGTCTTATAAACTGCTCAATGTCTTTTGTTGGAGGATATCTTAATACATGGACACAGTATTCCAAATTCGGTCGTACAATTGCCTTAAAAAGTGGGATTATGGCCACCCTGTATCTATACACGATAATGTTCAATGAATCATCGATCGGACATTGGGTTTCCTGGCCGCCTGTTTACGCTGCTCAAAATTTCCATCTTTTCCTGTATCCTAAGATCTATTTCTTCCTCTACTAATTTTAGTTCTACCCCATGAAGTGTATAATTTATTTTCGGATGGCTATTCTCCGAGTGTTTTTTTTTTGTTAGTTGTTGGCGCATGGGCTTCTGTGGCCATATGCACCTCCCAAAGTTTTTGCATTTTGTACTCTGATCCACGCCCATAGCGGGATTCGAATCCGCGACCTTTTGGTTGCCAGGCAGGCACTTTACCTACCCGGCTAGCCCGGTCGGCTCTCCGAGTGTGAGAGCATGCATTTTGTTGCATTAAAAAATACTTTTCTGACCCTTCTTGAAGTCTGTTTAAGTCATTCTGAAGGAGCTGTGCTTGGCACTGATATTTAACGACTCTCCTAATCTTTACGTCGTCTTCAAATTTTGACATTACGCACTTTATCCCTTCGTCGAGGGGATAAAGTGAAATGAAAATCAGAAACAATAGAGATCTAAGAACCGATCCTTGGGGAAACTGCTCTTCTGATGTTAAACAATCTGAAGAATATCCACTGATCACAACCCTCAGCCTTACCTTCTGCCTTGTCACCCTTCAGTTCATCATAGAATCTTTCCAGTAATTCCAGTACGTTTCAGCTTATATAGTAACCTCTCATGAGGGACAGAGTCAATGTTTTGCTAAAATCCAAAAAAAAAAAACTATGCCGAAATTTATCCCTACATTCAGCTGATGAGTAACTGTTAAAATAGTTTACTAGGTCAGTTAAACATGATTTCCCTTTCAGCGACCCTGGATACTCTTTATCATTGATAAAGGTACTCTTTATCATTGCCTCTTAGACTCTACCAGTGAAGTAATAGTAATGGCCATAGAGTGCAAGGATGCCAGAGGCTTTTGCTGCACTGGCCGAGAAAAAGGAGTAGATAAGAAAAAAGAAATTATTTGCTTCCCTCATCACATAGGTAACTGTCCAATTAACCTTTGAATTTATTCAAACTGTCAGTCTCAACTACCCGTAATGGCAACCTGTTCCAGCGTTCAATGACTCGCTGGCTAAAAGAAAACTTCCTACAGTCTAGTCTAAACCTCCTCCCCTGTAATTTGAATTTATGCCCACAAATGCTGGAATTCTCTATAACAGTGAAAATTCTAACCTCATTCAAGTCAGTCTAACCGGTCTCTGTAGTTACCAACTTCACTCTTAGAACCAGTTTTATATATTGAAGATACGTTGGCACTTTCCAATCCAAAGGAATCTCACCCGAGCCTAATGATGCCCTCATAATTAAGCTCATTGGTTCCACACACTCTACCCTCGTTGGGTAGCACAGTTGGTAGGATCGCCGTCCTCCCCACACAGGGTGGAAAAGACCTGAGTACGAGTCCGGTCGATGATGTGAGGAATTTTTATGTGCCTTTTTCACAACGAATATGAGTTAGTCTGTCTCAGGCGAATGAAGCATTGCTTTTTCTCCTGGAAACTCGGGTTTTTCGTCCATCAAACAGCAAATCGCCCACAGAACACACAATTTACGGACAGTATATACGGAGCAATATAGCCTTAGTTGCTGATGTTGCTAAAGCCCTTATGCAACAACAACAACAACAAACACTCTCTCGCCGTCTCCCTCAAAATTAGTGGGTATATGCCATTAACTCCGAGTGCCTTACTTCCCTCTGTGCTCGAAAGTTTTTCTAATAAACATTCATCAGTAATTTCTAAATCGCTAATTTCATATTGGTCTGCCTCACTCGTACAGCTTCTCTTCAGCACGAAGAACCTTTTGTCAGTAAAAGCCGATGCAAAGTACTTATTCAATTCATCAGCAACATCAGCTGGTTGTAAGACTTTCCCACACCCACTGCACAAGGTTCCAATCTGATTCGTTTTCTTCATGTTTTTATTCACGTACATGAAAACTTTTTGTTCCCATTCTTCGCTATCTTAGCCAGTACTTTTTCATACTCAGACTTCGCCTCCCTGACCTTATTTGTGGTACTGTTACAGATTTAGTCGCCGATGCCCTGTTAAACCAACAGTTTCACCTCTTTGGAGTTCAGACAACTCGGTTATTTTCTTCATATACTGTTTTATGCCACCTCTAAATAAATAACAGCTTTTATCGTCTTAAAAAAATACGTCATTAAGCCATTACTAAAACTACTATTTTCATATCAATGGGTTTCTATTATTTTGTCCATCCTTATATATTTTCAAACTTTCTGGAGTAACGGACCGTTTTGAGATGGGTAAGGCATTGGAGAAAAGGCCAAATCTGAATAGTTTATTTTCGTTATTCACTTTTAGTAGAAAAACAAAATCGTCTTGGTTATTATATACAAAATCATCCGAATTAATCAAATCGCGATTCTTTAGATCAAAAGAATTTTTTTTTATCATAAAATACATGAAAATATCTAAATGTCGATATTTTGTTCTCTTCAGATGAAGAGCCTTTCGTCAGTAAAGACCCATGCAAAGTATCTGTCTAATTCATCAGCAACATCAGCTGGGTTATCTAAGATTTTCCCACACCCAGTACACCGTATAATTTTCTTTTTAACATAAATATATTGAAATGTCGATATTTTGCTCTCCGTGATATCTGTGTGGATTAGTTGGGCTGATACATCGCCGCCTTCCACCCGTCTGGAGGGATTTGGGTTCGAGTAAAGAATTCCTCTTGTCTGTGACTGGAAGAATTCTTTAAGCCTCTTCAATCGGGACTCTAATTAGCCAGTGTCAGGCAGAGGAACAGTGTTTGCCGTAGTTATTTCAGTTTATTTATTTATTTTTTCGCTTGTAGAAGATGCGAAGAAGCCTGTGAATGCACACGTTGTACAACCAGAAGACACTGGTTGTACAGCCAGTCTAACCGGTCTCTGTGTCTTCCCATATTACGGTTAGTCACCCAATACGGGACACGGGGCGTGGGAGATTGAAGTGGAAGTTGATTACGTAAGGCAGAATTGCCTCCCTGTCCACAGCTGCAGTAATCATGTTATATCAGGTGAATGCTCATTTTTGGTGGGACATTTCGCAGAACACTTGGCCCATTTTCCCGTTAAAATTCAATCATAAATTTTTAATTGGGTCGTTTTTTGTTGGCACACCGTGTGCAAGATCTAATAAGAAATTGAACATCGATAACACGGTACGAAACCAACTAATATTAAAATTCGATTAAATTTCAACTATTTTACTCTTTATAAATGTATTTTGATTAGCAACTGTAACCGAGTGGTCAAATGTGAGGATGCATTAGTACAGGCTTTGGAGTTGGCTATGTGCTCAAATTCAAGTGACTGCTAAATACAGTGATGCTCTTCTATTCTCTTTAGTTCTTGAATTTATTTGAATTTATGTGGTCGTTCTCCCAGTGTATATAGAGAGTATTTATATGCCTATCTAACGAATGAGCGTCATATTGAAAATCATCAAAGGCAAATTTATCTACTCAAAATAAGAAAAACTTTATTGTCGCCCAATCTACCGTTGTGTTTGAATATCACATAAATAACACCTTTTTATTTTTGAGTAAATGCGTATATTTTGGACATTTACGAAGGGAAATCTTATTTTATATAGATACATTTCACATTACCGATTCATTCACTGTCCTGATTGCTAACAATGGCGTATGACAGCGAGTGTGTACCATATTTAGTGAGTTTTTTACGCAAGTATTTAACTTTCTTACCTGTGGCTTTTTATCGATTACGTGTTTTGTGTTGCTAAAGCCAAATCATTCAAGGCAAGTACTTTTTTTTGCATTTTAGAACATATTCAAAAGGAGAAAAGAGGTAACAGCTGATTTCACAAACTCCAACTTCGGAGAGAAAAAAAAAAAAAAAAACACAACAACAAACAGGTTAGATAAATACACATTGCGTTATATTTCAGTTGCATTCGATTGTCGAAAAACGTACCTCAGTGGTTATAAACGTCTGTACCGTACTCACTGTGTTTACAAATTGCCATCCTCTTGCACGACAAAAGTAGGACGTTAAAGCTCTTCGGCGACTTAGTTTACAAAGAATCTTTCCTGCCAATGCTCGTACTATCAACTTTTTTCAGATACTTAGAATTGACAGCGAGGCACTGTGTACTGATACAACCTGATAGGGCCAACAACTTGTCCACTGTTGACTTTAGTTAAACTCTCAGGAGGCGTTGGAGCAATTACAATCTAATCAAACTCCTACAATGGATTTGCCCAAAAAGACGTTTTCTAGGCTTCAGCACTGCCGTGCTTTATGTGCTTTCGCTTGGAATTTAGTTTCTTAGTTTTATTTGTTCATACTCTCAGTTCATTAATTGCTAAGATTTTTAACTGCTAAGGAAAGTTATGAACTTCTGTTAAGGTGGAAAAGGATGGCAGCAGAAGAGATGTGCGGAAATTTGCCTTCAGCCAGAGAGTAATTCGAATAAACTTTCATCTGGTGTTTTGAAAGTGGGTAATTTGAATAATAATTTCAAGGTGGAGGGGGAACTCTGTGATGGAAGCGGGAAGTGAAGAATTAGAAGAAGAAAGTATAAAAAAATACGAAACACCAATACAATACAATAAACGATCTTCATTGAACAAAATTTCAGGTTTCTTTAATAGATGATACGAGAATGTACACATTTTTCAAAAAGTAATATGATAAAATACGATATACGAGATAATAGTTAAATAGTTATATAGAATTTCCAGAAACACAGTGGCCTTATCTTTAATTTTCAAGTATTAATGTTAATTTTGTTCTTGACTTTATTTTACTTACATTTAATACTTCTGGTTTGCAAGTAAAAGAAACCAGGTACCGACATATAAAGCACTGGGAACGGTCAAGTCAAGAGATCTTTTTGTAAATCCTTTGTCGGGATGATGGGATTACAATTGTTCCAGTGCTTTTAAGAGTTTATCTGGAGTCAAATGGAAAAGTTGAGGCATTTTTGGAGATTGTTGGTTTTATTAGTACGCAGTGAATTCTTAGTACGCAGTGAATTCTTAGTGAATTATTAGTACGCTGTCAATTCTAAGAATATATATATAAAACAAATTGAAAGTACTGGCCAGAAACATCCTTTATAGACTAGAATGTTCAAAACAAAAGATCTTATCGTCATTCTTTTGCTATACGAAAGTGTGACAACTTAATAAACACATTTCGAGTATGTTCTTCCTCTTGCTCAGATTTGGCACCTGAGGGAGCATAAATTCAAATTGAGGAAAGACAGTTGTAAATGGATATGCGGGAATTTGCCTTTAGCCAGCGGGCGGTTGATTGCTGCAACAAACTTCCATGTGTCGTAAAAGTTGACAGCTTAAATAAATTCAAGGAAGAACTGGACAAACTTTTGGAGCGAATGGATGGTAGAAGTGGAAAGGTTTTTTTATTTATTTATTATTTTTTTTTTTTTTGCCGATGCTATATAAGCTTGCTTTCTTGCATCATATGCCTCTGCTAATGCTAATCTTATAGAAGTTTCTATCCCCTGAATATATTACATGGTAATCGAACGCAACTGAAATGTAACGCAATATTTGCATTACTAAAGGTATTTGTTTTCCCTCTGAAATTCCAACTATTCTTGTTGGAATTTTGGCAAATCAATGAGAAAAGAGTCACCTCTTTTCTCATTTTGTGAATATGCTATACAAATGCAAAGTATTTGCCGTAAACAAGCTGGCTTTAGTAACATAAAATGCGTCTTCGATAAAAAGTCACAGGTATGGAAGTCAAATAGCTATATTAAAATTACTGGATATGGCAGAGCCATCCTCTAATGTGCCCTTGTTAAAGCAGTCAGAATAGTGAGCAAACGAAACATTTTTTTTTTTTTTAAAGAAATGAAAATAGGAATTTCTGTTGTAAATGTTATTTATTTAATTTATGTATATAAAATTATGTATTTAATTAAAAATAAAGGTGCGAATTATTATTATTATTAGTAGTAGTAGTAGTAGCACTAGTAGTATTAGCAGTGGCATATGATGCAAGAAAGCAAGCTTATAAAGCATTAGCAAAAAAAAAAAAAAAAAACCCTTCGCACATCACCTGCCCATCCTTTCCAATAATTTGTCTAGTTCAAGTTTTTCCGTAAATTATTTCGGGTTTTTTTTATCCTGTTATTGATGTTTAAAATTTTGTTATATCTTCTACGTGTATTTTTTTCCTTTTCAAACATAATGGAGAGATTACATGATAATACCGTAAAGCTTTTCTCATTTCGAGAACACGTGCGATGCTACCGTTTTTTTTTTAAACACTGCTCGTTCGTTAGACACGCGCACAGCTTTTATTAATCTGTGTAGCCATTTTTTAATTAACACAGCTGATTAATAAAAATTAAATTATAAATATTAAGATAGTTCAATGTTAATCGAATTGTGTCTTTTAATATTAGTTTGTTTTTCATCCTGTTATTTATGTTTAATTTTTTGTTAATATCTTCTACATGTTGCATCATTAAAAACTACCCAGTTAGAATTTATAACAGTGTTTTCCCACGCGGTGTTCCGCGGGCATTTCGTGCGAAGGTAGGAGGTTAATTCTGCATCCTTGCACAGTCAGTTTCCATCCCTCCCCCCTCTCTTCCTTATATGACGAGTTTATAAGTTGATTTTTTTATGCCCGCAGAAAAAAAAAAACAAAAAAAAAATTTCGGCGAACCCTGTTTCTCCACCTGGAATCGCCTAAACTATCAGCTCCGATTGAAGAGGTCTAAAGAATTTCTTCAGTCGCAATCAGGAATCGAACCCAGCCCTCTCCAAACGAGTGGAAGGCAACGATGTGTCGTCGCTCACAGGCATTTCAATATTTTGACTTATTTAAAAATAAAATGAAAATATACTCGATATATCTATAACCAAATTCTTATTATTCAATTAATACGAATGAGTTTGAAGATAACACGTTCACATATAATACATATCACATTACGTTCCGGGACCTATACCGATCTATATAAGGAAGGGAGTAGCTGGCTCTTGATTAGTCAATGAGAGAGAGAGAGAGAGAGAGAGAGAGAGAGAGAGAGAGAGACTATCCTATCCCTTAAAGAATGGTTTCTTTACATTAATGTATATGGGCATTACCCACACTTGGCCCCTTAAGGCAGACCACGTACACCAGTATTTTAAGTAGGTGCAAACAGATAGATGCATTATGGATGCAACTTCTCGGTTACAGAGTGCATTTATAATAAAGAATGCTGTTTTTTTCCCGTTTCTTTCGCTGATGACTGTATGACTAGTTATCATGGCGAACAAAAAATCTTCATCATCATCATCCGCCATTTTCAATCCACTGCAGGATGAAGGCTTCTCCAGAAACTTTCCAGTTCCTTCTGTTTTGAGCACTGGCCATCCATTTACTACCCAAAAACTCATGAATTTCATCTATCCATCTCCGCCTTTGTCTTCCAGGTTTTCTTCTAGCTCCTCTTGGGTACCATTCTGTTATTTTCTTAGTCCATCTGTCATCATGTCTTCGAGCTGTGTGTCCTGCCCAAGACCATTTTAGTTATTTAGTTTTGATAAGAATGTCCTTTACTTGAGTTTGCTGCCTAATCCATGTGTTTCTCTTCTTATCTAACAGTCTGATTCCCAATATAATTCGTTCTATTCTTCGCTGTGTAGTTCTCAGCTTCTCTTCCATTCTTTTTGTGAGTGCCCAAGTTTCACTTCCATAAGTCATGGTGGGGAGTATACATTGATTCATTATTTTACGTTTCAGACAAACTGGGATATTGCTCTTCAGTATGTGACTATATTTCCTGAATGCTATCCATCCAAAATTTATTCTTCTCTTGACTTCCAGCCATTTATCATTATTACAGCTAATAACTTGTCCCAGATAAGTATATGACTCCACCTTTTCAATTACTGCTCCTTCAATTATTATTTTCCTTTCTGTGGCATACTTGTTCATCATTACTTTTGTTTTAGCCATATTCATCTTTAGTCCAAAATCCTTACTAACTGTGCATAACTGATTAAGATTTTTCTCTAATTCTTTGGGATCGTGGCTTATGATCACAATGTCATCTGCAAATCTTAAATGGTTTAGGTACTCTCCGTTCACATTGACTCCTTTCTGCGACCAGTCTAATCTTCTGAAAGCTTCCTCAAGGGCAGCAGTAAACAGCTTCGGAGATATTGTGTCTCCTTGTCGAACTCCTTTCTCGATGTTAAATTTCCTATTGTCTTTGTCTAGTCTAATAAAGGAGGTAGCACTCTCATATATTTTCTTCAAAATCATAATATATGGGGTATCTATGCCTTGTCTTTCCAGTGCTCGAAACATTGCCTTATGCTGTATGGAGTCCAAATGCATTTTCATAATCCACAAATGCCAGGCATAATGTGTGTTTTATATTCATTTATTAGCTGTGATATTACGTGAAGGTGATCCATAGTTGAGAATCCTGTCCTAAAGCCAGCTTGCTCTTTCGGTTGATTCTCATCAAGTATTCTTTCTAATCTGTTAGTAATGAACAACTTGTAGATGTGGGATAACAAGCTAATTGGTCTATAATTTCCAATTTCTGATTTATCTCCTTTCTTATGCAGAAAAACTATGATTGCATTATTCCACTGCTTAGGCGTCACACCTTTTCTAATGCACTTTGTGAAGAGCCTTGCCAGTTTTTGTGTTATGTCTCTTCCTCCCAATTTTAACAACTCTACAGCAACTTCATCTTCCCCCGGGGCTTTCTGATTCTTCATTTTCTTCAATGCATGTTCTACCTCATCAGGAAGAATATTGGGTATGTCGTATGTGTTGCTACTTTGCAATCCATCTTCCCCAGTGCTGGCATCATTCCCTCGTTCCTTGTATAATTCTCTATAGTAGTCTTCTGCTGTTTGAATTATGCCTTCTCTGCTGTTTATAAGTACACCATCGCTATTCTTCAGTTTCAGTATCATTTGTCTTTCTGTATTACTGCTCATGGCTGCTGATTTAAATCCTTTGTTTTCCCTTAATGCTTGTTCTACTTTTCTTGCGTTAAATCTTCTTATGTCCTCTCTGAATCTCTTTCTAATGGCTTTGCATAACTCAGTATACTCAATTTTTTCCCTGTCAGTATTTTTCTTGCTCTTCATTTGTCGTCTTCGGTTCATCATGACAAGTGTTTCTTGACTAATTTTTTCTTCTTTGGATTTCTTTTTCCCTATAGGTTTCTTGGGCTTTATCACTTTCAGAAAGTTGTAATGTTCCTCATCGATATCTTGGTCCTGAGCAGTCTGCAGAAGCTCAAACGTGTTCTTAAGTTCCAGTACATACTGCTTTTTCTCAAAGACCTTTGTATTATTTACTCGAGTCAGTTTTTTCCTTTCCTTTCTTACCTCTATATCAAGTGTACCTCTTACCATTCTGTGATCACTTCCAACATTTACCTTATTCAGGACGGTAACATCATTCACAATATATCTTCTGTTAGTGAGGATGAAGTCGATTTCATTAGTTGTTAATCCATTCGGACTCTTCCATGTCCACCTTCTGTTCACCCTTTTCTTGAAAAAAGTGTTCATTGCTGACATTCCTTGAGATTCTGCAAATTCCACAAGTCTTTAACCTCTTTTATTTCTTTCACCAATTCCAAAATTTCCTATAATTCCTCTTTCTGCACTGTTTTGCCTTTTTTCAACCTTAGCATTGAAGTCCTCCATAATAATAGTGTAGTGGGTTTTCTGCTCATCTAGAAGACTATCAATTTCGGTGTACATATCTTCAACCTCTTCATTATCATGGCTCGATGTTGGTGCATAAATCGTTATAATCTTTAGCTTGTACCTCTTAGAAATCTTGAGTATTAGTCTTGACACCCTTGGTGATGTACTTTTGAATTCCAAAATGTTGTTTTTAAAATCTTTATGGACCAGAAACCCAACTCCCCTTTCACTGTTTCCATTGGTGTACAGCAGATTTCCACTTGATAAACTTATAAGTGATTCATTTATTCTTCTTGTTTCAGCCAAACCGATGATATTCACATTTTCTAATTCTTTTACCAGCTCTAATGTCCTGTGTTCACCGATGAGTGATCTTACGTTATAACAGGCGAAGTTCAGTTTCTGTGTATGGCAGCCTGGTCGTACCCAGAGATTCTTAGCACTCTCTGCTTCCACTCTGATCCTCTCGCTGCCGTAAGAGGGAGAGTGAAAGCTGCTGGGGACTGAGGGCCATTTGCTTTGTTGTGCTGTCATATGCTGGAGGGTTTGGTCTTTTCCTCTTCACGCTGACCAGGCGTCTTGAAGAGAACCACTCTACAAATTCGTTGCCACCTAAGTGATGTAACAGGGCTTACCATCATGAAGGTGTGCATGACTGGATTTTAGGGAGGCAGGTCAACCGGACTTCTCCTAAATCTTCTGTAATAGAGAGATATTGGATCCATCAGTGTTTTAGGCTGAGTGTCTGATAACACACAGGATACCTGTTCCCCTCTAAGCCCCTTAAAACCTTACTTGTACGGAATTAATTCTGCTGTTTGTGTGCATTAAGAAGTCACTGCTTTTGAATTTAATGAAGCGTGCATTTTTTCCAGCTGCATCCATAGTGGGAATTTTTAACTCTCTCTTTGCTCAAAGCTCTCCTAAATGACGTCAACCTGGTAACCAGTTCATGCAAGGATAAATTATAAGAGGTTTGAAGGACTGTCTTATCCTTCCTTTTGTTTTTGCTGCAAGCAGGAAGTAACTGGGTTGGTAATGCAATGGCTTTAATTCTCAGTAGAATAAACTGTAGTGACATAACAGTAACTTGACTTTCTAATAAGTTGCCATTTATGTTACTACTTTCAAACAGATGGCTTATAATATAATTACCTGTTTCCGAACGAACCGATCCCTCATAAGATAGAAAGTGATCTCCAGTTACAGCTAGCACAAAACAGATAGGTTTAGCTACATTACAACTTCGAAAAGTCTAATTTCGTATATCATATGGAAGTTCACATCGAACATGTCTTTTACAATTGGTTTGCCTGGCGTGTTGCTATTAGAAACCAGCTGCTACCTGACAAGGAGCCAGTTAGACCTGAAATAGGCTGTCATAGCAGTCTCCTCTTTTAAACAGATGGCCGAGTAACCTATTGATGATGCTATCTATTTTCAAGTAGTGCAATATTGGGGCAACTCGTTGCGAAGGCAAGTTTGTCTTGTTGTGAGAATTAAAACTATTGCATTATCTCTTGCAGTTTAAATACTGCTGTCCGCAAAAACAATTCAGGGGAAAGATAGTCTTGCAAGCATCTTATAGAGACAGAGAAGTGTAAACCGTTTTTTGCATATAAAGACAAATGCAATCAATGATAGAAAAAGCTTTATTGTTTTCTTTACATTTCTGTATTTTAAAATGTTAATTTTTTTTAAATAAAATGTGATAAATTTTAAAGAATTTCGGATTACAAAAGCTTCCGGATTTTACAGTTTCTGTGTATTTTTCAATTCAAAATTGTCCCACGGAAGTAACAGCCAAATAATTCTTTTAAATCGATTTACCAAATTGAAATCAGTCGTAATTTCGATTTTCTGAATCCTTTTACCTACACATGTTTTGAGATCTCTTCGAGCTTCCTTCCTCATTCACATGCACTCAAGTGAAAGGATTCGGAAAGCTTTCTCCAATCTACTAGGGGTGATCATTTAATTCCAGGACTAGTGCAAGCTCTTATCTTAATTTTCATCATCTGAATCGTCTGTGGATTTCTCTTTCTCGAAATACTCTCCCTTGTACTTTACACGCGTTTCCCACCGTCGTACCCATGCATTAAATGCTTCTTGCAAGCCATTTTTTCGAAAGACCATTCAGTGCTTCCGTTGTGGCTCTGCGAGCATCGTTGTATCAAACTCGAAACGCTTGCCTTTCAGTGCTTCCTTCAGATGTGGAAACAGGAAGAAATCAAATCACACGGGAATAAGTACGGTGAATAAGGGGGGGGGGGGGGGTTTGGCAGAACCTTAGCACCTATGGCAGTGATCATCGCTTGCATAAAATCAGCCGTATGGGGCTTGGCATTGTCTTGATGGAGAAACCACTTCACACCGGAATATGGTCGCCCTACCAAGACACTCATTACCACACTTCATTCATCTCTTTAACTAGTTCCGATGCATTTAAGCCCCGTCTGACACAATACGAATCACACATCGCTGTTCAATCTGTATGTCCGATTTGATACCTGCTTCAAAACGATTGTCAGCGACACGCGGTTAAAAAAAGCTCTCTTCACTCAACACTAGCTGGACAAGTATTGACATGCGCACACAGACTCTACTTAGTAGCGATCAGGGATTAGTAGCGATTAGTACCTCCAGTTATGGAAAGTTCGCGCGGTAAACATAAAATCTTGCCGTAGTCTGCAAATTAAATGATCACCCCTCTTATAAAAGAACACAAACACGATTATGCAGTTTACTTATGCTAGGTTTGGGCTAGTGAATTTATTGGACGGTCCAATTTTTCACGTCGTTTTTTGTTATTTTACACTCTAAAAAATTTGCAACTTTTGAATCATTCCGAGAATTAGTATGTAGATAGAACATTCTAATTGGCGTCAGATTAGTTTTACTAGCTGTATACTATTCACGAGTTTATTGTCAGTCAGTCAATTCCATTACCCTATGCATATTCTGCCAAATAAGCAACAGCAGACATAAAAAATGTTTAAAAGTATTGTCAACACTTCATGATTTTGCTCGTCCTCAATCCTTCCTATGTGATTTCAAGCGTTCTGCAATGAATCCGCTTCACACAGTATATTGTAACTCTCAAATTCATGGTTGTCCATTTCTTCTCTGCCAAGATGCCTTACGAAGGATTGTGCATTAAGTTCTTCAAGGCAGAGAATTTTTATCATTCTTCAAATTTTACAAAAATGTTAAAATGCGTATAATAGCGATTATTTTGAGATATTAAAGATGTTGAAGAATTGGAATGTTGGGTTCATGTATGGAGACCGCAGCTAAAAATAGACATGAGCTTCTGGAAAGCGCCCAAAAACTAGCAAATGAGCCAGGTGGGTTCGACAAAATAGACAAAGTGACGGTTTATACTGGGTGATTCAGGACGAACAGTAAATATTTTGGGAGGTTATAGTATCGGTTATCCTTATTAAAAAAAAGTTCATATAAACATGTGTCCAATTCTCAATGGAGATACAGCTGTTTGAAACTGGCGCGCATAAAGCCATTATGAGAGATATTAAAGAACGATAAACGATTTATTGTTTGTATTTATTGACTTTTTGAATGATACAAAACACAAATAATTGTCAATTATTTTACAGTTCACAATACATGTTCGAAAATCCCACTGCCAACCTCAATGCACTTTGATGAGGGCAACTCTTTTGGTAATATGACGTGTTTTCTTCTGAGTTCGTCTTGGCGTTCGTTTATGAGGGCAGCAATATCCAAAATGCGAGCGAGCAATTCGTCTCTTGCCATACTCTTGTATTCACCTTTTCTTTGTATACTGCGCAATTGCAAAATTTTCGTCCAGACACACAAACAAAATTCCAACGGAGTGAGGTCTGGAGACCTTGGTGGCCAAGGAACGGGACCACCGCGGCCGATCCATCGTTTAGGGAAAGTTCGATTTAGATACTGTATCACCAGACGGGTATAATGTTCTGGAGCTCCGTCATGCTGAAAGTACATACCAATCCGTGTAGCCAAGGGAACATCCTCCAATAGTAGTGGAAGTTCATTTTGCAGAAATTCTAGGTAAATGGACCCTGTAGGACGATTTTGTAACACAACAGGCCCAATCAATGGATTGTCCATGATACTGCACCACATGTTTACAGAGACCCGATATTGAAAATTTGTTTCTACAGTGGAATGTGGATTTTCGTCTGACCACCTATGAGAGTTACGGGTGTTGTTGATACCGCCACTGGTGAAAGTAGCTTCATCGCTAAACAGTATTAATGGAATTAATCGGTGATTAGGATTTACCCACCGACAAAATTGCAATTGCTGGGCGTCGTCTCCTGGTTGAAGACGTTGCACCCGCTGTATGTGAAATGAATACAAGTCGTAATGTTTGCCATACTCTTGTCTGTGGAACACCGGTAGCGTAGAAATTCATCGTTTGCTAATAGTAGGACTACATTCTACCGACTGAAAGATGTGTTCTATTTCATCCACATTTTGTTCATTTGCACGTTCAGAAGAAATATGAGCGCTGGGAACTGTACAAGTCTTATGTAGTTTGGCGTAAACACTAGTAAACGCTCTTGAATCCGGTATTCTGCGGTTAGGAAACCGTCAACGGTATTCTGTACAAGCAACAGTAGCACTTCTACCACAAAAACCGTAGACAAACACCATATTGAGCATGAGTGAAGATGTGCGGCATTCTTAACAACACTTCTAACGCCAAACAGCATCGGGTTATAACTGCTCGTTGGTCAGATCTGATTGAGGGAGCTGTGCGCGCCAGTTTCAAACAGCTGTATCTCCGTATCCATTGAGAATTGGACACATGTTTATATGAACTTTTTACTCAGAATAATCGATACTATAACCTACCAAAATATTTGCTATTCCTTCCGAATCACCCTGTATACGGAGAAACGTCTAACTTGAGGAGATGCTAAGTGTGATGACTAGGCACTGGAGACTTGATTGAGCTGTACAAGGCCCTGAATGGAAAAAGTAAAATAAATGAGGCTGAAATGTTTACTGTTATAAATGATTCCAAAACTAGGAACCATAAATTCAAATTATAGGGAACAGGTTTAGATTGGATTGCGAAGTTTTCTTTTAGACAGCCAGTTGTGATTACTAGACTACGTTGCTTACATGGGTGGTCGAGGCTTGAGAAGATTCAAAGGCCATCTGGATAGGTATCTACTCGAAGATATTAGTTTATTTTGTTATTTAGTTTATTTTTAATATTATTTATTATGGTATATTATATTATATTATATATTTATTTTTATTTGTTTATTATTATTTATTTTTATTTTTTGGCTTATGCAGGTAAAGCCTCGGGCTTCTTTGCACTAAATTGCGTGTAGAAGGCTCAATGGACATCTTCTGTCTGTTCTGATGAACACCTGGAACGAACTGATGGTTTTTAAATAGGTAATTCTAAAGTGCTAAACTTTTTTTGCTAGTATTTAATGGATTATTTACTTTTAAATTATTTAATTTTAAGCCATTTTAATGTTATTTTACTTTATTTTTTGAACATTGCATTCGAAAACATTTTGCAAAAATGAAAAAACATTGCATATTTGGAACCGTAGATGCCTTGACGTCAGGTATTTTCATGTCTCGGGCAATTCAAGTGTCTCAAGATTAGTCCTAAAAGAAGACAGCACTTCTGTAGAGGGTTCACAGAAGGGCAACAGATTGGTGACGAGTGTAAAATGATGCACATATGAAGAAGCATAGAGTGTGGGGACTGCAAAGTTTGACAACTACACGTCTGGGGGGGGGGGATCTGATTGAGATGTGTAATGCAATGAAGGGATTGAGTAAAATGATTGAGGAGGGTTGTTCTCCCTCGTGGGTAAAGAACAGAAGAATGGAAAATAACAGAAGATTGGATCCCATGATGTCACCAATGGGCATCGGGTTGCCGAACAAGAACAACTTGTCTCGTAATGTTGTGGAGGCTGTTGTATGATTTCAGGAGCATCAGCGACTAAGGTTATATTGCTCCGTATATATTGTATTTTTTTTTCAGGAATTTTAGTGATACTGATGAAACGTATATCAGGCTTAATGTTCTAAATTTGCAGATGAAACAAAGGGTATGCTACTGCAATAAGGTCTAGAATAATTTGGCAGATGGGCTAAGAAATGGCAATTGAAGTTTAATATTGACAAATGCACGGTACTGCATATGGACGTCAGCAATTACATATTAACGTACTAACTGTGTGGTAGCACACAGTACTGGAAAATGAAAAAGTCCTGGAGTAATTTCGCAGTCAGATATGAAGTTCTTTGAGCAGTAGAGAGCTTCCACAACAGCTCATGGGGTGTTGTAAATGATATTCAAGAATTTTGCTATCAGGAAGAGAGTATGATTATTCCATTTTATAAGGCAGTGGCCATCTTGAATACTGCTTACTGGTCTGGAGACCTTTTTTAGGAAGGGTGTATATCTGCTAGAACTGGTTCAGAGAGGAGCAATGATTGCTGAAGGGAACAAAAGGGTGCTATTATCAAAAAAGGCTTCAGTTCTGCAAACTGCGGAATCTGGAATCTAGGCACCTGTTAAGGACTCTGATTGAGGTGTTTATAAGTCTTTTAATGAATTTTGAGTAAGCTCAGTGCTTTTGGAATTCCTCCTCTTGCGCAGATTACATACATGAGGGGCCATGAATTCAAAGTGAGGAAGGATGATTGGAATATATGTGCGGAAGTTTGCTTCAGCCAGCAGGTAGGCGATTGTTGGAAAAACTTCCATGTGTTGCTATGAATGTTGGTAATTTTAATAAGTTCAAGGAAGAATTAGATAAAGTGTTGGGAGGGTGGACAGGTACTGTGGGAGTTTTTTTTTTTTTTTTTTTGGCGATGCTGTTTAAGCTTGCTTTCTTGCATCATTTGCCGCTACTAGTACTGATAAGTGAGAGTCTTATAACGGTAGTTTACTGTAGTAGATTTAGCTGTTTTATCAGGGCTGAGATTTAAGAAAGAGCAGCTCTAAAAGTGTTAATTAAATGTGATGTAATCAAATAGTGATATACAAAATAAAATACTATTAATCGTATAAAAATTTTGAAAACTGAGCAACTAATTGTGATGAAGAGGTACTAACCTCTTATTTCATGCATAAAATGTTTATGGTTATATGCTACCCGCATATACCGGCATAAAATTGTAGGCATAATTTTTTTTTTTTTTAAATCGAATTTAAACTATCTAAATAAAAATTTTAATTATTTTCTTACACGCATTTAGCATCTGTTCAGTATAACTAGTTGCTGATTATTGATGTTATCTCTATATGTGGGATAGCCCAAAACTTAATCTGGGCATAAATCAGGATCCTTAACTGCATGAACTTGACTTGTGTCAGGTACCAAACACCTTCGTTCTGTGCCCCAAGAATATAACAATATAATCTCATTAATTCGAACACCTCGGAAATTCGACATTGTCCAAAATCCAGCAGAAACCGTCTCTCAAACGGAGGACTGTGCTGGACAAGAGACTGAGACCATTAATAATGATGACCCCAAAGAATTTGCATATAATAAGACACCACGCCTTCATCAAAGAAAAGAAACAAGCTACACGTGGTCGCAAAGCATAAACGAGAGACCAGATCTCAGACTAACCCCAACAAGACCCAACCTGAGCTACAAACCCAAACAACAAAGCCACTGGAATAGGTTCTACTCCTTGATCCTACCCTGCCGGAAGGACCGGTCCCAGAACAAATCCTGTTTCTCAGAACTGAGCTTGAAAACTTGCTGAAGGAACAGGAACAGAACAACCGAATTACTACATGGCTACGAGCAGATATTGTGTCCCTATGGCCTAAGATGGAAACTATTCTCCTCAAGTCTCATATCGAGTCCGAAAAGGCCAACGCTAAATTAGAAGCGTTCCTTCAAGGCGGGGAAAATGGAATGCCACAACGCTCCCCGACCTATTCTGAAACGTTGAGGACAAATGCCTCCCGGCCAGACAGCAGAGACAAACCGCCACCGAGAAAGACGTTACTCCCCAAACCACTGGTGTTCAAGCCCACTACACCGGACACACACAAATCAAGTGAAGATGTTAAGAAAGCTGTGATGGACTCTCTCACAGAAGACCTAAAGAGCACAAGAATAAAGTCCATCAGGAAAACCCGAAACACGGGAGTGGTAATTGAAACTGTGACCAGCGATGACGCTAAATGCATCTTAGAAAATGCCAAAATACTCACCCTTGGATTGGTAGCTCAACCACCAAGGCAAAAGGGCCCGTCCATCGTGGTGTATGACCTGGAAAAGGACAACATCAACCACCATTATAGAAGAGATTTACAGACGAAACCTGCAACAAAGCCTACCAGAGGTTGACTCAGCAACAGCGGTACGGCCAAAATATCAGACAAAAAGCAGGAACGGTACTGCCGTAAATTGGGTGATTGAACTTACCCCGGATGCCTGGAGAATCATAACGAGGCACCCCAAATATACATAAACTGGGGAGCACATCGATAGAGGAAGCATGTAGCAGTTCGAAAGTGCTTCCGCTGCTTCCGACATGGGCATACAACACATATGTGTTCCCAAACTGTGACCTGCGGCCACAAGTCACAGGTAACAGTTTGGGAACATGTATGTGACCCGCGGCCACTGCAGGGAGAAGCGACACAGTTTCAACTCCTGCCCAAACAAGGGTAAAGACCCAGTTTGTGTGAACTGCAGGGACCTGAAGATGCCGCATACACAGTCCCTTCGCGATACAAACTGTCCCACCTACCTGAAAGCCAAGAGCATCCACCAGGAAAGAATCAATTATGGGAACTCTGAATAAAGGATATAACAACAAGGGTCTAAAATGTAAGCAAATAAACACCCAAAGAGCATATGCAGTCGCAGGCCAAATCACAAAAAAAAAAAAAAAAAAAAAAAAAAAATGCAGAAGAAGAAAACTGCGATGTTCTACTAATTCAGGAACCCTACACAGTTGCAAATAAAGTCCGGGGATATCGCTTAAGGTACAAAATTGTACAGGCAGATGGTGTAAACCCCTGGGCAGCCATCATTGTGCCGAACCCGGACCTAACAATCATCACCGAAGTCACTTACCTCTGTTCACCTTGGGCTGCCTGCGCCCACATTGTGTCGCCTCTGGGAGAGATGTTCCTCATCTCTCTCTATTGTCGGCCTGGAGAGGCCATAATACCAGCAATTCAGTACCTCAACCAAGCGCTAACCGAGCTCCCACACCAAGCACTAACCGAGCCGACGTAAACTGTTGTTCCCCCCTTTGGTTTAGCTGCACTCAGGAGTGCAGGGCGTCCAGGAACGGAGTGCCAGTGGACTAATAGTCCTGAATCGCCCCAACAACTTACCAACTTTGCCTCCACCCTCTCGGAGGCAACACTGGATGTGACATTAGCTACCAGGTCACTCGCCAATTACATCACGGACTGGGTGGTTCACGAGGAATGGACCACATCAGACCATCGTGCAATTACCTTCACTATTCGGCGAGCCCTGCAGCAGCTACTGATAGCCAACTTCAAACAGCACAGATTTGTGGTGGATCATGCCAGATGGGATCAGTTCAAAGAGCAAATCATACTAAATATGCAGAGTCTACACCAGGATGGTACTCGGACAAGAAATCCTGACACTCATCAGCGTTCTGTGACCAAAGAGATTACAAATGCGGCCAACCAAGCCATAAAAAAGAAAAACCGGAAACCAGGAGCGGTGCCATGGTGGTCGAGAGAGTTAGACGCTGTACGCAACCAAGTGCAAAGGAGAAGACGAGCCTTCCAGCGGGCAAGGCGTACAGGGCCCCCCCTCAGGATGTTGAAACGTTTAAGCAGCAATACTGGGAGACAAGAAACGCCTACACTGCAATGATCAGGCAGCGGAAGAAGCTGCCCTGGGAACATCTTGTCTCCTCGGTGGGAAACCAGGATCCATGGGGCACTGTGTACCGGATTACAATGAATAAGATTCCACGGGGTGAGGACGCCCCAAGGACATATGACCACCAACTAGAGAGACACGGTTGGCACCATTTTGGACGCCATATTCACTCCTCCAAACGACCAAAATACCCTTGAACATGAAAAACTCTGCAGCGACAATGATGAATACAGCACTACCAGCAACGAGGCACCCTTCACAATGCTGGACTTTCCTATTTCATCAGCAAACTGAGAAATAGGAAAATGCCTGGAGAAGACATGATTGAACCTAAGATTGCAAAAAAGATAGTCGAGTTTGTTCCGGAACTTTTGCTAAACCTCTATAATCACAGTTTGCCAATGGGTGCCGTGTGACATGAACATACTTTATAACTAGTTGCACTTTGCAGCAACTAGGCTATGCTGATATTTGCAGGCGGTACGTAATGTTCCATTTGTATATCATTAAAAGTGAGCCTATTATATAGTTAGTATTGGGCAAAAGGATGCAAGTATGCAAAGCTTATTCAGCATCAGCCAATAAAATAAATAAATAAAAAGAAATAATAAAATTTTATTCACTTCATTTGCGTATCCTTTATAACAATTTGTCCAATCCTTTAAATTTATTCAAACTACCCATTTCCACAACACTAGGTTGAGGTTTTTCCAACAATCACTTATAATATTAGTACAGAAGCCGTTTTCTTGAGACGGCCATTGTAAACGATAGGCCTAACTGATCGGGCTGAAAGTGGTCTCAAATTAAAGATATTTCTTCCTAGGTGTGCAGAACAATGGGAAAATAAAAAAGGCACGCAACGTGCGCATTTTGAATAATTGGAAAGATGGTAAAACCAAAGAAAATTTATAAGTTTCTCAGATACAAGAAATGAGAAAGGATTCGACGCGTACTGGCGTAACCTGCTCACGACAAAACAGGAACTACATTTATTTAGGACAGCTACAGAAAAACTCTGCTACCAATTGCGAAATTTTTGCAACGGGTACAGTTGAATAATATTTCTGTCATTTGGCTGAATTCTCAGGAGATTTTCGAAGCTCTGTCCTTCAACTATCCCTTTTCTGTTTAAATTTACTCCCCCCCCCCGTGTGTGTGTGTGTGTTCTCTAAGAAAGCGTAAAGATGTTATCAGCATTTAGTTTACTTAACCCTTTCAAAGCGTTAATCAATTCGATGAGATCACTACGCAGGTGCTTAGTTTGTAGACCCTGCAATCTTGTGTGTGGCACTACTCAATTGGTAAGTTATTCTGGGATTACTGCAACCCAAGTTCATTTATCAATGTAAAAGCTCAATAGCCATTCTTGAGCCCAGCTGTTTAGTTTATTCATATCTTTACGTAGTTATTATTTAACCACCTTGCCTCACCCCTCCATCTCCCTATCAATTACCATCCCACTTGTATCATCATGAAACTTACACATCAAACTTGAAACCTCCATCACAATCATTAATAAATATTAAAACGAGTAAGACACCCAACACTGCGCTTTACTGAAAATATTAGTCTGTAAAGCGCAGTGCCCATTTATTACTACTCTCTGTCTCCTACTACTTAACCACCCCTTTTTAACTATAGTTGTAATTTCCCCCCTTTCCTGTAATGCAGTAGCGCGCCCATACTGACCACCGAAACCGAGCATTCAAGGGCGAGGGTACAAAAGTACATGCCCTGAATGACCGTGGTTCAAGTATGCGTGACTGCTAAAGATGATGATAGGTAATGTTCTTGTATTCTGCCTTCCTCTGTGAACTGTACTGATCTTATTTGGTCGTCCTTGAGGATAAACATTCGTCTGAGAAACGTTCATGTGAACATTAGCCTCTTTAGGTGATTAGAATTCGAATAATATAGAGTTTATATATTTATTGCAATGAAATGTACACACTAAGAAAGTTGTTTTAATTAAAAATCTTTCTATGAAATACAAGATGTGTGAACTTCATTTCATTCTTCGTGAAATTAGAGAAACCCGCACACGTTTGATGAAAACGTGGAAGGACTGGAATAACAGCTCCCTTAAACACTTCAAGACCGGTTCGAAATGCAGCGCCTGCGCAGATGCCTAATTTGTTAAATATATCGTCAAATTCATGTTCGAGAGGACCTGCTTGTAAAAAATTAGGAGAGAGAGAAATATCTCCAGCAAAAGCACTTGAGGGACGAGCAAAGGAAAAACTGTATGATGGCGGACGATTTTTTTTTATAATATTGATGAACTTTATTTACGAGCGCATCTGCTAATAAAGCTTCTCATTGGTCAGTTATTTCTAAACTCAAACTCATTTTGCTTTGAGAATTACGACATATGCTGTGTTAGAAAATGCTTGAATCTGTAAATCTTATCTTGTCTTCACTATATATTGCCAGCAAATTTTCAAAATGATAAATTAGAAAGCAGATTTAGTTTATATAAAAGAAAAAAAAAAAGGTTAAGAATGAAGCATCGGTGAAATTATATTTAGCAACAAAAAATAGCTTAACTTTCTCTGTTATAAGTATTGAAGTGAATGAAACTTGGGATGAAATAAATAAGGGTAATGGTCTGTGATGCAAGAGAACGTCTTTCAATATGTCTGTTTCTGTAACAGACAGAAAATGTTCAAAAATAAATTGCCAGCGATAATATATATTCTGGTGGATATTGTGTTTACTCTGCCATAAAAAAGTTTTAAGTGTGGGTTAGGACAGAGTGAAATCGAGAGTATCGATTTTGCCAGTAAATAGTGGGTTAAAGTGTTCAGGTTACTCGAGAGTGCAAGTGTTGTTTCCAAGGTGTTATATTAACGTTTGTGTGATAAATGACCCTGGAAATAGTGAAAAGGTCGTTATATCTTATTCAGTCATCCAAGAACGGGTATTGGATTCTTAGGAAGGAGCAGATGTTATTATGATTAGCAGAAGACCAAACATTAGATGCGTATAGTGGTATCGGACGCACGCATTTTTGAATGTAATTCTTTTAATGCCCATTAGGCAAAAGAGGATACAGGGTTTTTGCTAGAAGCGCGTTTGGAGGTTCTTTTCTCGTCTCATATGAGATATAAATCTAGATTAGTTGTTAACTTCGTCACCTGTGCTCTCTCTAGGTAGATCAGAATGCTGCTCTTGCTCTTTCTGTTAATTGTGGTTTGGGCTGATTTAATGGATTCAAGGTAGGTTGATAGATTTGTGGTAGGACTGGAATTATCAAATTGCAAGTATTCACACACGCTTACATATTTCGGTGGAATTATATCTAGATTTTTTCTTCATAGTTACTTAAATAAAAAATCAATTGTTACTTTATTCAATGTACTTTTGATTTTTTTTTTTACTATGGTAAGAAGCTGGAGTTTTGTTTCAGGAATGGTTTGAGAGTGGCCACAAATAACTTAGTGGTTAAAACTTTCCCTCGAGGGAAACTCCAAATGATAGTGAAGTAATCTTCCATATATGATGGGTAACTTTCAGATATCGTATCGCAAGTAATCCGGGTGGTGTTTTCATTACATTGCCTTCATTAGTCTTCTCCTTAGGTGAAGCGTTACTTATTCGAAGTAGTGCAATATCATGGCAACTCGTTGTGAAGGTATTCACAATATGAGATATAACTTAAAACGATGCCGTTTTACCAATATTCTGATTTATTCAGATATAGCTATGTATTTCTGATGCATTTGCACTATATTTATACATTGCCTTCAAATTGAAAATTTGCAGGCCTATTCAGTGTTTGTTTATCTTCCTTTGGTTACTGTATCAGTATGTGTGGGCTATGTAGGAAGCAATGACTGGTTGGTAGTAGGTTCTCTCGAAAAGTTTTAGAAGACGACAACCCTACAGAGATTGGCCAGAGATCGTTTTGATTGCTTGGGATGTTTTTTAGTCATTAGTTTTTTTTTTGTTTTTTTTCACGCAGTTTTCATTTGGAGTTGAGGTTGGGAGTTTCTTGCTTTAGTGTTTCACGAAATAAGAGAGGTAGTATACCTATAATAAACGAACTGTACATTGGAAAATGGGAGGTGGAGAACCATCTAGACCACTATATTTGTGTTTAGTTGAGTGTTAATGTTCTTATGGTGTATTAAAGATTTTTGGTTAGATTTCTGTTAAGATTGCTGTACTTCTAACCTTGTGATTCAGGTGCTCTTTTAACGTATGAAGCCATTCCTTTTCTATGATTATAACGGTTATGTTTGATATTTTATGAGATTATTTATTTAGCAGGGAGGCCAATAATGGAAGGTCTTCGCATCACTGTGTCTCAAGTGTTTATAGAAAACTTGTTTAAACTTGTTGAATTTCTTCTCTCCCCCCCACGATTCATCATCTGATTCCCTCTGACTTGGAAATAAAATTGATGAATTAACTCGGAAGTACACCGTATTTCGTTTTACCGTGGTTCCAATCCACAAATACGATTAATGATAATATTCTTGTTAAATGTGTATGTGCGGTCGTGCTGGAGTATAAGGAAAACTTTTTTTTGTTGCTTAGATTCCCAAGGAATTCCACTGGAGTGCTCCCCCCACTACTAAACCACCACAGTTTATTTGGTTAAATTAATTTATTTCATTTTGTAGCTGATTACGATATCTCCATAAAAGTCTTCGCCCACGAACAAAAAAATTATTCACCACCTCACTAGATAATAGTATATCTTCGGGATTGAGTAAATAAAGTTTATCATAATCGTGATTAATAGTTATCCATATATTTGAATGTAGCTGTGTCCGTTTCGATCGTCGATTTTTAAAAAAAAAACTCTCCATTATGGTTGGTTCACGTTTTTATAATAGTGTCGTCCGCAAGAGTATAGTGGCTTCGCCCCTTGCTATCAGTGGAATGGTCTGGTTTCAAATTCAGCATTGATCAGGGGAATTTCTAAAGACGGTTCCACTCGAATTTGAGTTATCCAGTTTCACTCGGAGCTGCTGAAAATACAACATGCACACTCTTGATCTGTATAATATCAACAAAATGCCTGAGTACTTTGCATTCGGATCAGAGAATTTGATTTATAAGCACAGGTAGGATCTTCTGAGCGGGATCGTACCTTGGCCGACGGATTTATAGGCACTAGAATTTTATCTTCTTCCAGTTGTAAACATTTCTGGAATTTCTAAATTCCTAAATTTTGATTTTTGTTACCACAATCACATGTTTCTTTTATTCTTTAGCTGAAATTTCTAATTTCTCATATACAGCATTGGTTTAAAACTGATTATAGTAAATAAATGGTAGACTTTCTCGAATGCTTCACCAAGAAATTCAAGTCTGGCGACAAAATGATTAGTTCTTTCAGCTGTTAATTGCGCAGCAACACTTTGATCGTCATACGACTTGTTTAATTATCCCGATGGAAGTAGAACTGTGAAATTAATCACAATGTTAAAGAATTGTGATTAATTTTGTCGTGTTGCCTTTGTTTCACACACCATATTTCATACCATAAAAGCGATCACTCACGCTATTTTTACATTTCCGTTTAATTTCGTTCCAACTCACACTGATTCATCACAGCATTTCTTTGTTTACAAGTTAATCCATAACCATATTGATTTTGCACATATCTTTTGTCAGAAACCTTTTTCCCAGTTCCAGGAATTGATACTGAACATTCTGAAACTTCCGCTTTTCCATTATACAAAGCAAATTTATCTGTGCCTGCATCTTTATCTTTTTAGCCAGTTCAAATCAATTGCTACAGCTAAAATATGATATTATCATTAGCATTAGCATTAGTAGAGGCATTTGATGCAAGAAAGCAAGCTTATGCAGCATCAGCCAAAAAAAAAAAAAAAAGTAACATAAATAAATAAAAATAACCACTTCCACTTCACCCCTCTGTTCGTTCGAAATACCTGTCCAGCTGAGCCTTAAACTTATTTAGGCTATCAACTTCCACGACAAGGGATGGAAGTCTGTTCCACCCACCAACCACCCGCTGGCTAAAGGCAAATTTCCGCACATCTATCCTACATCTGTCTTTCCTCAATTTGAATTTATGCCCTCTCAGGTGATTTTTCTGAGCTAGAGGAAGAATCCCATTAGCATTGAGCATGCTCAAACCATTCAAGGCTTTGTACACCTCTATCAGATCACCCCGCTGGTGCCTAGTTTCCAGACACTGTAATTTGCAAAACTTAAGCCTTTCTTCGTAAGAGAACCCCTTTGTCCCATTCACCAATCTAGTTGCCCTTCTCTGTACTCGTTCCAGCAGCTCTACATCCTTCCTGAAATGAGGCCTCCAGGCCTGTATACAGTACTCTAGGTGTGGCCTGACCATTGCCTTATACAAGGGAATAATCACCTCCTTATCCCTGCTATAAAAATTCCTATATATCATTGACAATAGAAGAAAATCTTTATTGTACAGTAAAGATACAATAATGTGCCCGCCACAGCCAGGAGGCCAGGGGCTTGACAATGATATAGGGTAATATAAAAATATGTACAGTATAAAAATTAGTGCAGTATAAAAGATTACATAACAATTAAAAACGTAGCATTAACCATTCAATAGATATGAGTATGCACATAGATGTGAAGCAGACAGTACACCAAGGTATGTACACGTTCATATGTACAAAGCACATATTTAAGCATATTCACACAAGTCAGAATATTTCACAGTGCCAAATTATTGTTCGGTATTGCATTTTCTTGTGAAGACAGTTCGTCGATTTGCCTGCGACGTGCCGTTATGCGCCTCATAGGAGATAGCAGGTGGAGATATCAGTATGAGTCGACATCAGGGGCCAAACAAAAGGGGAACAAGTTCGGCCAACGAGCGCCTGTAATTGCGATCGGAAGCGAATTTCTGCAGGTCAACTCCGATCATTAGCAGGGCTTGTACTATCGGAAGTACTTGTCCAGGTAGGAATCTGTCACTGATCTTCAGCCTGTTCCGTTGTAGCTGAAGAAGAGGGGTGGCTCGTAAGGACGGAAGTGGAACATGCCACTGGCATATATCCCAGAAGTCAGGGGAATTGATTTTTCCAACCAGCATTTTGACTGTGGTCGCAGTTCTCCTCATGCTGATTATTTGAGGCAGCCGCGGGATTTGGAGTTGGTCGGCCATGCTGGTGGTCCTCTGCTGAGGGGGGAGTCGATGCTTGTGGGTTGCCCACTTCAATATCCAGTATTCACTGGCGAAGATGGGCTTCATGAGAGAAGGTACTGCAGATGCCCATATTTCAGAGGCATACAGAAAGGTAGGATACACAATGGTTTCCAGATATCTGATTGTGGTTCTAGCGTCTGTGTTATGAAGAAGATGTTGACGGGCAATCCAGCGCATTCGGTTGATCTTGCGTAGAACACATTCGATGTGACAGTTGAACCTAAGGTTTGGGTCGAAGGTTACACCGAGATCTTTGTGTTTAGTAACACTTGGAATAACTGCGCCTGCAGTGAGGGTTGTATGGATGTGGGGCACTTCTTCAGAGAAAAAACCATAATAACGGATTTTTGGGGGTTCAGTTTGAGACCGAAATGGTTGAGATGGCTAGAGAAAGCTGTGATTTTATTACAGATTTCCGATGTGATCACTCCCCTGTCAGCTGATGGTGGTATTTGCGTTAGGAACTTTATATCGTCGGCGTAGGTAATGACATCATCTCTGTTACATACAAACGGAATAAGGAGGGCGGTAAAAAGTAACCCCGATAAAACGCCACCTTGCGGCACACCAGCATTGATGGATCGGGTATAGCAGAGGTTACGATGAGTGAGGTACACTGTTCTGTTCCGGAGGAGCGAGTGCAGAAAAGCGAAAACGTCACCTTTGATCCGAAAGAAATTGGTTAGGAGATTCAGAAGGGCTGAGATGTTGAGGCTATCAAAAGCAGCTTCAATATCGGCATAAACAACCGCCATTTCTGATTTGGCCTCAAATGCATTTAAAATCTCCGTTTGGACTGCCAGAAGGTTGGAGACAGTTGATCTATTAGGGAGAACATAATGGAGTTGTTTTGATGATTGTGGAAGAAGATGGCGTGTTATATGCGGAAGAAGGACTTTTTCCAGTAGCTTTAGGAGCGTGGATGCAGTGGAAATCGGTCTGTAGTGCTTCGGCTGGCTTGGTAGTTGAACTTTAGGTAGTGGGGCAAGACTGTATTTGCTCCAGGATGCAGGAAACACTCTATGAGAGAGGATGGAGTTGAACAAGTAGAGCAGAGGATCAAGGATGTATGGACTGAGGCACTTTACGATGAAATGTGGGACATTATCGATGCCAGCGGTGCATGACGGACGCAGCGAGTTGATGGCTTGACGAAGCTGCTGTCGATCGATTTGAATGGAAAACAGCTCATCATCTGGACTTGAAATGGGGTCTGGTTGGTAATCATATGGTTGTGTGATGTTGTCTTGGAATCTGGCTACATAGTTGATCCATTCAACTGGATTGAAATTGGAATCTGGTTCAGAGTTACGGGTATATGGCACTTTGCCTTTGGATAAGGTCTTGTCAGTGTATTCTTTAATGGCTTGCGATTTCAGTCTGTTAAACAGTGCTCTAGCTTTGGAGTACTGAGTTCGGTCATATGCTGTACCAGACTGTTTCCATTGTTTATGGAGGGACTGTTTGCACTTGAAACTGTAATTTAGCTCCGAAGACCACCAAGCATTAGTTCTAGCGGAGATACTGACCTGTTTAGCTGCTGAGAACATAGTAACAGTGTGCAACCATCTAGTTAATATGTCTAGAGCCAGTTCCGGATCTCCTGATTCGAGAACTTCCCAGGGAATTAATCTTGTTGCATAAAGGCATCTGTTCGGTTGTAGGAAGGTGGGAGAGGTGATGATCTTCCTTTTGACGTAGTGGGAGACATTAAAGTTGGGTGTTGGGAGCTGCAATAGGACTACGATGGGTTCATGATCTGATTCAAAGTGAGTTTCGGGTTTAATGTCGACGCTACATGAACCAGACGATAATATGAGATCCAGGCGATGAAGACCTCTAGTTGGGCCTTCGTTTATGATCCTGAGGCCACTAGGTGCAATCTTAGCCATAAGTGACTCATGAAGATGTTGGAGATTTGGTGGTAAGTTGAAATCTCCACAGATGAGGTGGATAGCAGATGTGTGAAGCGTATTTATTAGCCAGGATGCAATATCATTGATTGTCTGAGCATCGGGGGTTGGGGGTGTATATATTGCACCGAGATCTAATAAGCAAGAGTTGATCTTGACCGTTACTATCACTGCTTCGAATAGATTGGATTTGCTGGAGACTACATGTACGAACTCAAGTCTACTGGCATTTATGATAACAGCAACGCCCCCACCGCAGGTATGAGAGCGGGAGGTGAAGAAAGATTTGTAACCAGCAGCTTGGGCGGAGGCAATTGATTCTTGTTGTGGTTCCAGCCAGGTTTCAGACATGCAGATGACGTCAGCCATTTGGGACAGAAGCATCTGCTCAAGTGTCTCGAGCTTATTCCGAATACTACGAACATTTTGATAAAAAATCTTGAGTGTAAGGTGACACGAGACCTTCACGAGTGCTGATTCGAGGACATTATTTATTTTCTTTGTTGGCTTTTTAGCACGGTTGGTTATAATAGTTGGTATGAGCTGAGGGTGGATTTCATTGCAGCTGTGGTATTGCAGAGATTGATCAGAGGTTTTGTCATTGGGGTATGTATAGGGCTCATCATCATGTGACCCTGATTCCTGGTTTTGGGGCTTCTGAGAATAGGAATGCCTATCAAACCGTCACGCTTGGGAGCAGTCTTGGTGGGATAGCGCATTAGCCATGACTAGGCGTGGGGTGATATTGGATTTAGGTTCATAGTATGGCCTGAGTAGTGATCCAGACGGCCAGAGAGCAGTCGCTGATATGGAGCTGAAATTCTGTGCATCGCACTCAACTTTGAACGATGTATGCAGGGGTGTTTTCTTAAGAAGTGTGACGGACACAGTAAAGTGCAGCTCATGCATTATGTATGACTCGATATCATCGGGAGTTGTATTTGGGGCCAGTCGGGAAACGAATAGACTTCGTCGAAGACGGACAGTTGGTGGATTCATCGCCTGCAGCCTGGAGGTGGCCGAGGTGCCCATTTTAAATGATCGCCTTCTCTTTAGTACATTTGGGGTTCCCATTTGACCCTCTTCAGGGTGGCGAGGCTTACTGTAGTAACTCTGGGCCACAAGTGTACGAGGAGGTGCAGCTACAACTTCCGCCCGGGATGGTTGTAATGTTAGCAGTGGGGGGCCGCAATTGTGGATTTCGGGTTTCTTCGGCATTGTAGGTTGATACACTCGGCTTGAGTACGAGTAAGGCTCGACGATAGTTTCAGGATTGGGTTTCCATTGCAATGTAGTAGATGGCTTCTGTGATTTGTGGAGTGGGACACTAAGTGGTTTATCTGGATTAGCTGATTCTTCCGTAGGATTGGCAGGGTTTCTGGTCTGGTTTTCCTGGCAAGGAAGTTCTTTGGCTATCTGGATCTCGGGGCAATTTAGTGTTTGGCCTGAATTCAGTGCATTAGTGCTGTAGGATAAGTTATTGTGATCCTGATTAGTAGCGCAGGTCTGAGTCGTAGCGCATTTAATAGCTGGACCACCTTCATTACATGTACACAAACTTGGATCTTGAGAAAAGTTATCAGCTATGGCGGATACGTAGTTATTAGTAGTGCAGAGCATACGGTGTTTGATATCTTCAAGTATTGATGTTATAATAATTTCAAGTGATTTACGGTTCTTGAAGAGGCACGTGGAGTGGCTAGGAAACAAAGATTCAGCAAGCGAAAAATCAGTTTGTGTAGACACATTAGTAAACATGATAGAAGGTGGGGAGTTCCTTCTTTGGGGATCTGCATGCATTGTTGGCTGTGCATGCGGGATATTGGCGAAGTCTTCTGTTTGAGTTGCTACAGTGGCGACACTGCGATGGTGGGACTTATCCTTTGCATCTGTTATGTTAGAGAAGCTAGAGTCTTTATCATCAGGGTCAACCGAACAGGTTGCGGCGTTAGTGATATCACACTGGGAAATAAGCCGTTCCACGGATCCGGCCCTTATATCTGGGAAGCAGTCAGTTGGATGAGATGTATCAGCAGCTGAGGTGCTGGAAGTTGGTGATGTATCATTATCATCTGCTAATGGAACTGCGATCGCTTCACCAACTTGATTATCTGTGCAACTGGTAAACTGCTCGCAGGACCTAAATTTTTTCGGCTGGTTGTTCTTGCAAGGAACGCACGTGAAATTCTTGCGACGCGGGGCATTTAATTTATGTAGGGATTTTAGGCCCGAACATGATTCGCAAAGCAAGGCGAAACATAATTTACACGAGACCACTTCACTGACTTCTTTGTTGCAGCGGCTGCAAACGACAGTAGTCGTCTTTAGTTGATTTTTGGTGTTCCTGGTCGGCATTGCAGAATGACGGAAAGCAACAGTAATGATTTTAGTAGTTACCCTACCAGGGCGGAAAAACGAAGGCGAAGCAGAACACTTTTGACAATTGCTCTAAAGGGATTAGGCGGTGTTTGTGGTAGCACAACTCCCTAGTTTATTTCAGGCGAAGTCTTTAAAACAGCCGGAGGCAATGACCTAGATACCAAGAGGTGGGAGCACTCACAGTCGTCGAACACTGGTTGTCAATAGCCAACTGCTTTTGTTCTACAGTTGGACAATGGAAGTACTGTATCGTATTGATACAGTCAGTCAAGAAAATATATTAAAAAAACATTACCTGAGGAAGATGTAGGCGATTTGGCATCATTACCGGACAGATCATCACCAGAGGAATTCTTTAGAACATCTTTCTCGAAAATCAAAACAGTATAACCGCACAAATTACTAACTTTAATCGGAGCTTATTCGCATGCTGCCACACACTATAAGGAGTATTTCGCTTCAAAACACCATGAGCTACTCTTGCAGCTCGTCTGCACTGCTCAGAGAACTTCATATCTGCCTGCACCACCATCCCCAGGTCCCTTTCATTCTCTACCACTGTCAGTGTAGTACCACAGAGTTGATACGCTGCTCTGGGGTTGCTGTTTCCCATATGTAGTACTTTACATTTGTCAATGTTAAACTTCATTTGCCACCTCGAAGCCCATCTGCTCAACCTTTCCAAATCCTGTTGCAGCAGCATAGTGTCAGTAGTGTCCTTGACAACCCTGCCAACCTTCGTATCGTCTGCAAACTTGGACATTAAGCCTGATATACCATCATCAATATCATTTATAAATACAGAAAACAATAAAGGCCCCAATACTGAACCCTGAGGGACTCCACTAATAACATTAGTCCACGATGAGCAGTGTCCATTGATTACCACTCTCTGTCTTCTCCCCCTCAACCACCCCTTTATCCATAGCAGCAACTTGCCTCCAATGCCACACTGCTCCAATTTGTGCAGCAGTCTTCCATGTGCAACAGTATCAAAAGCCTTTCTAAGATCCAAGTATATAATATCAAAGTTATTCCCTGCATCCAGTTCTTTTGTGACTGCATCATAGTATCCAATCAAATTGGTCAGGCAAGACTTCCCCTTAACAAAACCATGCTGTGTCCTAGCTATAACTGAAGTCTTGTCTAGATGATCCTGCAGTGCTTCTTTCACCAGTGCCTCCATTAATTTTCCGGGAACAGAAGTTAAACTCACAGGTCTATAATTACTTGTGTCAGCCTTTGATCCCCCTTTGTGAATTGGGGTCACATTTGCACATCTCCAGTCAATGGGTACCTCCCCTGAGTCCAAGGAAGCTCTCATAATTATGGCTAAGGGTTTGCTTACCTCCTTTGCTGCCTCCTTTAATATAACTGGATAGATCCCATCCACCCCAGGTGCCTTTCTTGTGTTTATCTTCAACAATTTCTCCTCCACTTTGCTCTCAGTTATTACAAGATTCTCTAGCTTACTGCTAGAATTGAATACACCTCTGGCATTCCCCTCGCTGAATAACTCCTCATGTGTGAATGTCGATGCAAAATATTCATTTAGTTTGTTAGCTACCCGAGCAGGGTCATCAACAGTTGACCCATCGATCTCAAGTGGACCAATCTGATTCATCCCCTTCCTTCTAGAGTTTACATAAGTAAAGAACTCTTTGCTGTTTTTCTTTGCATCCCTTGCCAAGGATCTCTCGTAATCTGCCTTCGCCTGCCTAACCTCCTTTGTAACTTGGTTACAGATCAACTTGTATCTATCATAGGCGTCCGTGTCACGTGTTAATTTGTATGTATCCCATGCATTTTTCTTCTCTGCCATATGCCTCATTAGTTCATCTGACAACCATTTAGGCCTAAACCTTGAACAATATTTCTTAGTTGGTATGTAAAGCCTAGTAGCTTCCACGATAAGTTCTTTGAATGCTTCCCATTTTGAATTTGCTGTTGGCAATATCATCAGTTGATCCCACTGTATAGAATTTAAATACTGTCTCAGTCCATTGTAGTCGCCTTTACGAAAGCAATACCCCTTCCCTTTACCCCTAATGGTAGTTACCTCTTTGAGTAACTCCCACTTCAGCACACTGTGATCACTGCCACCAAGTGGTTCATTTATCTGCAGATTCTTAATGCATGAAGAATCACTACTGATAATCAAATCAAGAGTATTACTCCCTCTAGTTGCCTCCCGAACATGCTGATGTAGAAAACAATCATCCAATAAATCCACAAAAGCCTTGCTACTGTGTGAGTGACCAGCCCCCAAATTCCAGTCAATATCTGGGAAATTAAAATCCCCCATTATAAGACTCTCTGATTTACTGGCCCACTCTATTTCTCCGAACAGTTTCTTATTATACTCATCAGAGTCATTAGGCCTATAGCACACTCCTACTCTCAATTTTGATCTCCCAATGCTTATGTCACACCAAACTGACTCGACACTGCACTGTCCAGCGATGTCGACTGGCTTCACTTCCTTGGATTTTATGTGTTTTTTAACTAATAGCATAACCCCTCCTCCCTTCCTATCCTGTCTATCCTTTCTGTAGACATTGTACTCCCCAAATTCCAGTTCTGCATTTCTTATATCTGTGTGACACCACGTCTCTGATATCCCAACAATATCTGCCTTTGATGTTTTGAGCAATACCTCAAATTCATCAAATTTATTTACTAAACTCCTAGCATTGGTGTACACACAAGTATACATGCACCTGTTCTTTTTCTTAGCTACCCTAACACAACCCATGTGTTTACTTGTACCCCAATGATTCCCAGCAGTCTCTGAAATATCCTGCATCTTATTTTCCAGGCTGCGGCTCATTCCAATAGAAGCAGTGCAAGAATCACTTTCACCTCTGCCAGTGGCTACTCTGTAACATATCTCTGTAACACTAATTTTCCGCAGCTCACGTGTTAATGTTTTCCTTATCAACGCACATATCTCTTTTAATCATTTGGATAGAATTCTTTGTCTACACTTACACTTTTTCTTTGCGCAATATAAAAGGCGCAGAATATGGTACTCTGCTAGATCAACGCCCCTATGCACGTGTTATATCAAGTGTAAAGTTTGGCTGGACGGCTCTAGATGTCGACCTCTGCGTCGTCCCACTTGTCGCGCATCGTCGAACAAATCGTGTGACCTCACCGAGTTTCGTGTTTTCCCTTCTCATGGAATGCTTCTTTGAGTAAAGACAGCTCAGCGGAAGATGATATAAGTTCCTCTCCATGCTCGGTTAAATGGTTGACACCAAGAAGGGTGAGATGTCAATGTTGAAACAGTTTCCTGGCTGTGGCATTATAATTCTTTGTATTAAATATTTGGCTGCATATTCAACTAAAATGTGATGATCGTCTGTATGATATGACCAGATTTCAAAATCGTTGTACAACAGTCTATACGTATTATAATGTATCTATTCATTACATGAGATTTCTGAATGTATCTATTATCTTCTTTATTTGTAAGATCAATTTATATTTGTTTTCAGTTCATTTACTGAATACCTGAATCCTCTCTTCCGTGTAGCATCCGAGGTTAAGAAATTCGCTCCTTGGATCGTAATTGTTTCCTAAAAACATTTGTTTCTTGTAATAGCTAGTTTTGAGAATGAAGGCAATTCACTGTGTGTACAGTTTCAACATTGATGCAAAACAGTTTAAAACAGCGGTAAATGTTTGAAAATTCGAAAGATTTTTCACCAGTCTTGCTATCGATTTAATCTTTGCCATATTATTAAATATTTTATAGTTTTATTTTTCTGTAATAGGACATGCATGTTTTTATAGAACTGGCAAACTGAATGAAAAGACAAAAATTTATAAAGGCATTGATCACCACGAACTTGTACTCTCCCAATTCTTGATGGTTATACTCTTTTATGTTTCACTACGAATAAGAATAGGCAACACTTCTCTAAAAAGAGGAGGCTGCTGACTTTGCAACATAATATCCACCCCCACTTATGACCTTTGAAAATGCCACGTCTACAGTTGTTGTCATATTTTCAAAGGGTTACAAAAATCGCAATAAAAATATCGCAAAAATTTAAAATGAACTCTTTTTACAAACGGGGCGATTATAAACAAAAAATATCAAATTTTTTTTTCACTTTCGTTCTTCAGAATCACGAGTTAATGCAATGAGGTATTCAGTTATTAAAAAAAATTACATGGCGTTACTCGGAGAAATTCTAACAGAGAGATAAAAATGCGTGCTTAATAAAAATAACTAAAAATTGCAGCCTAAAATTTCAAAATAAGAGCTCGCTCGCGAAATAGAATGCACTTTAGGAAAGTAGCTGTTCACCTTAGCTTTTAAGCACTTAACTAGATGCAAGATGAAATACGGAGAGATTCTTCGTCCTTGGCACTCAAATTGATTCGAAATTATGCCGAAAATGTGGAAGGAAAGATGTTCTCTCTGAATTAGTATTTATTTATGTATTTTATTTTTTTATGGAAATCCCAAACACGAGCGGTATTAGAACCTGTAGTACTTAGTACCGTGCTTAGGTTGGAGGTTGAGAAGACGAAAGAAGATATTTGTTGACATTGGACTTGAACTTCTGTAGATTGTAATTTTCAGGAAATACGTATGAAGGAAGGTTGTTCCAGAAAACGGCAGTTGAATGAATAAATGACGAAGATGAAAAGTTGGGTCTGTGAGTTTGAAGTTGGACAGTAAATGGATGTTGGCTGGAGGCAGCACGTGTTCGGACTGTTTTGAAAGAGAGCGGGAATTATGGAAGGCCAATTCAGAAGAACAGTGCCCATTGAAGTATCTGTAGAAGAGGCATGCAGCAGAAACAGTACGTCCATGAGACAGCGAGTGGAGAGACTATGTTACAGATGAACCATTAATTAACCTAACTGCCCTCTTCTGAATGGAATCTAGAAGCCTGAGAGAGGTTTTGGGAGAACCGCCCAGATGTGTGAACAATATTCCACGGTAGGGCGGATTTGCGATTTATACAGAGTGAGCAGCTGTTTGGAAGAAACGTAACGCCGAGAGCGAAAGAGAAAACCAAGTTTTTTAGATTCCGAGGAAGCAATATTTGTAATGTGCTAGTGCCAAGAGAGATTAGAAGTCAGGGTAATCCCCAAAAGAGATATCATTTTGCCTAGAAATCAGAGTGTCACCAAAGATAAGCATAGGAGCAGAAGAATCCTTTTTGCGAGATATAAGACAAGACTTGAGTTTTAGAAGGGTTGAAATCAACAAAGTTGTCTTTGCCCCACTGAGGAATTATCTGGAGATCGGCATTTAAACAATTGGTAACGGATATTCAAGACATTCAAGCTGATTGAGGAGGGCAAGGTTTCTCAAAATGGAAAGTTGAATGCAATGTGCTATCATCGGCAAAACTATGGATAGAATTTCCAGTCAATGGAAGAAGGTCATTAATATACAAGAGGAAAAGAGTGGGGGAAAGAACTGAACCTTACGGGACACCTGCATTAGTGGAGAAGTTAGAAGAGAGAGAGCCATCCACCATCACCCTCAGTGAGCAATCAGAGAGAAAACTGGATAACCAATTACTAAAAACAGTTGGGAAACAATAAGATAAAATCTTGTTTAGAAGACCTTTATGCCAAACACGATCGACCTTTGAGATGTCAAGAGCAACTGCTTGTGTTTCACCAAACGTTTCCATTGAATTTGTCCCTAAATGGGTAACATAAGCCAGAATATCACCAGTGGATCAACACTGACGGAATCCACACTGGCGATTGTTGATCAGACGGAAAGTTTCTAGGTAGTTTAAGAGTTGGCGGTTAATTGATTTCTCCATTACTTTAGAAAAAGTAGAAGTGATTGCAATGGGACGATAATTGGATGGGAGGGATTTGTCACCCTTTTTAGTGGTTGAATCAACCGATAACTGAGATTCTGTCAGAAAAAGTACATGGGGTTTGGCAGACTGCAAGTGGAAATGGACATTGTTGAGATTACAATTGAGACCACGTATATTTGTGAAATGAATTAGGAAGTGTTTGGGAGGTTTAGATCTTTTTGCAGATAAGCTTACTCTATTACTTTGACAATTAATGGTGTATTCAATAGTAAGAAAAAGTGTGTGTGTGTGTGTGTGTGGGCATATGAAGTAATTAAATTTTTGAATATGGCGTACACATGGTGAGAATACCCAGATCCTTGACATAACGTGACCTCGACAACGTCCCCCCCCCGCCACATACACACCTCTCGGATTCCCTCCAGTCACTATCTGGCAGAGTAGAAGTAGCAAGATTATACACTAGCTGATCCGAAGCCTCCTAAAGAGTTATCAATAGGTTCGGTCCGGTGTTCTCACTAGCGGCCGGCCTGCGAACACCGTTTTAGCTGTGACCTTTTAGACCCATTTTAGACCCTCTAAATGTAAGGGAGATTGGATCTCACCATGATGTTCATCATAACCTCAAAAGTCATCAATCATACTGCATGGAGAAGAGTTGACAGGAACTTAGCTCGGGAGACTAAACATGGGTTCCTCCACTTCAAACTTCCAATAAGCAAAGTGGTAGTATTGCACCGGTTGATGAGAGTCATCTACCACCTAGTATTGCCTGGTAACACAGAGGGGTGACATTCCACCATGTAGTGTGGGCGCCACACCTCGACCCCTGCTTACATTGGTTCACACCTGGGTGGTCACTTACCGTGTGCTTGTGTATGAAGGTTATAGCCAGGGTTACTAACAGTACTACCATCGTGAAGGTGCAAGCAGAGGATTTGGCTGTCACAGACCGTCCGGACTTCGCCGAAATTGGGTCCACTTGACTTGAATGTCATTCGAATATTAATTCCATCAGCATTCACCCGAATATTCATCTCTTCGTTGAGCTCTCTTGTTTTTCGACCATGTAAGCTTTATTTTTATTCTTACGCCTGAATAGAAGAGTGTGTGTGTGTGTGTGTGTGTGTGTGTGTGTGTGTGTGTGTGTGTGTTTACCATCAGCTCTTTTAAATTTGATTACTAATTAAATTTATCGATTTCATATTGTGATAATGAGCATTTATTCAGCTTAAAAAAAGAACTTAATCGCTTCTTATCTAACGAGATCTGTTTGCTATGAACTCAGGGAAATGGTTAGCATAAATACTGGAAAACATGTCTGTGAGTGAGGAACTCCTGAGAAACTCTATAATAGGTAAAATCTCTTGAATTACTATTATTACTTGGAGCATTCGGTCTTCCTTGTAGTTAGCAATCCAAAGCGAAGGAATGAAAAATTCCATAATTTTTTTTCTCTTTATTTACCTATTGATGAAACAAAAGAAATTACTATAAGCGCTATATAAGTATAAACAAACGGAAAAGTGGACAGATCATTTTCAATGACTCTGTTTAGTTTCCAAGTTCGTAAACAAGCCTATGGCTTATTGCACTCCAGTTTGACGTTGGTAGCTGCCTATCATTCGCCATTTTTCATGGACAGTACAGTGGTATCCGCTGTGAACGTTTAAGGTTTTGTTATAGTAGGGTTTTAGGAGTATCAGCGACTAAGGCTATATTGCTCCGTGTATATTGTATGTAAATATTGCATGTGTTCTGAGGTCGATTTTCTGGTTGTTGGACGAAAAACCCGAGTTTCTGGGAGAAAATACCATGCTACTTTCGCCCGAGACCGACCGACTATCTCAGCCACGTTGTGAAAATGGCCCATAAAAATTCCTTACGTCATCGACGGGACTCGAACTCAGGTCTCTTTCACCCAGTGTGGAGTGGACGGCGATCCTTACTAACTGTTGCTACCCGCGCGGGCTGACATTGAAGCGTGAATCCACATGAACTGATAAATCCACGTGGATTTACGTTATATTTTCAAATGAATTTCCTGGTAATTCTATCTATAAATACGTACACTTGTAGAAAAATAAGAAGTGTTGTACGTTTAGTAGAAAGGTTAATTATGAGCACGATAGTAGGCAGTAGCCTTTTCACCTAACTGCTTTAATTAGTGCATTGATTTGTGGCTTTTATTTTCTTTCTTGTCTCACCGACCGCACTCAGCCCATCAACGTTCAAATAATAAGTCATCCTGGTAGTGAATAGGAACTTTAAAATTGATAGACGTCTCTTCTGATGTTCTACTTGAAGGGAAAAGAAAGATCGACCAGGGATCATGTTTCAGGTGTTGCTGTTGACCCATTAATTTGTAGCACCGTGTAATTTTGTCTCTCATGATCTAGATCGTATGCGTGCCTCGTTCTTTTTGCTCTCATTTTGTTGTGTAGCCAGTTTTGTGCGGACTTTGCTATGAGTTTGTGTTTCGCTGCTATCTCTATCCAATTACTGTACTTTAGCCAAAGTAATAACCTGAACGAGAAGAGTCTGCGGCAATCACTCACGCTACACTTTCAGGATGCGAAATGTTATCGCAGTCTTGGTAGTATGAATTCATTGATTCTTGGCGATAAGGGAGGCCATGGTCCATCATGATGATATTCGTCCCGGGCTTTCAAAACGATTCCTTTTGCTGAATTTCAACTTCCATTCTTTTAATAATAACATCCTAAACATAGGTTAAAGCTACGTATGCTTCAACTATTTCGTTACTTGATTTACTCCGATAAGTTCGTTTTAATTTAGCGCATACCTTCCAGATCGCGCTACTTCCTTACGCAGCTTTGTAATGAAATTCCTAAGCGGAAGCAACGCTTTCGTAGCCTTGTAGTTAGCGTACAAGACTATAGATTTTATAGTAGAATTTATATTTTAATTCTTATTTAAATATAAATGACGCTTAGAAAACTGGGTAGTTTGTTGGACGGAAAATTCGAGTTTCTAGGAGAAACTCGAATACTATCCTTAAGACTGCCTAGCTTAGTTAGCCACGGAGTGGCTAAGTTAGTCTGTCTCAGGACGTGAAAAAAAAAAAAAAAAAAAAAAGAAAAGAAAGAAGTGAAAAAAGCTCATAAAAGTTCGCCATGTCATTGACGGGATGATTTAAACTCTGGCCTTTTCGACCTGGTGTGGTATGATTAGTTTATTAGTTAGTACTTTACAAAATAATAACCTTGTAATAATAGGTAGTAGAAACTCGCATATCCACTCAAAAATCAAATTTGCATTCCGTTATTTATTTAAAGCTAAATTATTGCTATGAATCAGCACATTTCAGGCCATCACGCCAAGTCCAAAAACACGCTTGTATAGAAAGCCCTTGCTGTATTACAATGAAGGTAATCACCGTCCATCCCACATTGGGTGGAAAATTCATGAGTTCTAATCTTTTCAATGACGCGAGGAATTTTTATAGGATCTTCCCACCAACGAAAAAAATCGGGATAGTCAGTTAAGTTATTCGATCTGTGAGAAAAATATATTCTGGAGCATATACCTTGTCGCAGAATCTGTAAGCTCAGGTTGGATTCGTTCCAAATACACGTACTACCAGCAACGAGTACCCACCTTCTATCAGCCTGTTATGCTCCCTCCTTCGAATACCTTAGCTCCGCATTTCTTCAGTGTCATGCGTGGCGGTTCTTAAATAAGTTAACCATCTAATCATTCCGTAGCCCATTAACTTTTATAATACATTGTTTTTCCATCGTCATAGAAGGTATCATCTAACCTTCTCTCTCGATCTCCTGAAAAACTCCCTTTCATGTAAAAAACAAACTCGTGTCATTTAATCTAAATTGTTGCCAATGTTTTGAGCGTAAATTGAGCGTACTTCAGTAAATGCATTTTAGAATACATTCATTTAACCCAGCGGTTCTCAAACTTTTTTAATCGGGCCAATAATGATGAAGATACAATGATATAAATTGTGGGCGGGCCGTGTATGGGGTTGATGCTGTGATATCACTGGTATCCCAAAACTATTACGAGTAAAAGCTGGTAGAGGGAGATTTCGAACTGCAAAAGTTGAAGAGCAAATGCTTCGCGCTATACAAGTATCTCCTACCTATTACAAGTACCAGTAGGTTATTTGGTCTTCCAAACGTTTCATCTGAATGCGTATGGAGGATAGATATTACATGAACAGCAATTGTGTCCATGTCACTGTACGTCTGTACAACAATCGTTGCCATAAGATACGAATAAACGCAGAAACTTTTGTCATTGGTTCATTTGGAAATGTACACGTGATACTCAGTTCCTTAACCATCCCTTGATTACAGTTGAATCATATTTACAAGAAATGGAATTATCAATTGTCGAAGTTGGTGCACCAGCCTACGTTTTCCAGTGTTCTGACGTTTAAATACGGATCCAGTTACTGATAGATTTGTCGGAATGACCTAAAAAATGTCCACGATCACTGATCCTCACACCCTTAGATTGTGTGAGGTTTATTGTGCGCTATTACTGCGAAAAACGAACTTAGAAATCGCATTTTGGAAACTGCTGAAAGCACGTATAGTTCATAAATAATAGTAACACATGCCAGCGAATCATGGATTTGTTTTGCTGAATGATGCAGTTTACATAATGGAGGTTGATTTCAATAGCTGCTTTAGATGTTTACCTTTTAGTGGTTTATTCCAGTATCTTTTTATGCTTTGTAATTTATGATTAATGTTTAATATTTCGGGAATAAAGACTATTGACACATTTTATAGAAACTTGGCTTTTGCTGCAAAATATGTTTCTGTATTTGTTTCGTATAATTTTGAAACACCCTGTATAGTACATTACTTAATATTATTGAGAGTTTTAAATAAAACCTGAAGGGCCTCTTAATTAGTTAGTAAGTTTTTCTCTAACATTTGTGAAGGGCCTCTTAATTAATAAGTTTGACTCTAATATTTGTGCTTCGACTGCGAGCCTTGTTGGTTGCAAAACGTGAGATAACAGTTAATCAAACAGCCATAGATCAGAAGAGTTTACAACTAGTCTTTTGGCAATGAGTATTATCATTAACTGCATTCTGTGGATTTTGACTGAGGTCAACTCGAATGTGTGTGCTACTCTCGCGTTGACCAGTCGGCCAGAAGACACATGATTGGCATTCCAATTATGGAATTAGTTCCTATCTGATAAAGCAGTTTTGATAGAACTTTTTATTTTCAAAAATATGTTTAACATGGATTCCTGGATATTCTGCTTGATTTTACAGTCTAGAATACAGTTGTCCTTTTTATAATTAAAAATAATTAAATATTAAATAAATATTGAATTTTTAACTAGTGATTTTTATTCATAATTTGATTAATTAACTTGTGAGTTGTTTGAATGCAGTTTTAAATCCGAAAGTTCATATCGGAACATTTAGATTTTTCAGTCTCCTCAAAACGCAAAGTGTTAGCATCTTCATCATCAGATTTAGAAAAGACTCCTTCTTCCTAGTTATATTTTCTGTAACTGTCACAATTCTTTTAGGCATTATTTAACCCTGTGTTTATTTAACCCTGTGTATGGGTGCTGCTTTTATTGTACAAGTGTTGTGACTCTTTTATTGTACAAGTGTCACTGCTAATTCAGATGGAAATTTTCGTTTAATGTCCTGGGATTTCATACCTTCTATTTGCGAAATGCAAATGAATATTGCAATACCATTTATCACGTAGGTCTGTTCATTTATTCAGAATCAGACTAATTTTTATGTTAATTATTTCAGCGATTTCTGTCTTCATACTACTCTTATACTGATGAATAAAAAGCACCATCTCAGGTTCATAACGAGGTAAATTGTATCCTCTTGAGAAATATATTCTCCTATAAAATTATGTCTTGTTATTGCTCGATGCATATGCGATGGATATCTGAAAGCAGCAGGAAGGGAAATAATCACGGCAAATCACATTGAGTACATATTTTAATACTGAAGATTTTGGTTCATCCCTCGGTAATAGTATGGATATAATCACTGTCCTCCCCATACCGGAAGGAAAAGGTCTGGCTTCGGATCTCTTAATGATGCTAAGCAGTTTTGTGAACAATTTTCACAATGTGACTTGAGTTAGTTGGTCTCGGGCAAGAGGCGTGGTTTCACCTTCCGGAAGGTCGGGTTTGCCGTCCAGCAAACAAGCAAATCGACTATAGAATAGACGCAATTTACAGACACAATAAACTGATACTTCATGGCCTTAGTTGCTTTGGAGCTTAACAAATACACACAATTTGGTTCATAATTGAATTTTTTCTAAACTATTTTGTGAATTTTTCCAATTTTTAGTAGTAATTTTGTCAGATATAAATGTCTGCGTAAGGCACTTGTTGACGATCCTTCGCAGCTGAATAACGTAGAACCTATTAATACGTATTCTTTATCGAAATAGTTCCCTTTGTCGAAATATTTACAAATATCAGTCCATTTCCGTTATTAGTTTAATAATCGCGCCTCAACCAGATCTACCCGCAAGTGTCTAGTCTCTACAGTTCGCAAATTGAAGCCTTTCTTAACAAGACCAGCCTTTCGTTCTTCTCATTAATCTCGTTGCTCTTCGCTGAATTCACTCAAACAGATCCACCCTAAATTGAAGCCTCCAGACCTGTATGTAGCACTCAAGATGTGGCCTGACTATTGCTTTAAACAACAGGATAATCCTCCTTATCCTTGCTGGCTAAATTCCTCCATATAATTTACAAAACTCTACGAGCTGTCCTGGCTGCACTGCTCATAGAACTTCATATCTGACTGCAAAATTAAGTGAATTTCGGTTAATGTTATTGATTGTTATTATCAGCCTCTTATTATAATCAAAAATGAAAATCCACAACACCATTTATATTATAATGTATGTAAATTCTGCCGCTTAATATGATAATACCACTGTTTATTGTTATCATTTTTCGTTACAATTAGGAGAAGTATGTTTTCCAGAACACCTAAAATTGTGGAAGACATACTTCTTCTGATTGCAGTATTCAGTGTTCTAAATAATCGACAAATTTTTGTCGATTATGTAGAACCCTCCTTAATTTTGGTGTAGACCACGCCAAATAATGTTTACGACCTCGTCTATTTTCGCGTGAAAGTGGTACCTTTTTAACTTCTAATCTCTGCCACGTGTCTCTAGCCTTCAGAAAAAGCAGGAGAGTGCCTATAAGGAAAAGCAAGTGAACAATCAAGAAAACGATACTTTTGGGATCGGACACCGTTGTGGAACGGAGTAATCTAGCCCACTACAAAATAAAGTTTTTACAGCTGCGTTACTGGTGTTTAATTATATGGTCCAAACTTTGAATTATCCACAAGTGATCACGCGATCTCACAGTGTGTATGTGCAGTACTGTATCCACGTTCCACTTTCCATAAATAGACTCGAGTTTAGTTTAATGTCCGTCGAGAATTGAACCGTGATTTATTTTTTTCTTAGAATAAAAAAGAGGCAGAAACGTAGAGGTTTAAATTTCAGTGAAAAGAACAAAATTCGAAGTGCTCATGATACCTTACCCAAGTGTCGTCAGAGAGAAGTTGCATTAAAACTCGGTGTTTCATAACCTCTTGTGTAAACTCTTAAAGAATAGAAAATATAATGAATTTGGAGTGGCAGAGAACTGTAATCTGAACAGGAAAAGAAAAAGATGTTGAAAGAACGATCTTGTGTAAGAAGGGCCTCTGAGATCGTTCACAAATGCAAGAGTAGAAATATCCTGTGCGAAAAGGAAATGAACTCGATGCAAACGATTTTAAGCGTACAGATGGGCGGCTAAAAGTGGAAAGAGATACATTTGTGTACAAAAAACTTCATGGAGAAAAATCTGCCTGGGATACAAGTTCAGCACAAAAATGGGTGGAAAATATCTTATCTAATTTATTGAAAGAATTAATATTTGAATGTGCTTTTAACCCTGAGGAAACTGGTGTTTATTTTAGAGCAATGCCTGAGCATACAGGAATTCCCAGACATACGTAATACTCGACTTACGGAAATTCGAATAAGTTGCACTACCCTTTCATCGTTATCGTATGTTCCCGTTTTAAGAATCAGTTTTGAATGCCTTTGTGATATTTTTCTAAATCACGTTTCTGGAGGTCACGACCGAAAAACAATAAAAACAATTTGGATTTTCCGGAAAGGGAAAGGGACCAACGGAAAGTGTAAGTGCTGCCAGTGCTAGGAATCGAACAAAATTGATTTAGAAATGAAGATGAAAATGATTAAGAAGTACGAAGCAGGACAAAGTTTGTAATCTCTTGCACGGAATTAGGTCTCGCTGCTTCAACAGTGAATACTATTTTAAGGGACAGTGCATGTGTAAAAGAACATGTCAAAGGATCAACGCACTTAAGATCACCAGTGATCACAAAACAGCGTTGAAGATGGAACAGCTATTAATAATATGGATGGAAAATCAGATTCAGAAGCGAGTGCCCCTCAGTCTAATGACCATTCAAGCAAAAGCAACAAGTATTTATGAAGATATTAAGGATAAGTACGGCGAGCCCCAACCCAAGTTCGTGGCAAGCAACGGGTGATTTAATAGGTTCAAGCATCTTGCTGGTTTCCACAACGTTAAAGTGTACGATGCAATCACAAGTGCCGATTCTGCAGCTGCAGAGAAATTTTGTGATGTGTTGGAAAAAATTATTGATGAAGGCGGCTATCCAACGCGGCAAATTTTTAATGTTGACGAGACTGCTCTGTATTGGAAAAAAATGCCGGATCGAACATACATTGCCAGAGGAAATACAATGCCAGGTTTCAAGTGCCACGCCGCTTGCTTGGGGCTAATGCAGCGGGTGATTACAGATTAAAACCAATGCTTGTGTACCATTCTGGAAATCCTCGTGCATTTAAGGGCATCAATGAAGCCACCCTACCCGTGTTTGTTTCCGATCGAACCAAAGAGCATGGATAACAATATCTCTCTTTGAGGATTGGTTTAAATGTTGCTTCATTCCCGAGGTTGAAAAATATTGTAAAGACAACAACGTTCCTTTAAATATTTTGCTTCTATTAGATAATGCCCGTGGATATCCCACGCATCTAGATGATTTCAATTCGAACGTGAGAATCATATTTCTATCGCAAAACACGACTTCACTCATCCAACCTATGAATCACGGTGTTATTTGGAATTTAAAGCATAGTATTTACGCACAATATTTGCTGAGGCATTGTCTGCAGTAGACGATGATAAAATTTTACGTTAAGAGACTTTTGGAAATCTTACAATATTTACCACGCCATCTTAAACATTAATAAGTCTTGGGCGGAAATTACTAAAAGTTGTTTAAATGGCGCATGGAAGAAAATAAGCCCCGGCACGTAAAAGTCTTCGAATGGTTTGAAAAAGACGAATCATGTGAAGAGGTTACAGATAAGATTGTAAAGGTTGCAGACGTACTTCAGTTGGAGGTTGATGCCAAAGACGTGGGGGAGTTAATAGAGGAAGAAGAGAAGGAATTGTCTAACGAAGAACTTATTGACTTGCAGGCAGCGATAGTGAAAGAAGAACATGCTGGCGAAGATGGAGATGAACCAAATGAAGAACTGAGACACTTCATCACCAGAGAGATGGCAATGGCATCTCTCTGGTGATGAAGAGAGATGGCAATTGCATTTCGTGAAATTGCATCGGCAATGGCGAGGTTTGAGAAGATGGATCCTGACAGCGAACGATTCTTAAAAGTTAGCAGAGGGGTGAATGATATGCTTTCTTGCTAGAAAGAAATCTACGATGAAAAGAAAAAAAGCCACCGTCCTGTTATCCATTAATATGTTCTTTCATAAGGTTGAGCGGCCGACCCCTTCTAAATCTCCACTGCATCGGCGTACTTATCAGCTGAAGACGTCGATTCTGGCACAGTACTCGTGATGTAAAACTTACTGACGTTATGCCTGTCTCCTCTCTCTTTTTTGTAATTTTATAATTTTGAATGTTTTTTAAATTACACCCTTTTGTAAATTTTCCGGCTCATGAGATAAAAAATTGAATAAATACAATAAATAATTCTATTTACTTGTTCGTCGAACATTTCTTTTTTGATTCAATCAATTTAGCGAGCATAATTGTGAGTGCTGCACAAACATGGGGGAAATCCCGACTTACGTAGCGTTCCCTGGAACGCAACCCTTACATAAGTCCGGAAGTTCCTGTATTTTATTATTAAGAAATGAATATTCAAAAGCTGGAAAAAAGCAGAAAGAGTGACTTACGCGCAATATAACAGGCACAAAGGGACAAAAATGTACCAGTTATAAGAGCAGCACAAATGCATGATGCATGGATGACGTCTCAAATTTTCGTTGAGTCTCTGAAGGAATGGTACATTATCACCAGTCAGTAAAAAAATGCGTTTACCTTAGATAACTGTATATCTCATCCGAATGTGAATTTGAACAACATAAAACTCGTATTTCTTCCAGCGAATACAACGTCCATAATGCAATCAATTTTTTTCAAAACATTGTACACGAGTGAAATTGAAGAAAGCAACGAATGCTCAAGCTGAGGACATAGCTAAAAGGACTTGTTTGATGCAGTGTAAATGATGGCTAGTGCTTGGTATTTAATTTCCGAACAAAAAGTCAAAAAATGTTTTCGTTAAGCCGGATTTATTGTTAAGCCGATATCTTCTTTATCAGAAAATGAAAATTCAGATAAAAAAGATATCGAGGTCCAAAGAGTTATGCTAGCGACCACAGAAATTAGGATATCTTTTGGAATGTTACAGAGTGCATTATAACTTAAGGGGGAAATGAATGAGCTTATTGTACAGGTTAAAGGAACTGAAAATTTAACTGCTAAGAATTTGAAACAACAAATATTGTAGAAAACTTTTAAATAGGTCGGTATGTTGTTAAAGTGTTTTTGTATTCATTGTTTGTTTTTAAAAAAATTGTATTTTTCTTTTAAATTTCGGCACTGAAATCGGTTGATATGTGCTTATATTGTAGTTATGCATGTAGAGTACTGTATACATTGTACTGGATAATAAATAGTTTCTTAAGACACTACCCTGAGTGTGGTGCCACACAGTTAGTACGTCATTGTTAAACTTCAATTGCCACTTCTTCTCGGCCCGCTTGCCTAATTTTACTAGAATTCGTTGCAGTACTATACCCTGATTACTGTCCTAACCATCCTGCCATCCTTTGCTGCTTCCCGTAATATAAAAGGATAGATTCCCATCCACCACAGATACCTATTTTACGTTTATCTTCAACAATTTCTTTTCTACTTTACTTTCATTTATTAACACCAAATAATTTAGTCTCTGTTAGAAATTGATAAATTTCTGGTATTCCCATCCGTTGTTTGTCAATAATCTGAGCAGGATTATCAACGGTTAAACCGTTCATATAGGGTGGGCTAATGTGGTCCTTTTTCTATTAATGTTTACATAGGTACGGTCTCTGCTGGTTTTCCCTTGCATTCTTCACCAGCTACTTCTAGTAATCTTCCTTAGCTTGACTAACCTCCTTTATTTTACTTGACTGCGGACTAGTTTATGTCGACTGTGGGTTTCCGTGTCATTTGTTAATTTTTATATATCTCATGCATTTTTCTTTTCACCCATGAGTACGAGGAGGTATAAAAAAAGTTCATATCCTGACCTAGATAAAACATCAGTAGGAAGATGCCGTTTTTAATATATGTTGTCTAGGTACTCAATAATTAACATGTGAAATTTCATTCCCGTAGGTGGAGCCCGGAATCTGAGGAAGGACGCTATGATTGACGAAGTGGAGTATCGAGCAGTGATCAAGTTCCTGCATTTGAAGGGCAAGAAAGCTCTTGCCCTTCAAATGTCAGGAAATTGACGAAACTGCTCGTCAGGAAATTGACGAAGAAATGAAAGCTGGGTATGGGCAGAATGTCCATCCTATGACGCTGTAAAAAAGTGGAAACGGGAGTTGCAGTGCTGTCGTACAAGTGTCTTTGTCGAGCCAAGAGAAAGAAGGCCATCGACATACACAGACAGTGAGACGGTTGCAAAGGTTGGGCAGCTGGTGCTGAGTGACAGACGTGCGACAATTCATTAAATCGCAAATGCAGTGAGAATTAGTATGGGTCTGCCTACAGCATTGTAACTTGCTGGATCCAGAAGTGCACCAGAGAACTGTTACCAGAGTCATTACAAACGCCTATACCACAATATTTAAACGAAAAAATCTGCTCCCCAGCGCTGTTCCCTGGTGGTCCCCAGAGCTGCAGCGCCTCCGCCAAGAGGTAAATAGTAAAAGGAAAGCTTTCTAAAGAGCAAAGAGATCATGCCAGAAGTGGAGATCTTGAGACAACAATATAGAATAGCCAGAGGTGGAGGTCTTGAGACAACAATATAGAACGGCTCTAATCCGCCAAAGGAAAAGGACATCTTGGGAGCATCTAGTGGCATCGACTGGGAATACCGATCCTTGGAGGGTTCTATATAAAATTACCACCAATAAACTCCCCAGGGGAGAGGTTCTGACAACCACTCTCACACCACAAGACACAATAACCACTACCTGGGAGCAGTCAATTAATAATATATTGAATACCATTTTCCAGCCACCAATCTCTGACCTCACACTAATACAAGCACAACTGTGTGCCTCCAATGAGTGCTACGCCACGCAGGAAACCGAAGAGCCCTTCTTCCTGGAGGAACTTCTTCGAGCAGTATTGAAACTCATGGATAGGAAATGCTCAGGTCCTGACCTTCCGGGGCCCGAGATTGTCAGACGAGTAGCAGACTACAAGCCATACTTACTGCTGAACCTTTTCAACCACTGTCTTTCAAAAGAATCCTTTCCACATGATTGGAAGACAGTTAATTTTCGACTTCTCAAGAATTCGAATAAACCGCCACAACAGCCAACATCATACAGACCAATCGCTCTCCTAACTGTTCTCAGCAAACTTTGGGTGGTGGGGTAATGCTTCTTATCAGAAGCAGCCTGAGTGCGACGATAGCTTTCCCGGATTCAGACATTTCACATGCTAGTATAGAGTCTGTATGGTGTGAGATAGTTGGAAACAAAGGCATAATGCGAGTAGGAGTAATCTACAGACCAGGTGATTGTGAAGATTATGACAAAAGCCTCTACATGCAAATGGAATGGGCAAGTAAGCGTCAATGCCTTATTATTGGTGATTTCAATTTCCCTCTAATTGATTGGAGTAAATGGGAAGGAAACTTGACATGGGGAACAAAATTTTTAAATCAACTAGATGACTATTATTTGTATCAACATGTTAGGGAAAGTACTAGAGAAAAGAATATCCTAGACCTCATCATCACACATGAATCAGATGACATAACAGGGCTGACAGTAGAGGAACCAGTAGCACGAAGTGATCACAGAGTTCTACGGTGGATGATGACGAGAGAGGTAGCAGAAGTAAAAGGCAAATGAATGGGTTTTAATTTCAGAAAAGGAAATTACGATGCCTTAAGGTACTGCATGGCCTCTATTAACTGGGTAGATATCGCGCAGAGAATGAATACAATTGAACTGTGGTACGCTTTTAAAACATTAATCACAGATGCCTTGAATGCGTATATACCATTAAAAAAATACTCCACGAGGAGGGTTCCAAGTTGGATGAATAGTGAAGTTGCCGCATTACTTGAGCAGAAAAAGGTGGCATGGAAAGGTTACAGAGCAATAAAAAGTACTGAAGCCTATAACAGCTACAAGTTGATGTGTAATAGAGCCACAGAAAAGGTTCGACAGCAAAGGCAGTTTATGAAAAATCACTATCAAACAGAGCAAAGAGGGGGGGGATAAAGAATTCTTCACATATATAAATGCCAAGAAGAGCAGGACAAACCAGATCGGACCTTTACGTAAGGGAAAGGGGATAGTCATAAATACACCAGCTGCCGTTGCAGATGAACTCAACAGTTATTTTGCATCGATATTTACAAATGAAAAGCCTTTTGTGGCAATGGAAAATTGTGGGAGCGAAGTTAAAAAATATGTAATTAATGATATCGAAATTTCGCAAGATTATTTAATGAAAAAACTTTCGAGCCTACAGACCAGTAAGGCTCCTGGAGTTGATGGAATATACCCTATAATCTTAAGAGAGGCAGCAAGCGAGTGCATTGAACCATTGAGGCTAATTATGCGAGAATCACTAGACTCTGGGGAGATTCCGTTGGATTGGAAAAGTGCAAATGTATCTCCCATACCTAAGAGTGGCTCTAAAAGTGAAGTCGGAAATTATCGACCTGTCAATCTGACTTCAGTAGTAGGGAAAATCATGGAGGCAATGATCAAGGGTGGAATTCAGGATCATTTGGATCGAATTGAAATTCTCAAGGATACTCAGCATGGTTTTGTAAAGGGAAAATCATGTTTAACAAAATTATGTTTGAAACGGTCACTCACGAGCTGGATTTAGGGAATAATTTCGACATTGTTTATTTAGATTTCAGCAAAGCTTTTGACTCAGTCCCACATGAGCGGTTGCTTTATAAGCTGGAACAGGTTGGAATCACTGGGAAAATCCTTAGATGGATAGAAGGATGGCTTCAGGGCAGGAGGCAGAGGGTTGTGATAAATGGCTATTCCTCAGATTGGGTTGATGTAAGAAGTGGGGTTCCCCAAGGATCAGTATTAGGACCACTGTTGTTTTTAATTTTCATAAACGACATTGATGAAGGGATAGAGGGCGTGATGTCTAAATTTGCAGATGATGTTAAAATTGGTAGAGTAGTTAATGATCACTGTCAAGCTGAGCTTCTTCAGAGAGACCTAGATAGACTTTTCCCCAAGCCTTCAGTCTCCCCCCACTCTGTCTAACTCGCAGTGTATACCCCACACAACTTATCAACTAATAACGTCTAAATTTAAACCATTCTTACATGAACCTCTCTTGGACTTTTATATTCTAGCGTTAACCACTTTTTTTTATTTATATATTTTATTTATTATTATTTATTTTTATTTTTTTTTCCCATATGTCCTTGCCACTAAAATCTTTGGAAACTAGGTGGTAGGGCCTGCCAGAGTACAAAAATGTACTGGGTACCTGACCTGTCTCCCCGAGGCCAAGTGCGGTAACGGTGGGTCCCAACAGGGGCCCAACAGCTAAATGGCCAGAAGAACAACGATACACAACACTACACAACAATACACATCCGTCCACTCCTCACACACTTTTTAATTCTCTGGCCTTCACAGAGTTCTGTGCTACACAAACAGAGTACACAACGCGGAGATGGGGGAAACCCCTTGTGCCGTCAGACAACTAACAGACTTTGCCCTTGACCATCAGCACATGTCTAAGATGTCCCTCACGATGGGTTCCAAGATTACTGACGCCTTTGCAGAACAATGTCCAGTGCAATGTTCTTGCCAACTGTTGGATTTATGTAATGCATTCAGGAAGTCATGGATGAAGTGGAATCATGCTTTCAGGCAAAAACTGCAGACTTGAAAAAATGTGTTACTATACATGGAGAATACGCAGAAAATGATTAAAGTTCCTGTGAAATTTCAGATTCAGGTTCGTATCCTTACCTAGAAATAATAGCCCTAGAAGGGCTATTATTTCTAGGTAAGGATACGAACTTTTTGATATCCCCTCGTATATCATCAGTACATCTATCATCCATTTAGGTCTAAACCTTGAACACTATCTCACAGTTGGTGTAAAATGCATTCAGAGAAGCACTCGTAAATTATACGAGTGCTTCGCTGAATGTTTCCTATTTAGATTTTCTGTTGGCAGTATCATCGGTTGGGCCCACTATATAAAATTTTAAAACGGCTGAGAGACCACTAGCCAGCTTTATGAGAGCAAAAGCCCTTCCATTACCCTCGATAGTAGATAAGTAAACATCCTTAAGTAAATCCCTTGTCAATGCACTATGGTAACTGCCAGCTAGCTGGTCTTTAATGTGCAGATTCTTTATGTATGAGTTGCTGCTGATAATCATGTCAAGAGTTTTACATTCCAAAAGTATTTCGTCACCAAAATGCTAATGTAGAAAATAGTCATCCAGTAAATTCACAAAAGCCTTGCTATTGTGTGAATGAACAACCCACTCGTTCCAGTCAGTATCTGAAAAATTAAATCCCCCATTATCAGACAGTCTGATTTACTGGCCCACTGTATTTCTCTGTACAGTTGTTCGTTGTACTCATCATAGTCATCAAAGTCACATACTACAACACGGTCCTACTCTCATGTTTGTTTTCGCAGTGTTTATGTCACAAAATTGACACAACATTGCACTGGCCAACCATATCAACTAGATGCAGTGCCTTAGATTTTATGTGCTTCTTACAGTGCATAATTCTTCCCCCTTCCCATCCTTTCTTCACCCGGGGGGGGGGGGAGAGTCCACTGGTGCAAATTTTTTTAAAATTTATTTATTTTTAATTAATTAATTAATCTTTTGCTGGTATCCAGGACTGGGCAGCCTGGGTACTGGATTTTGCTTACATTAATTTCTGTGGATGCGGGATTTTGTGCATTGCGCACAAACAGTGAAAGGCCCATAGTTAAGATAGTGCGGTATTCAGAACTGGGCAACCTGAGTACGGGGTTAATGCATCCACTGGTTTTGCACTACCTCCAGTGGATGCAATAAAATACAGGAAACAGGTCCGGCTCCACGTGCCGAGGACAGGCACTGGGCATCAGTTATCCAGGTGATGGCTGCTCCCTGGTGATGGCTGCTCTATTCAGTAAAACTACATATAAATTCATTAACCACACATCAGGCCTGTTTTACAGAGTTTCTGTATTTCATCACAGTGGAGATGGACATTAGTCTGGGAGCCACCATAGACAGGGTACACATACATACATGCATCCAGGGGGAGGCTCCTCTCTGGAAGAACCTCTTCCTGGGCATACCGTTAGTGCAATGTGAACCCTGATGCGCCTCCACGTGGCGAAGGATGGGAGGCAGGGGGCAGTGAACAAACTCATTCTATACCCCATGCCTGCGAAGACGCCAGGAGCCGACAAACACTCAGTCAGAACAAACACACACCCTACACAGCCACACTTAGCACACTGCCAGCATTGGTACGTCTTATACAGATGCTACAGCGGCTAAGTAAGTAAGTGTAAGTGTTTTTAGGGTCAAGTGGCACCACGGGTTCCCCCCCCATCTCCGCGTAGTTTACGTTGTGGTGTATTACAGTACTCTGTAAATGCCAGAGATTTAAAAGTGTATGGATCTTGAATCGTGTAATGTCGACCGTTCTACTTCTGGCCATTTAGCCGATGGACCCCTGTTGGGATCCAACGTTGCCCCACTTACGCCCCGTGGAGGCAGGCCAGGAACTCAGTAGACTTAGTTTACTCTGACAGGTCCTGCCGCTTAGTTTCCTGAGATTTCGGCGACTAGGACCAAAAAAAAAAAAAAAATAATAATTAATTAATTAAATAAAATAAAGTGATTTTTATTATTTGCGTTGACGTGGGTGTATAATCGCTTTAATTTTTTAGACTGAATGCTGGGCGTATGGCGGTTTTGATGTGTGGGACTTTCGCTAGCGTAAAGATAGAGGAGGGGAGGCAGAAGACTTGGGGGTAAAAAGGCAGAAGTATGGAGCCAATAGAGAAGGCGACCCCAGTTTCAGTTTCTGGTGGGGCATGCCTATGCCCCACCAGAGAGGAAACAGGGGATGGCGAGAAGGGGGATTGTGTGGCCGTTCCCTCCTCCCGTGGAGTTTGGAATTATAGGTGAAGGGGGCTAGAGTGACCTCTTCAGGTCTCCAATGTGGCCTTTGTCTCACATCTGTATCTTTTCATTGTCACTCATGGGGCAATGATTGTGTGGTACCTTTTTTTTTTTTTAATTACTTCCCTGTCAAGTGGGTTCTGTTATCTTAAACGGATGGCGTTCCGTTCTCAACTTTGGGTGGCATATTCCAATGGTCATCAATCATTGGTTGATGTCCCCGTCCTTAGTTTCTCGTATTCCTTGGTGTCCATATTCGGTTTCATTATTCCTGTTGGCCTTGGTGGATGGCTATTTGTAGTTTTTTTCTGGAGAAGACGTCCTGGGCAAAGCAACTACAGGCCGCAAATTCTTCTGTTGTATCCAGAAGATGGCGTTCTTGGGTGTTAGGGATGTATTTAATTCTCGTGATCATTTGACATCTGATGTCTTCATATATTACACACTGATGCATAACGTGATGCCATGTTTCTAGTTCGCCGCAGAGACATTGTGATTCTCCGATTATGCCTAAGGCATTTAATTTGGCCTTGAAAGGCCCGTGGCCGGTGAGTAGAAAAGTAGTGTTTAGGACCGGGTAGAGCCATGCCTTGGGATACAACTTGGTTACTTGGGGAATAAATTTTATTTGTTATCGCTCCTTTTTCCACGTCTGTCCATCTTCTCTGCCAAATTTGTACGAGGTGGTCCACTATTTTTTGTTTCTCGTTTTTCCTGTTATTGGTGATGTCAATGGTAAGACCGTTGTAGGTGGTTTGGGTTCCTTTGGCTACTATATACATAAGTTCGTAGCGGGTTACCTCTAAATCCAAAGGTAGAACGGCTAGTGTAAAGTGTATTGATGTCTAACGGCACCAGGGGTTTCCCCCATCTCCGCGTTGCTTTCATTGTAGGTGTACCAGTTCACTGGGAAGGCTAGAGATTTAAAAGTGTGTGGATTTTGTATATGTGTAGTGTTGTGTATCGTTGTTCATCTGGCTGTTTAGCCGCTGGACCCCTACTGAGGCCCAACGTTGCCCACACTTGGCCTCGTGGAGGCAGACCAGGTACACAGAATGAAGTTTTACTCTGGCAGGCCCTGCCACCTAGTTTCCTGAGATTTCAGTGACTAGGGCCTAAAAAAAAAAAAAAAACTCGGTAGGGGTGAGCGGGTGAGCGCTGGAATTAGAAAAGCCAATTGAGGTTTATGTGGTTTAATTTGGACGAAGTTAAGTTTTGCAGTTTGTGGGGGGTTATACGCTGACGTATTAGGCAGAGTAGGGGAAGACTGAAGGCTGGGGGGAAAAGACAGAAGTATGGGGCGATAGAGAAGGCATCCCAAGGATTTTCAGTGAGGCAGGCCCAAGCCCCACCAGGAGAAGAATAAGGGTTGGCAGGGGTGGAGGGGGAGACAAGACTGTCTCCTCCTCCTCCCCACCAGGGGAAAGGGAATAAAGGTACCAGGCAAGGGAGCCCGGTACAGATCGCCATCAAGAATTGACAGTTGTGAGCACAAGTGATCTGAACTGGATCTTCTTTGGTGATCTTTTTCAATGTAGGAGTCAAATCTCAATCGCAAGGTCATGGGCAGTCTCGTCCTATGGTTGGTCATGTAACCTGTTCAGGTCGCCTATTATGCGTGTTATGAGGATGCAGCCTTGGGTCCTGGTGATATCATTTTCTTAGTTCGTGCGTTGGTCATTTGGTTTAGTCATCCAGCTAGTGGTCCAGTGCGAATAATTTGTATCCAGGTCATGTCAAGTCCTGTGTCAGTTTGTCTCTGGTTCAGACGTATGTCTTCCTGGTTGTCAATTCCCTCGTGAAGAAGGCTAAATGATGGTCATGTTCTTGGTTCAGGGTTATTTGGTACAGTTTTCTTGTGTATTCCGGTTTTCTCTAGTCCTAGTTTTGGGATTCATCATCAGCTTCCGGGTGCTGTGCATGGTGGTTTGCTATAAGTGCTCGCCTTATAGCAAAGTGCTCGCCAGGTAGAGCGGCTAGTGTAGTGTAAGTGTAAGTGTGTGTTGTTGTCTTACGGCACCAGGGGTTTCCCCCATCTCCGCGTTGCTTTCATCGTGGTGAAGCAGTTCACTGGGAAATGCCAGAGATTTAAAAGTGTGTCGGAATTGTTCATGTGTTGTGTTCTGTACCGTTGTTCATCTGGTCATTTAGCCGTTGGACCCCTATTGAGGCCCAACGTTGTCCCACTTACGCCCCGTGGAGGCAGACCAGGAACCCAGTAGCTGTAGATTCACTTTGGCAGGTCCTGCCGCTTAATTTCCTGGGATTTCGGCGGCTAGGACCTTAAAAAAAATAATAAAAAAAAATAATAAAAAAAATAAAAAAATAATAATAATAAATAAAATAAAATAAAAAATAAAATAAATAAATAAAGAAATAAGAGATAATAAAAAATAAATAAATAAAAATAAAAAAATAAGAAATAATAAAAAACAAATAAATAAAATATAATAAAAATAATATTAAAAAATAAAAAATATATATATAAAAATAAAATAAATAAATAAAGAAAAAATAAATAAATAAAAAATCTGCGCTGTTGTAGGGGTAATGTCGCTTTGGTTTGTTAACCCGAGTTTTGGGCGTAAGGTAATTTTATCATATTAAGTTTTTGACGTGTGGGGCTTTCACTATGATGAAGGTAGAGAGGGGAGGGAGACCGAAGATTGGGGGGAAAAGACAGGTTGGAGGAGAAGGAACAAAATTGGGGGTGGAGGAGAAGGAACAAAAATGTCCCCTCCCCCCAAGGAAGTGGGAATAATAGGTGAAGAGGGCTAGGGTGTCCTCTTCAGATCGCCATCAAGCTGTTTCCAACTGTGCTGCGTTTTGTCTGTTCTCTACTGTCTGTGCTGCATTCCCCCGTCCTTGCTTTTCTCTTCCGTGTGATCAGCACTCTTCTTGTCCAAGTACTGGTCCTCTGCGGGGTTTCAGTTTTTTGTCACATTTGGCGCCAATTTTTGTCAATCTCTGTGTACGTTGCTGTAGATAGCTATTAGTGTTTTTCTCCTGGTGAATAGGTCTTGCTCATACTGGGAGAGTGCCCTATATTCATCCTCAGTGTCCAGGAAGTGGTGCTCCAGTCCTTTTGGGAAGTATCTTAACCTTGTTATTAGTCGCCCTCTGAGGTCTTCATAGTGTTGACAATCATAGACTATGTGGCTCCAGCTTTCACTTTCCCCAAATATGCAGTTGGGGTCCTCAACGAGCCGGAAGCCAAACAGCTTCTCCTTGTAGGGTCCGTGTCCGGTTAATAGTGTTGTCATATGGTACCCTGGGAAGTACCACGGTGGCTGCTTTGGGTATATTTTCCGGAGGTCTGGTAGAAATCTTTTTGTAACTTCGCCTTTTGTAGTCTCTGTCCATCTTCTCTGCCAAAGATCTAGGAGGTGGGTCTGTAGCCTATTTTTTTCGTCTTTTAGGTTGCCCGCCGGGTCAGTCGTGTATCCTTGGTGGGTAGCGGCCACTCCCCTGGCCAGCAAAAACAGTAGCCCCGCCTGAACTGCCTCCAGGTCCAGAGGGAGCGCTCCAGCAAGTACCTGCAATGCTGGGGTACTTACCGTGCTGCAGGCGCGCGTTGTTGATAGCAGTATGGTCCTTTGGGTCATTTCTAGTGTTCTTTTGTTGACTACCAGTGTCGTTTTTGGATACCACACCGCTGCTGCATAGGTGATTGCAGGCAGGAAGGTTGTTTTATAGTAAAGCATCAGTGCTTTTTTCTTGAGTCCCCAATCTTTCCTTGTGATTCTGGTTACCAGTCCAGAGTATCCTCTGATTTTTCTTCTGATGTATTTCAGATGCGGCTGGAACGTCAGGTTTTTATCTAGGATAACTTCAGTTATCCTAGTTACTTCAGATACTTCAATTGGCTCACAAATTTGATTGTTACATTGTTGATTTTAATTTGCGGGGGTCGTCGTAGTTGCAGAGTCCCCTTTAGCAGGATCGATGAGGTCTTGTCTGACGATATTTTCAGCTGGTTCTTTGATGCCCATTGCTGCAGCCGCTGCAGTGCCTGATTTGCCAGCGTCTCCAATTGGGCCCTGGAGTCCGCCTCTACCGTCAATTCAAGTCGTCCGCAAAGGCGTGTGCTGCCACAGAACCCAGGTCCGTAGTCAGGAATTCATCGAGGCCCATTGTCCACAAGAGCGGCCCGAGCACCGACCCCTGCGGACATCCTCTGTGCACCTCTCTTGTTATTTTTTGATAGTGCACATTGATTTCCACTCTTCTTTGCGTTAAATAGCTTTCAATTACTTTGTAGAGGTTAAGAGGCACCTCAGCCTCCCTCAACCTTGCCAGGACGCTTGGCCACCAAAGTGAATCAAACGCCCCAGCAAAGTCAACAGAGATGAGCAGCAGATACTTTCGTCTACAATCCTGGAATATCCTTAACAAGTTTCCCAGTGCGTCCACAGTTGAGGATCCTGGTCTGAAGCCATACTGATTTCTGGCATGTAGGCCTGCCGCTTCATAGTGTTTTATAACTCTCACATGGAGTAATCTTTCAAACAATTTGCTTGCCACTGGGAGCAGTGCGATGGGTCGATATGAATCCGGAAATTCTGGATTTTTGGTAGGATTTTTCAGTATTAGTTTTAAATTTGCTGTTTTCCATGCAGTTGGGAAATGTCCTGTTTCCAAGCATCGATTGTACAGTGTGAGGAGTAGGTGTGGCTTGTATTCGACGGTTTTCTTGAGTATTTCAGGCTCAATAAGATCGAGGCCCGGGCATTTTCTATTTCTGACCCTACTAGTGGCCACGCTGAGTTCATCCAGGGTGAAGGGAGGCTCAATCGCCTGGTTTCTGTAGTTATCGTTTCTCTCGCATGTCTGTTTCTGACCCAGCATAGTTAACATATTTGGTTTTTGATATATTGTGTCGAGTATGTTATTCATCGACTGCTCCCAGGTTGTGGTGAGATCTCCCTACCGAGTCCTAGTGGTAGAAATCACCTCCCCCCCTAGGCAGTCTATTGGTTGTTACTTTGTAGACAATGCCCCAGGGGTCATTGTTCCCTGCTGTGGAGACCAAGGACTCCCAAGAGCGTCTTTTACTTGTCTTTATGGCGTCAGTGTACCGGTTTCTTATTTGTCTATATATTTGCCTCAGGGCTTCAACCTCATTTGCTGGCCATGTTCTTCGGGCCCTCTGGAAGTCCTTCCTACTCTTGTTCATTTGTCGCCGGAGCATGGAAATGTCCCGGGTCCACCAGGGGACTGCGCCCAGCCGGGGGTGTTTCTTCCTGATAGTTTGGTTGCTGATATCTATCATCAATTTAGTAATTGCCTTCTGCAGTTCGTTCGGATTATTCTGCGGATCTAGGGACGGAGGTTTGTTGTTAACCGCTGTAGTTAGTAGCTCTTTGTATTGGGGCCAATCTGCCTTGGCAACTGCGTATCTGTGGGGTGTTTGTATATTTGCTGTTGTTCTTGGCAGCATTCTTGTTACTTTGCAGGTGATGACCCGATGGTCCGAGGTGGTCCAAGCGTCTTCCACCCACCAGTCGGTTACGTGGTTCGCCAGGTTCCTAGTTGCTAGGGTGATATCGATGGTGGCCTCCCAGAGGGTGTTGCAGAATGTTGGCAGCTGGTGCGGTTGGTTCAGTACAACAAATTGGGATCCAATCAGATAGTTTTCGAGTTGCTGCCCATTTGTTGTTCCTCTTCTGTCAGCAGTAACGCTGTGCCATAGTGGAGAGCGACAGTTTACATCCGCTCCTATAATTATTTTTTCATTCGGTAGAGTGTTTTGGAGACGGCGCAGGTAGTTGATTGTGGTCTCAATTTCCTGTCCTGGCCTGCTGTAAAGGGCCACTACATATAGGGAGCCTAGTGCTGTAATGAGCTGGGCACAGGCAGCCCAGGTCGTGCACAGTTGAGTTACTTTTGTTGCAGTGATTTTGGTGTTCCTGACTAGGACCGCTGCCCAAGGGATGTCCTCTTCCGTGTGGACGGCCTTATATTGCAGTGGATACCCCACCACCCGCTTTGCGTGAACGTATGGCTCCTGCAATATGATTATGTCGGTGTCTTCCTCATCGGCCCTGACCCGGATTTGGTCTGCCACTGTTTTGGCTCGTTGCGCGTTAGTCTGGATTATCTTAATCATTGCTATATTATACTCTTTATTTCTTGTCCCCATAATCGATTCTATTTTGGTATATGCTTTTGGCTTTAAGGTAGACTGGGCACTTCGGGTCCTTGATTGAATGCGCGTGTTCTATTTTCATTGTCTTACAGTTTGCGCAGGTGGCTTCCTTGTCTTTGTGTGGACAGTCTTTAAAGGTGTGTCCCTTCTCTGTGCAGTGTCCACAAGTTGGAACTGTCTGGGTGCAGACATGCGTAGTGTGTCCGAACTTGCAGCATCTAAAGCATTTCGGAACCACCACTCGCTCCCGGAATCGGTAGCTGCCCCACTCAATATATACCCTTGTTCTGTCCTTTAAGACTTGCCAAGCTTCCGGTATAAGCTCCACACTCCAGTTGTTGTTTATTCCTCCTCTCTCCTTTATGTGAAACTTTGTGGTTATTACTTCGTGTGTTTCTTTGTCTGGTATTTCCTTTTGCAGATTCCTGAGGTAGAGCTCTTCGGCCACCTGGGCTGCTGTGACTTCTGGATTGACGTCATAGATTATTATTGACGGTCCCTTCCTTTTGGGCGGCTGGGCCGTTAATCCGAGAGCGTCTATTTTGGGGTTTTCTATGATGCTTTGTATTTCTTGTCTAGTTTCGGTTTCAATTACTAGTCCTATGTCTCTCATTTTCCGTATTCCTTTTATTCTTGTATTTTTAAGGTCCTCCCTCATATTACTAATTACTTTTGTTTTTAATTCCTCACTAGAGGGGATCTTGCCAGTCTGCTTTGGTCGGAGTATCACCAGGTTTGGTGTTGGCAACAGTGTTTTCCTCTTCTGGTGCGTCTCTGCGGTTGGTTGGGTTTCCTTTGCTATTGGGATCCTCAGCGCCTCCGAGTATGTCAGGACGCGCTGTGGCGTTTGTTTTGCCCCGCATTCTTTATATGCTTGTAGCCGTGCGTTAGCTTTCTGGCTTTCTACGTACGTGTCATGGAGGATCGTCTCCATTTTGTGAAATATGGTCACTATTTGCGACCTCAGTCCTGTGGATACCCGATCGGGATTGTCCCTAAAGATATGTTCTAGGGCCGTTTTCAATACAAGGGTTTTCTCATAGACTGTGCCCTCGGGCAGCGTGTGGTCCAGGGGCGGCTCCTGCTGTTTATCATCATTTACATCTCTTTGGGACGCAGCTAGTTCCGGTTGTTCTCTTGCTTCCCCTGTGCACTCTTCTTGTACGTGTGCTGTAAGCTCTCCTGAGTTAGTAACAGCTTCAGCATGGCTTCTTTTATCGAACTGAGTTGAATACACCTGGCTGTCACTGACGTGCCGCCTTCTACTACGCTGCAGTGGGCACGGCAGCATCAGGTGGGAGTCAAGCAGCAGTTTGGGAGGGGGCTCAAGGTTGAGTGGGAAGGGCTCCCTTGCCCATTCGTCGGCTTTTTTCGGCAGCAGTACGCAACGAATTTCGCCCTGGCTGCGCTTGATAATTTTTCAGGTAGAGCGGCTAATGGGGAAAACCCTGGAGGCCGCCACGAAACATAAACACATTTTCACATTTTTACATCTGCGCAGGTAACACAATGGTTATAATCGCCGTCGTCCCCACACCAGGTGGAGAAACCTGATTCGAACCCTATCTCCCTCCTTCTGGGGAAGGAGGCAAATCGACCATAGAATACATGAAATTTATGGGCATACATGTGGACTTATAAGTTCACATTTGCGTGGTCCTAATACGACAGTTTTGTTTTGTTTTGTTCTTTCTGTGCACATTGTACTCCCCACATTAAAATTATGTTCTGTTATACGAGAGTGACACTGTTTCCGATATCCCTGCAATGCCCGCATTTGATGACTGAACTAGTACTACTTCAATTTCAAATTTATTTACTGTGCTCCTAGCATTAGTATAGATGCAGCTGTTTTACGTTTAGTAACTCTAACACATTCCTTGTATTTGCTTGTTCCCTGAGGCTCCAGCAGGTCTTGAAATCCTGGACACATTTTTTTTTTTCCGGACTGCTGCATGTTCCTCTAGAAGCAGTACAAGAATGACTTAGAGGTCTGCCTGCGGTTGCTGTTAAAGTTTTATTCTGTGTATCCCCCCTCCCCACTCCCAACTAGTAGTTTTCCAATCCACCTAACATTGCCTCGATAGTATCAGCAAATATCGTCGCATCCCTTCTATTTGAGTGTCTCCATCCTTGTCTCTCCTGTTAACAACACAGACCTCGCTGTGAAAAATTCTATCCTATGGGCCCTGTGCAGTCTTTCCGGCTGAATTGAATTGAATTGACATTTTATTCTTGAAATTTGATTTACAACAATATGTTTAGTATCCTGAACAAGAATAGATGTTGATCCCTTTATTATTTTTTAAATTACTGTATATTTTAAGTCAGATGACATTAAACGAGGCTTCACTGTACTACAAGCTATTGTGTCCCCAACTGTAGTCTGCAGTCCTCTTGTGGTTCGCATAACTTATGAAATTAGTCCGCGGGACTTGGCAATCAAACAGCTTTTTTGGGGGTAGGCAAGAATTCCATTAAGAGTGATGGGAAATATACGTATGCCTATAAAGACCATACATATCTTAAGTATGAGTACATATATTTTAAGAAATAATTAATATTACTGCATGTATGTTTTAATATATTTTTGGGACCGTGACCTCAACCCCAAATATAAAAGTGGTCCGTAGTTCCCCCCTCAGATATAACAGTGGTCAGTATTTGAAATAAATGTTGGGAAAAACTACTCTTCTTAACTGTTTACAGCTGATTAGAGTAGCTGAATAAATTGTGTACCTAAATGCAGTAGTGGTCTGCCTCAAAATTAGATCAAAATGTGTTCTAACTCAAAATTAGTGGTTTGATTCAAAATTAGGTCATTAGATCACTGGATTCGGATGTCCAACTGTATATTTGCTTTCTGCTGTGTTGCAAGCATGTCTATGAAACGTGTCTTCTTAGATATTAAAGTAGTTATAGTTGCTACCAGAGCACGTATTTATTGAAAAGATGAGGTTTGAATTCGATGAAAGGGACTTGCTTTCGATCTCTGGAGAGGGATGTGTGTTTCCTCTCCTGGCAACACTAGTTTTCCATCCTGCAGAACAGGGAAACAGGCCACAGAATATACGCAATTTATAGATACCATATATATTCACGCCTCGTGGTTCTGGTTCCCTTGGTTCAAATTCGAATTAAACCTTAATGACCAGATCTGGTAAAAATTTAAAAATTCTCTATTCGGTAACCATTTTGGGAAAAGAATATGAAGCAGGGAAATTAGACTTCTCGACATAAAATATTTTTAAAATCAACTCCAATTTTTACCATAGCAAATCGATTTATTTTGATTGGAAGCCCTAACATCACTGCTTTTAGATATTCCTATTACGTCATCATTTATTGACGTTGTCAATGCATCAAATTTATTTATAGTGCTCCTAACATTAGTGTAGGTATAAGCAAATAAGAAAACCTAGAGTAAACAAAAGCGCTTGATTACTGTTAAAATTAAATTCGTTGTCAAAATATCAAAGCAAATCGATTTTCCTCTTAAGAGGTTAAATTTTTTTTGCCTCTTCATTAAGCGAGTTTCGCGCTGTACCTGATGTTATATGATTGTTGTATTTCTCCGTTTCTCTACCTCATTAATTATAATTTTTATCCATCGAGTTATTTTGTAATCAACTTAATTTGATATTATTATTCTGAAGTCGCATTCCGTCCTTCATCTCCACTTTGATCTGATTACCCACTCCATTAGACGATTGTTTTGCTCAACAGAGTAATCACTGGGAAAAAAACGTGCGACGAGTTATCATCCTGAATTTTAACACAGAAACAATTCAGCAGTAAGTGCTATAGTGCAATAAAGCTAAAAAATATCCAACAGAAAGGTGTCGGCAAAAAAAACTAGAGTGGTAGAAGGGCAATATGGAGCTGTATATAATATGTAAATTGCGTTCGTTTGTGGTCGATTTGCTGCTTGCTGGATTAAAAACAAGTTTTGAGAGAAAAAACTATGCCTGGGATTGACTAACATACCTTCGCCTGAGATTCACTAACTCAGCCACACTGTGAAAAATACCCTTAAAAATTCCTTGCGTCATCAACAGGATTCAAACTCAATTAGGTTAGGAAACCTTGCGCCAAGATCTTCAGTTTTTCCCCATATAAATTTTAAATTGTTTTATACTTTAAACTTCTGTTATGGGATTCTGTTTGTTGATTTGGCCATTTCGATTCTAGTCAACAAATAGGATTTAAGCTTACTTTATACAGGCCTCCTTCGCGTCTCATCAGCGAAATGGAGGACCTTATATTGGCTGGCTCTTGTAATGCTTCTGAATACTGTATAATTACGAGACATGTATTTACGAACCACTAATTTACAATTCCTCCCAGGTGTTGGATATACCCATAACGATTCTATGTGCTTCTTGATGATTACAGCAACTGTGTTGGTGTAATCACCGTCCTCCCCCACACCGAGTGAAAAAGACTTGAGTTTGAATCCTGTTGAAGTATACTCCGGGAGGTCTATTGCTGCTAGGTTCCTATGGAGGCTCTCTGGTATTATGCTGGTGGTTGACATAGTTATCGCGATGGTCATCACTTGCTTTATATGCCGCATCTCTTTGACTTCCTGATATTTTCCTCATAGGTTTGCTGGAGGTTGCTGGTGTTGGGCACCGCTATGTCAATCAGTCAGGTTGCCATTTCCTTCTTGTCGATGAGGGTTATATCTAGTCTGTTTTGCGGAATCTTCTTGTCCGTTATTATGGCACAGTCCGAGTATAGTTTGTGAATAGGGGTCTCTAGTGTGGCCGGAGGTTCGTACTTGTGATAATACACCTTCTTTAATCAACTTATATTTTTTCACTAGCTTCTGATGTGTTATCCTGGCGACCTAGTAGTGCCTATGTTGTTTGGGTGATCACCCTGCATCCCTCGGTAATTTACAGGATCGTACTGGGGCGGTGGCATCGTCGATATGTGTAATCTGTCATTTCGGAGCCATTGAGGATGTATTTCCTGTAGTTCCTTGTATTGATTACCTGGTCATAGATGGCGAGCATATGAATCCTTCGGTCTCGAGATAGAGCTTCCCACTCGCGAGTATGTGTTGGAAGCCATCTTATCTATGTAGTTTCGATGGAGATTATTGTAGTGTCTGCGGTGATGTACCTTCTTCGCCCATCTTTCTGTCTTTGTTTCTTCTGAGTGGGTCTCCTTGTTGAAGCTGAGCAGTGTGTGCCGTTTGTCTATCCTCCGCTGAAGACAAACAAACCCTGTGTTTTCCTAGAAGTACATTTCCTATGTTTTCCTGGAAGTAATCCTTCAGTTTCTTAATTGCCTTCTTCTCTTATTCAATTAGGTCTGTGAAACCCCTCGCTCCTTCTTCTTTCTGGGCTGTAGTCAGTCTTTCAATGGCCGCCTTCTGGTGGTGTTGGAAACTCTTGGTCATTATTATCCTGGTCGATTTCATAATCTCTTCCAGATCAGTGTTGGTCTAACCTATGATCCAGAAGGGATATGTTAGTACTGGGACTGTGTACCTGTTTCTGGCTCTGACAATGCTTCCGCCATTCAGCTTTGCTTTTAACAGGCTTCTCAGTCTCTGATGGTATTTCTCAAAATTAACCTTGATCTCCTTGTGTTCTAGCTGTTGAGCTTGCATCAGCCCCGAATATTTGTATGTCTTTCCTTCTGTCATAGTTTTAATCTCTTCACCAATTTTCATCTAGTTGTTTCAGCCGATTGGATTTTCCTGATACAATCCATCGGTCTTGCATTTGTCTAGGCCAAATTACATCCTGATGTCTGCTAAACTCTTCGGTGATCCGGAGTAGCTGTCGGAGTTGATTCTCTTCTGCGACATAGAGTTTGATGTTATCTATGTACATCAGGTGAGAGAGAGAGGGTATACAGGTTCTTCCTTCGTTCTTTTAGGTTATGCCCGTACTTGCTGTTTTCGAGCATGGCGAACAGTGAGTTGGGTGCTAGATAAAATCCTAATGGGCTAAGGCCATCTCCTTGATCAGACCAATCGCAATGAGAAGATTCCTCTTCTGATTGCGATCGGTCTGGTTTTGATGTTCTCGATCTTGATGGTGGTCCTTCATTTCGTCATGGTTGTTTCTAGGAAATGTGTCAGTGTTGGGTTGATTTTGTTGATCTTCAGTGTTTCTATCAGCCAGCTATGAGGCGCAGAGTCAAAGGCCTTGGGGTAGTCGATGTAGGCCGCATACAGTTTGCGGTGCCTCTTGTAGGCTTTCTCCTTACATGCCGCATGAATGGTATATTGTCATATCGGCCTGTAGCTTGGTTATTTTATACTATGCTCGCATGATGAACTATTCATTTTGATGTCTTGCCCTTTCCTTGTGGTAGCCATACGGGATACAGCGCTACGTGCTCTTCTGTTTTCCTAGGGAGACTGACTTTTTCGAAACGACTCTACTCCCTAAGGCCTTAATGCTGTGAGTGGCTTTATCCTGCGCCCCACTCGAGTGAAGCAGGTTTAATATTTCTACTTGTTAGAAATATTAAACATACTTCTTTCTGCTAATATTTCTACTTCATCCAGCTATGAAGGTGGACCGACCTTTTTAGCCTTGGCTTTTATCCATGGTGGGTGGTAGTTATTGGGAGTGAAAAATTAAAAAATTTCTTTTAATAAAAACTATTAGTTTTAGGCCACCCGAATAATTAAATTCATCTGCTGTGCATTGTGTATTTTGTCTGTAAATTGTGTTGTTCTCTGGTCGATATTCCTGTTTTTCGGGACGGAAAACCCGAGTTGCCGGGAGAAAAACCTTGCAATCTACTCCTGAGACCGATTAATTCAGCCACGGAGTGAAAAAAGTCCATTAAAGTTCCTCGCGTCATCGATGGGGTTCGAACCCGGGCCTTTTCCATCTAGTGTGGGGAGGATGGTGACGATACCACTGTGCTACCGTGAAGATGGGAGTGACATCAGATAGCCCCATTATTTACCTCACCCATTACTTCGACCTTGGGGTAGCTAGATCCAATGGAGCCATTTTTGCCATTTTTCCCTCTTCGCAATTTATTTTTTTCCCAGTTGGAATCCAACTCGGGTGTATTACACTGGTGGCCCAGAATCGTAACCACTGGCTATTCGCACCTTTCTTCTTCTTATAATACAGGACTCTGTATGGAGTTCGGCATTCACTATATTGTACCAAGACAGAGTTGAACCGACGTTTGGGTGCAGCCTTATGTAAAATATTATACACGTTCTACATGTCAGTATCATTGGAAATAATTATTTTATTTTATTTCTCAGTTATCTGTATTATATTCTAATTGTTATTCGGCCTACAAATCTATTAATGGGAGCCTAAGGCGATTTTTCTATACTCTTCATCCTGCTTGTTTGGTTCGCTTTCTTTTTCACAACTTAACGGCGTACTCACTTATAAAATATAACGGAATATCCTTAGTCTATAAAAGATTACTTCTTGCAGTATTTGTTTTCTTTCCGAAGATGGTCTGCATCGGAAATCTCAATGTCCCAACTTCATGGTCTTGATTTTCAATATGCGTTTGAGTCTTCCGGCTTCAATGGTGATGCTATAATTCGTTTTGGAATTTAATTCAAATATTTACTTTATTCTATACGTAGAAAGAATGTAATGGATATTTTGTATGCCTCTTAGGTTCCTTTGTAATTCTGAAATTGGAGTTAAACCTTTGTGTTGGCTTCCTAGCTAGCACAGTAGCTACAAAGTAATATTGTTCTTCCACCGCGACTGAAATCGAATCCGGAATTTTTCAGAAGAAAAGCATCTGTATGTGCTGTGCTAGCCGGGCAGTCAATATGTAAGCCTAAACTCCTGTTCTAGAATTACATAAGAACGTGAATTGTCATTCATTAAAAACACATCGTATTCTTACATTATTTAGAAATATTAAGAATATGGTATTCCCCTGAATGCTGGTGGATGTGGAGGTCATCAGATCACTCAATATTAGAACTGAGGTAAATTTGAGGTTCGAGGTTACAACCCAACAGAATATATCACCTGTTAAAGCACTGTACTCGTTGCTTTTTGAACATCACTTCAAATATGCAGTTAGTTTTGTTCATTCAGAATTAACTCTGTTCCGAATAATTTATGAAAATCCTAGTCGTTGAATTTATTAGTGCCACGACATGCAGCTCTCATTTCTTTGTTCCTGTTTATCCAACAAGTTCCAAGAGAGAAACACTTAAAAGTGTAAAACCTTACTTACTTCACATCGTCGTACTGAATTCTTTACTTAAACTGTGTTATGATTTCCATTCTCGTTTATTTCCTTTTGGTGAAGGTTTCTATTTCAGTAACATTGTTCTTCATTTTGTTAGTTTCCAGTTTCCGGCATACAAATATGAAAGCATCTCGTCTTTCGTGATTCTCTTATTTCCTCCTCGTGAGTTTTTTCAGTAATGTAAGATTATATTTCACATGAAAATCTTTTGCAAAAAAAAATTGTTTCTATTTTCCGATATTAAAAAGCGTCTTCGTTTTTGATCTCTGTCCTCCGTGACATTATGATGTCACGGATGGCAAAAGTCACTCTGGGGATTCAGAGGAATTTCTTAATCTTTGTTCAGGTAGTATGCAGTTAGTCGATCTTAGTTGGAGAAAGTGGAGCTCCCCCATAGTTATTCTTGGCTTTTTTTTCCAGCCCACGTAAACGCAGTCGCGTATGTACATGGGCTGAAAAAAGTGAAAACATGCTTTAGAACACACGATATACACCTCAGGAAAGCTGACTGCTAAAGTGAGCTGTTACCCTCACAACCAGATGAAAAGTAAGACCGAAGACAAAAATAATTATCATTATTTTCGTTTTAAAGGAATGCGAACCAGCCGTTGTCTCTGTACGAACAAAATGTCAGGGAGCAAACGTAAAGGTTAAATGAAGGAAACTTAATGATTTCTTGAATGATGCGAGGGTAGGGATGAGCTGATGAAGGGAAGCTCAGAACGGAGCTCCTGCACTTTAGGGATTGTTGGATGGATTGCTGGATGTCATTAGAGATTTGCTGTGTTGATAAACTTTGTTTCCAAATTCTCTGGAGGAGTTTCGATCCGAATGTGGAGCAAGAGCTGTTTTTCTTGCCATCTGAGTTTGCACAATTTCCCGTATACTTAAAAAAAAATTCTGGAATCTAATAGCAGTAATTAACAAAGAGAAACGCCCTTTTTATGTGAATGTCCTTATGAATATTTAATATTTAGTTTACTGTTATTAATTGTATAGTAAGCATTAATTTTCAACTATTAGGACAATTGAAGTATTAAAATATAGTTACTCTTCTGGATTTTGCTTTTTTGAATCCTGTCACGAATATGGGAAGGGGATTAAACAGGGAGAGAGTGAAAGAAATAAGACTTACCGCTGAAAACAAAAGCCAAAGACAAAATGACGTGATCGTGTCATTTTATTGATGGCGTTAGTACTTTGAACGCTAGAGCAACGCAGTTTGCATCTGGTGGTGCAAGTCACAGTGACGCAGTATCAGTTATGGGACGTAGTAAAGATATCACGAAGTTTCAAAAGTGCCTGATTGTGGGAACTCGTGCATCGGGTGCTTCCATATTGGAAACGGCACGTCTTGTCTGTTGCTCACGGCCTACTGTGGTTAGATGTATAAAGAACGGTGTCGAACGTGTCAACTACCACCCGCCGACAGAAGTGTAAAAGATTATGCAATATTTTACAGTTCGTGGTGAGCGAAAGGATGCAGCGCGGTGTACTGGCTCAACGGTAGGTAACTGTGCGACAGTTGACATCGCAATACAATACGGTGAATTCAAGAACAGTATCCCAAATTACGATGCGCCGGACGTATCGGGTTCCGCAGCAGATGACTCAAGAGACACCCTCTCTTCACCGCTGATCATCATCGACGGCGAATATTGGGGTGTCAACTACGCTGGTTGGACATTGGAGTACTGGAAATGAGTGTGCTGGTCGGATGAGTCCTGATACCTGGTGTAACACACGCACAAGCAACATGAGTCCATGTTGGTATCCACTGTCCAGGTAGTTGCTTAATATGGGGCATGTTTTGCTACAAGAACAAGGACCGATGTTGTGTATGGACCTGCGTTTCACTGGTGAAGAGCATAAGCACCAGCAGTCCTAGTTCTTGCCTTAGCTCTTAGGAGACGACCATGTGCAAACTTCCATGTTGCATTTTTTCCGGACAGAAACGGGATCTTCCAAGACGATAATGCGGCGTGTCATCAGGCCCGCACTGTGCACGAGTGGTTCGAGGAACATAGTGAAGATATCACCCATCTTGTTAACCTCCAAATTCGCGTTACTTCAATCCCATTGAACACCTGTAGGATGTTTTGGAACGGGAAGTGAGGTGAATGGACTCGCAACTGTCATCTATGCTGACACTGTGGCAGCAGCATGGTTGCAGATCCTTACGGACATCTTCAGACATCTGTTGGGGTCAATGCCTAGACGAACAGCCGCTGTTATCCGTGCGAAGGTGGCCGAACACGGTATTAGGTAGGTTGTCATAATTCAGTGATCACTGAAAGTATATATATTATTTAATCAAATTTAGCATTGCGGCATTAAGGGCTAGTTACTGCTATGGAGAAAGCGATGGCTGAGTAGAAGAAGACGAAGAGTGGTTATTGATGGACACTGCTCTTCGTGAACTAATGTTATTAGTGGAGTCCTCCCATCAAGGTTCAGCGCTGGGCGCATTGTTGTTTTGAGTATTTATTAATGACATTGATGAAGGTATATAAGAATTAATGTCTAAGTATGCAGATGATGCGAAGGTTGGCATGGTGATTAATCACAGTAATAAGGATATGCTGCAACAAGATCTAGATTCTAGATAAATTAAGTAGATGATCTGAAAAGTCGCAGTTGAAGTTTAACATTGACAAATGCAAGGTACTGCCTACGGGTAGCAGTAATAACGGTACGAACTCTGTGGAACCACACTCAGGGCAGTGGTAAATGAAAAAGACCTGGGGGTAATTGTGTCAAAATAATATTTAGTTCTCTGAACAATGCCAACAGGCTGCCAGGATATCTCATGGGGGGGGGGGGTTGTCAGTGATATACAGGAACTTTCTAGGCGTTGATTATCTCATTGTATAAGGAGTTGCTAGGCCACATCTTGAGTATTGCACAGGTCTGGAAGCCACATTTTAGAAAGGTTGTAGATCTGCTGGAACGGATGCAGAAATGGGCAATGAGATTGGTGAAGGAAACGAAAGGGTAGGCTTACCAAGTAAGGCCTCAATTTTGCAAATTGCAGCGTCTGCAGACTAGACACCTGCGCTCTAATCTGTTTGAAGTGTTAAAGGTTTTGAATGTATTGAGCGAGCTGAATGATGATTGCATTTTTCCTTTTCCTCAGAGCGCGCGCGCGCACGCACACACACACACACACACACACACACACACACACACACACACACACACACACACACACACACACACACACACACACACACACACACCAGAGAGCATAAATTAAAACTGAGGAAGGATGGTTGCAGGATAGTTGCAGAAATTTGTTTTCAGATAGCGGGCAGTTAATTGATTGTTAGAAAAAACTTCCACTGGCCGATCTGGTGTTGTAGAAGTAGCAGTTTGAATAAATTCAAGGAAAAACAATATAAATTGTTATGGGGGAATACATAGGTAATATGGGAAGTGTTTATATATATATATATAAGCTTACATTCTTACATCATTTGCCACTATTAATACTAATTTATTTTTCATGAACTTGAAACATGTTTGGGGTTTTTATGGAAATCCCTTCATTTATAAATGAAGGCTGAAAAGACAGAAGATATTTGTAGGTGAAGTAAAAATAACGGGGGCAGAATGCATGAATTAATGGAATTTTTATATGCATAGCGAGAATATACCCAATCCTTGACATAAGTAACCTCAACATATGCGATTTGGATTTCTCCAGTCACTAGTTGTCAGAATAGAGGCAGCAAGGTTAGACATTAGCTGATCCGGATGCCTCCTAGAGAGTTACCAATAGGATCGGTTCAATGTGCTAATATGGCTGCCTGCTAGAGCACCGTTTTAAAGCTATACCCTCGAATATCACCATGATGTCCATCATAACGTGAAATGACATCATTCATAGTGCATGATGGGAGTTGGGAGGTTGCCGGAGTTTTTCTCTAGAGACTGAACACGGATTTTGCTACATTTGGCGTCCAGTAAGCAAAGTGTTCGTATTGCACCCAATGATGAGATCATTTGCCACCTAGTATTATCTTCTTGATGTAGATGGGCGGCATTCCTGTGTGATATGGACATCACACCTCGACCCTTTCTTACATTGGTTTACACCTGCGCAGGCATCATATACTAGGTGTAGTGTTTCAGAGCTTACACATCTGGAAGGTCTGAAACATATCTAATTTTACTCAGTCCCACCACCTTGGAGGTACAAACAGATAATTTGTACAAGCCGTATGAAAACCTACAAACGATGGGACTCGCCAAAATTCGGTTCACATGGTTCATAAGCGGGCTTGACCTGAATACCATTTTCATCAGCGTAAGCAAGCCTTAGTCTGTCGTACCTGAGAGAATGTATGCGACAAGCCTCAGGAGACCACCACGAGGCTTGTTACTCCATATTTATTCAAGAGACATTACAGACTGCAGTCCAATTACATTGTGTAATCATTCACACATTCAAAAATTCATGTGGTCAGGTCTTTTCCTTTTATAACGAATCCGCTTAAAAGGACGCGGATTTTATAAAACGAAAGTACCGTTATACTCCGCATGTAATTTAGTTTGAATCAGTCCCACTAAGAAAAGAAAATTCGCTTCACTGACCTTAACGTATTATTCATCATTATTCCCAATATGCAGTATAACAAGTAATATTTTATGAATAAAATGGCACCGTTTTGAGTGAATTTCCCTTAGCGCGAAATTGTGCGGAACTTATTTGTCGCATAAAGCGACGTACGACGGTACGGTACTGTACTGTATCGTTTGTAAATAGTCATGAAATAACAAAAATAACAAGTTATAATCAAAGGTAGCAACCAAGTCTGGGTGCTGGAATTATCATGGCTTTGAGTGAAACTTCAGATTTTTGAATAAGCTGATAACGCTGCTCTCTTGTTGATTTGTTATAGTAAAATATGAATAAGTGAATGGCTAATTCTTGCAGTTTCTGATTGATTATTTTTGTGATCTGTTTATTATAAGAAAAGTGGAAGGAGTGGACTGTAGATAGAGTTGCATCATTTTTTGCTTCCTGAAATTCGGGTTTTTCATTCAGCAAAACAAGCAGACTGACCGTGGACACATGCAAATATAGGTGTACTGATCCCTCATGGACTCCTGTTTTGACATACACATCCCTCTGTCTCTAATACTAACACATAATGCTATATTTTGGAAAATAAGGTTTTTTTTCCTTTTTATTTCATTCCTGAAAAGAGGATTTGTTTGTGTTGCGTGTGCGTGCTGGCTCTCAATAAAGAAAAGATAAATAACGGAAGCCATTTACAAGGATTAATAAAATAATATAGAAATGAACATGTAATTGTTGAGCCATTCTCTTTATTAAGGAATGGTTAACCTCCAACAAAATTATGCGAACCTTTCTTCCCGCAAAAGGCAGAATCAGTAACAACTTCAAACCTTTTCTCTGTTTTAGTGTGAAGAACCTTGCGCTATTTTATGTTTTATTCATTTTGTGTGAGGCTTCAGTGGCTGATCCTATCTTTTAGTATCTTGCGAGTGCCCGGGTATAGCCCCACTGGGAGTGCAATTTAAAAAAAGTATCGCTGGAATACTGACTGATCTTTTCCCAGGTGTAATATTAATTTGGAATTCCATAAATGTCGTGAGAATGCGAACTGTTTTTACCACAAACATCTCTTATCTCTGTCGTCATGACAGAATAGTAAATGCTCATAAAGGGCCTAACTCCGAGTTTAGATTAATGCGAATAAAATGGAAGTAATGACGCTGCTCTCTTTAATCATTATTCTGCTTCAGTATTTCTCGAAAGTTATGCAACAGGGGGAGAGAGAGAGAAACGGAATAGATAATGCCCATGTATTTGTTCGTGTGAAGTTGGGTATGCAAATTGAGGAAACGGATCTTCCTTTTTCATGTCTTCCCATTATCTTCCGTGAAGGAAAGAATAGAAACAGAAAGTTACAGCTAACAGTGCTTCGATTTATGTAAGTTTCTGTACGTAACTAGAATCTGGTACATATGTAAAAGAAGAAAGCATTTTTATGTTTAACCTCTTCCGTCATCATCGTAAATATATCCCTTAAGAAATAATGTTGAACTTTTCTTTGAAAAATAAGCAAAAATTTCTTTCGTATAATTCAGTATTGCGTTTAGACTGACTTCTGTTTAAATGTATTACTAAGCATTTCATTTTGTTTTCTTTTCTCTTTTAAATTTGACAGAACACGCCCACATTTATTTTCCTTTGCTATCGGTTTTCGATTGAAATCGATAGCCACCAAATAAACCTATGGCATTTGCCCGCTGACCGTTAAAAAAGGGAGGATTAATGAAACGGAAATGAATTTGATTCAAATAATTTTAATCGTATAGTAAAGCAGCAATACACATCACGCAAATAACTTACATATAATATAATATAATATAAATTTACGTTGTTTATACGAGAGACTGTAGGCGGCGTCATTTCGAAATAGAGCCAACACGAGCTTTAATTGCTATTCATAAACTCGATGTGTCTCTGCCTTTGACGCTGTTTCAACGCATTCTCCCTTTGAGGTCGTCTGAATCGTCAGTGGATGTTTCGTACACTTTTGCTTTAACGAAACACCAAAATGAGTTGATGAGTTGTGCTCCGTGTTTTTGTCTATTTTCACTTATCTGTTAGTCAGTTACTAGATAAAATTAATACCAGTAGAAAGCGTCCGAAATAGTCCCTCCTTCTGAATATACCAACAGAAGAAGATATCAATGCTCAGGTAAAGTTTTATTAATGATTTTCCGCATGCAGATGACTTGCTATTTCATCTTCGTTCCTATGCAAGTATCCCTCAAGTTTACGCGCTCTGCAGCGCTAAAGAATTAGACACTATCGCCTAGAGCTAAAGTTGGAAAGTAGCTTTCCTTCAACAGCCAACCCTTCCCTGGAGGATTAAAGAATTCAGTTGCCTATTATTGTCTCGTACAATTTACCCTTTAGCATGGAAAAACAAACCATCGGATTCAACGGAATAGACGTGCAGCGTTTGTAAGACCACAAATAAATACACGATCAAGTGTTCACGGTGCAGCATTATAATTGGAAGCTGCTGTTCTCAAGTGGATATAGTGCGTTTGAATCAGAAACGACGCAAGAAGTTTCTTTGCACAAGTGGTAGGTCGACAAACGAAAATGACAGAACAGAACAACTGAATTAAACAACTGAAGCGCCATCATGTATCATAGACACTAGTGACTCGGAAAATGAAGACCCCTCCCCACAGCCCGCTAGCAACCACACGGTAACGGAGAGGGACGGGAAACTAAATTGCTCCTTAGCTCAAATTTTAGGCTGTGATACAAGCCCGGAACAATGTGAACATAAGAAAACAAGTGACGACCCCCAGGATATTAGTAACATTTTAGACCACATTATGGAATGGAGCTGTAATGGATCTCATAGAGAAAATAAAAACGAAGCGAATCACAACCAACTAGCCCAAGACATACGGAAACAGGAAGACTCGCTTGAAGACCTCCTTCTCTCCATTTTAAAAACTCTCCAGGTAATCCAAAAGGAAAATCACGAACTAAGAGAACAAAACATGAAACTAATTTCCAGTCAGAAAGTAATTGGAAAGAAACTGGACATCGTCCTAGCACAGCTACAAGATATTAACAGACCAGATAACCAGACACCTGAACGCTTACGAGCTGGCCCTGCTACCTATCCTAAAGAAGCAAGGAAAGAGCATGATACTCGCCTCAGGACTACCTTCCCAGGTGAAACAAAAACAGTATTGCTCGAAGGTGATCCCTGCAGAGAACAGACACGCCCTGAAATTATGGAAAGTACAAAAACTACTTCCCGAACATTAGAAATCCAGACTGCAGAACAGAAAACAGAGCAGAAACAACTGTCGCTAGCACTGCGTTACCAGCAAGCAAACCCTGCCCCAACTTAGAACCATATGCACCGAAACAACCTACCTACTCACAGATGGTTACTCTCCCGTCAAAATTGGCTTACCAAAATACCTCGTGCCTACACTCAAGCATAAGTTGTGACACCAATGAAAAACCCACTTATGCCAATATTGTCTCCCAGCAGTCACTCTTACAACAATCGCGACCTAAATCCCCTTTGGAAGTGACATTAATGGCCAATGATCCAACTTCTCACCAATATAGCTCTGTAAATAGAACGGTTACCCAGAGGGCTAGTCCCATTCAAGGAACATACCCCAGCATGGCCCAACAAAGCCATATCAGTCGACCAATCCAACATATTGGAGACAATATATACAATATAACATCCATCCACACAAAATCTAAAATCTTCATATCGAGACTCGGGCCTTCAATAACCGGTGCCAATATATCTAAGTTCTTTGAGGAGCAAATAGGGATCAAGGTCGCTGTGAAACCTTTGAAAACAAGATATCCCTCCTATGCTCATTCACTAGTACTTGTGACAAACATGATCAACTAAAAGTACTGGACACTAGCACCTGGCCACCGGTAACTCTAATAAAAATGTACAAAGAACGGACCTCTTCCTCACCCTACTGCATGAGATCGAATACAACAGTGGGACAGAAACAAACGTCAACCTCATGCCGACTTGTCCCAATACTTCCTCTTAAATGGTTCTACCAAAACGTACGCAGTATCAGCAATAAACTACACCATCTACAAACAATCATGTTACTATCTGAATATCAGTTCATCTGCTTAACCGAAATCTGGTTATCTCAACGGAGGGCAACTGGATGTAATAGGCCAGCCTCTCGATTATCTCAGCCTCCATAACTCCAGGGATAACAGACGCGGCGGTGGTGTTGCATTGCTGTATTCATCTAGTTTTAACCAATCGAGATTTCAGGTGACCAAATCAGATAACTTCGAAGCCCTATGTGCCACATTTAGAAAGGATGCCATACTACTACAAATTTGTCTGGTGTACCTACCCCCCGATCATACAGAAGATTCCCGGAGTGAACTACAAGCATGGATAGCAGCCAACCTAGCCCCCAATACCTCAACCTTCATTATAGGCGATTTTAACATGCCTACACCTAGACATGATGAAGCCACTGAAGATCTCAGAACAGTTGTTGGTACATTTGGCTTAGTTCATCAAAACCACACCTCCTACCAGGGGAAACCAGACACTGGATCAGTTTTTCCACAATCTCCCGCACCTTAATCTGACCACTGAACATTACAGCTTCCCTTCTGATCACTCTCCCATCACGTTTGAGTTCAACGTTACTAACGATTCAAACGCTGGCGAAGCCCTTCGGGAATGAAGTGCTGACCAAAACAGTATACTCCACCAAATACTTAAACCCAGAGATCATCTTGGCACGTCTCACAGAAATAAACTGGAAGGATCTGCAGCAAGAACCAATGGACGTCGCTATATCTAGCCGTTCTAACCAGCTAGTTGAAATTTCCACTCAAGGAGCTTCCAAGCAAATAAAATTATCTGACAGATCCAACGCATGGTTCAATGCTGAAGTCAGAGAAGCATTCAAGAGGAAACAAAAAACTTTCAGAAATGGAAAAAGTTTCAATACTCAGCTGACTACCATATGTACAAGAAAGAGCGGGCAACTTTCCTTAAATACAAAAGAAAAGCAATCCGGCAGCTGGTACTGAACAGAATAAATCACTCCAATGCAACAAAGTTTTCCATATGGAAGAGAAGGCATTTCAGGAATGGGTATCTTCGACTTTCAACGAGTTGCCATCAGACCCAAAACTGGGCGATTTCACCATACACTCCAGACAGCCCATTTCAACTATATCTCTAACAAAGCAACACCTTATAAATACCATCAATAGACTTCCCAATAAAACTACAGTTGGTCCTGACGGTTTTCCTGTATTCATGGTTAAAGTGTGCAGTGCCTTCATTGTGGAGCCCCTCCTGTCAATCTTTAATCAGATATTAAATTCCGGATCAATCCCGACAATATGGAATCACTACAGGATACAACCCATAACCAAAATAGAAACCCTAAGGACTTCAGACCGATCTCAGTGGGCTGCTCTCTATTAAAAATTGTTTGAGAAAACTATCTTATCAGCACTGATCGAACAATGCTTCTCTCATAGACCCAAATATCTGCATGCTGTGATTCCTAAAAGATCTACTTATACAAACTTACTAGACACCCTGTTTAAAATTCAAACTGCTCTCAACAGTAAATGGACGTCACCTTCCTTGAGATTTCATCTGCTTATGATAAGCTCTCAATTCTCGCTCTCATCTACATTCTGGAAAAATACTTTGGCATTACAGGAAGCCTGTTAAAAGCAACCAACCTCATCCTTACGCCAAGATAACTCATCATCAGCCATAAATCCTTCAAACAGGAGCGTGTTATAACGCGGGAGTACCGCAGGGAGGTGTCCTGTCCGGTTTGTGCTTCGCCGCGGCACTTGAACCTTTCCCCGCAAGGTACACTGATTTCTCATTATATGCAGATGACCTCAAATTATATATAAAATCAAAAGATCCTGAACAAACCCACCTGATAAATCAGCGAGCCGCCGTCCTGATCAACAGCCTTGTAACCTATTTACTGCAGATAGGTCTGTAGCTAAACATATCTAAATCAGCCCAAATCATATTTACAAAAATGACATCACAGCCTATCACAATGGAGTGCAGATAAGGAAAGTGAAGTCTCACACCGACCTCGGCTTGACTTGGGACGAGGGCCTCACTTTTCAAAACCATTTTTCGACCATGAAAACTAAGACTTTCTCGGCGATGTGGACATTCGACAAGAGCGACGGGGTTACTCCACGTCGATTTAGTCGGCAGATACGTCCAGCGGTGCCTACAACCAATCGCATTATATGCATCACCAATCTGGTCTTCTGCACCGACCTCGTACATACACAAATTCCTGGCAGTCGAATACTGGGTAATGCAATGGATGAACAGAGTCACGGGCAACGCATTCACCATCTCCAGGGCTGTTTTATATACCAACTTAAATATCGCTCCCTGTAGAGTTCACATTGCATCCAGAAATATTCTTCTTCTGTCTCAGATGTTTACCGGTGTGATTGACGCCCCCAGTCTTCACGGAGTTATCGCTACTCCACGTGCTGGACGCAGTAATGACAATCCCTACTTACCGTTGCATTCTACACTATCCAACCTGTGCTGTCTGAAGAACTTCTTTCCGAACAACGCAGTCCCCCTTTTCAATTCATTGGCAATAGATCCTGTGAAATACTATGAAGGCAAGCAGTACAGAGTGAAGAGCCTCTCTGAAGCTTACAGCTCGCTTGAACTATAGAAGTATGAAGAAGAAGCTTGAACTAGAAAAAGCTAGGAGCTTGAACTAGAAAGCTAGAAACTTGAACTTTATAAACAGGAAGGAATGACCAAAATATAAAATAACTGTTGGACATCTACTTTTAAATGGTACTTTGAATAATTTCCTCTTCTAAAGTTGTCGATAATTACATTCTGTAAATAATACTGTAAATTATTCGCACTTTTGTAAATATTGTAAACATGTTTTGTAAATACAGTATTGCATTGTAAAAAATTGCCATTCTTGCATTTTTTAGCCCCTTCTACCCGGTCGGCTGTGTAAAAGGGGGGAAAGCAATCACTTGCTATAATAATAAACGGACTTTATAATAATAATAAGAAGAAGAAGAGAAAAAAAAGAAAAAGGTTAAAAGGGAGAAGAGAACGTGGTAACCAAGACACTTTATCCTCTTATGCTATCCATTGGTCTTTGAATATGCCTCGTACCCACCGGCTTGCTGCTACAATTATGTGTGCAGTACCCAAATATGTTGTCCAACCTCGATGTTTACGGAATTTTCGATCAGTGAAATACATTAATGCGAAGTAATTCGCAATATTTCACCCCAGTCAGCGTGCCTCAAGTAAAACTGGGCCGACAGCTTCATCTCCCCATGTGCCACACCACACATTGACAGACCATCTCATCTGATGATGAGTATTTTTGCAACAGTATCAGTTTTGATGGATAGGAGCCCGGTAGCAGGAACTGTAACTGTTGGTGAAACCATCTCGAGTGAAGGTGGCTTTCAATCCACAGGTTACCGCTAAGGAAACTGACATTTTGTTCCATTTTAGTTAACTGAAAATTACAAAACTCCAAGCGCTTTGTGTCATCACCTTCATGCAATCCTCTTTTTAAAACAATTGATAGAACGCAGTTTGTTCTTTCAAAGAATCCTCCAGATCTGCGTTTGCTTTATCCCACATGATGCGGAAGAACCTTCTCTGTAAATGTGTCACAATTCTGCACAGATCTGTATTTTTTTTTAATGCGTCACGCTACCGATTAGAACAAAGCGATTCACAACACGCGTCATTGTGGTATGTGATACTTACAGCCTCTGTGGATGTGTAATATTCCTGATGCATTTCGGCCGCATTCTTCATACAGTAATATCATCTCGCCTAAATCGTTTTTGGAAAATATGCTTTCACATAATTTTACAGACGTGCATACGAACAAATACCAAGAAGGTGTACTTCTAAAGGATTTCGCTGCACTCTCCATTCACTTTATGTGTTTCTGCCAAAACGTAAATTTAATGCTTCCTCTGAACGCCAGCACATATTCGGATTTTACTGCGCCAGTTGAAGGGTCAGTTCGTGTCCATATTTGCATAAACCTCTGTACTGCAAAGTATTTGTCATTCCCAGTTGATCGGCGAGAACGTGGCAATTCACGGGGTGTTTAAACAACACCGTATTTAAATCCAGACGTTGGTTTGTACTTATTTTCAAAACTATACCGCCTGTATCAGTTAAATTATTACTTCATATGCCACTCTTTCCTATACTACGTAGGATGTTTTAAATTATTTGCGTGTAACTGCTATTTTGTTATAAGTTTAAATTATTTGAATCTGCCGGGTTTTTTTTGTTTTTTTTTTTTTTTGTTAATTACGTTGCTGCCTTTCATTTGCGGAAATAATAGATGCCTGATCTTTGATAACAAACAGTTAAAATTGCAAAGTTAAGTACCGAAATATCAGTCCTCATTTCATTAATCCCCTTTCTTATTTCCTGACAATGCATTCATTATTGCGATTTTTTTCCATTTTCCTTAAACTTCTGTTTCAGGAAATTGCTGCTTTCCAACCCAGAATTTACTTTTTTTAAAAAAAGTAATTCTTTTGAATGTTATTTCTTTTGTCATTATTTGCTGGAGGAGACGCGGCACACTGCCTTGTACAGCTACCTGTTTGACACAGGTAAACGCGCCTGTCGAAAAGCGATCATCACGTAAAACCGATGTGTTCGTTTTTTTCTTCTTCTTCTTCTTCTTCTTCTTCTTTTTTTTTTTTTTTTTCTTTTCCAAATAAAATTGTTCGTTTCAAAAGTACGCCAATTTGTTTTTAGACTAAACTAAGGATGAGGAAGAACTTTTCCATTGAGGAAAAAAAAAGCAGTCGAATAACCAAATTTTAAATTTAGAAATCGCGAAATTCTAAACTGTAATCCAATTTTAACATGACATTCAAAATTTTCAGGCCACATATAACAGAAAAAAAAAAAAACCGCATGTGTACCCTATACACACGAAAGATGTTTTATTTTATGTAAAAACATCTTTTACGAAAAAACAAAACCGTTTAATTTTTAAAATGGTACAGCTAGAACCGAAGTTATGGACGATGTAACGTTTTATGCTTACGCCCACTAGTTACTCTACCGAATCACGTTAGTGACTGAGTTAGCATAATTTACATCATTTGCGTAATTTCCGTCTCGCATTTTCGTTACCAATCGGTTTTACTGCAGTCCGAAAAATTTAGCAGGTACCCCCCAAAGATGTTTTCACATCTTGAAGAAAAAAGAGACTAAACCTAAAGATAAGCGAAATAAATCGTGATGCGTTTAAATTGAATCACACTGTGCTTGTATGTATATTTAGTATAAAACAGAGCTACGATGCTCATATATAATGCAATTTGAAGTTATTATGACGTTATTTCAAAGAGAATGAGCTTTTATTCATTATAACACATATTCTTGCTTTATATAGAGATATTATGACAAAGAAATATGAAAGGTAATGACTGTTTTGTACTGTTTCCCCTTCTCTTTGCAAAAATTGGTTTCACCTACCATGAGTCCATCTCCCACTTTCCATACCACGGTACGCTGTGTGACAAAAAGTATTCATATATATTTGCAACCTCCGGTACAATTATCATGTACTGTGGTAGAAGTCGCCCGTGGATATGTATCAAAGTTCAGAAATGCAGTATGAATTAAGTGGGTCTATCTGTGTAGAATCAGTACGTTAAAAACCAGTTTGACTTGTAGACTTAAAACGTGTGATGGCGTTTGGATCCAACATCAATAACATTTCTTTGCGTTCGATTACAACTCGTTTGAAACTCTGAAAATCCACTGTAGTGGGTGTTATTCAAAGGTGAATGACTGTCGATTATACCTCAATGAAAAGGTCTGAATAGCCTCACAAACTCACGGGACGTGTTCGACGCTCCGTGAATTTGTTAGATCATAAAGGAAGAGTAATCTTGCCCCACGTCTGTCATCTGCGGAAAACATCGTGGAGTAGATTCAAGAGAACGTACATCAACGGTCCATAGGCAGCTGCATAGCCTTGTATTCAGTGGGCATCTGCTTATTAAGCACTGCTGGGTCACCAATGCAAAATGGTGTTTAGGGTGGTGTCGTTCTGGGACCTGGTGTCGAAAATCCTGGGACCGCCACTGGAATCAGACATTCGCTATCTGGATTTCACTTAAGCAAAGCAATCAATCAGCTTATTTGTGTGAGATTTTTCCTGACCTTGTTTTATAGAAATTGTTGTGAAAGGCGCTGGTGTGATATTGAAAATTTCAATAGGCACAAGTATGCTTAGGAATTGAAATTTTGTACAGGTCAGCGTAGATTTAATATTTCTTATTTTAATTATTTTTAATTTTATTTATTTATTCAGATTTCAGATTAACCTACACTCGATTTCTCATCTCCAACACTTTTATATGCAGTTATCTCGACGTTGCGTTAGTTCAAATAAACCTTAGCTTCCTTTTTGAGAAATGTTACTGTTATTACAGACGTCAAGCACCTTGAAGTCTTTTTTGATGTTATTGCCATATTGGCAGTAGCATCAAAATACACCAGTCGCTGCCAAACATCGAAAAATAATTGCGATTTGAAGTAAAAATATGAGAGAACGCAAGCGGCAAGAATATAAACTTTAAAAAATGGCTCTTTGGTTTAAACACGAAAATTATGCGCAGGACGTGTAAATCCTGCTTTTAAAGTAATTAAACTTTTTAAATAAAAAAAAAATTCAAACTGTTTTATTTTAAACATTGCGCTTGTATATTCAAATTTGTGCGGAAAAATGACGTTGTAATTGTGCTATCTCTTCAATGAAATTACTTTTAAATTTTCCGAAACTCAGAAAAGTATTTGTTTGGGGTGATTGCGCTTCGTACTGTTATCCTTTTAGGTAATCAAATCTTCGTGCAGCCGAATTTCTCGATATCGAATATCTCTTTTCTTATCCCCTTGACATTTGTCTTACTGTTTCACCAAATAGAAACAAAGTATTGATGGAAGTGTAAAGGTTAGAGTCAAAAAGCAGACGCGTCTTGAATTACATAACCACTCGATTAATTTTATGGAGCAGTGAGAGGATTAATGTCCAGTGTGTCCTTATGCATTGCCTTTTTATCTTTTAATCCTGCCAAAGTAGGGATAATTAATTAAATACATTATGTGCATTCTGAAAAGTACGACATTTTCCTTTCAGCCGCTCTTGCCTGTATTTGTCATGCGCACTGTGAAAGCAAATTGCCTCGCCACTATAAATCGAAGACAGCGAAAGGACGCCAGCGGAGTTGTCTGTTGGCTTTTATTGAATCGACATTGTAGCTGTCCTTATTAACCTTCTGGTCAGATTAATCAAGATTGTCATGCAAGTTCTCTGACGATGGTCCAGTTTTTCTCTTCCTCCGACAGAGCGGATTGATCACACATGCAACAGTAAGTAGAGCTCCACTTTTTATCTTGTTTGTCTTTGAGCTGTACCTTGACTCTAACTTCATAATACGATTAAACAAAGTGAAAAGTTTCGTGCAGGCAGAAGGAGGAATATTTTTATGAACTGCGTCATTATCACTGATATTTTCCCCTTTTTATTCCTTAATCTTATGCCAATGAATTACTAGGTATTAGTAATTCATTGGCTTAAGACTAAGGAATTACACATTCGCTCTGACCTTTATATTCAAACGATGTTTGACTACGAAGAAAGAAAACTATCAAATTTAAAGTTTTGTTTCTCTGTTGTTGCTGTAAGCCCAAACTCTGAATTGTGAAATCTCCTGGCTGTATTACGTGTTATCTGTTGTAAGTTATGCTATTTTTTTTTCATTTGTTGTTACCTCTTGACAAAGGGAAAACGGTTTTACTTCGTTTTTATGGAAGTAAAACGGTTCGAATCCTGTTTTAATTAATAGAATGTTAAGCACAAATACCATAACCGCGCTTTCTTGAAAATTGTACATCTCGTAACTTATCCTTGGATTCAAGCCTAATATAAGAATGCCCTCACGTGGTAATTGACTCAGTAGACAAATTGTTTTTAATATTTCAGCATGTATTCACTTCTAAAGCGAATTTTGCTATTGTACATTATAATATATATATATATATATTTTTTTTTTTTTCAGTTTTCTCGTATGATGCTATTGCTTGTGATAATAATACAATTAATTAACAATGGAATAATACAGTTAATTAAAAATGGAATAATACAGTTAATTAACAATGGAATAATACAGTCACGCCATTACTTTTACGTCTTTTAGTAATAACCAAACATTATATGTAAAAACGTGTCTCATATTTTGCCATATGAAATACTTTCATACATATTTTTGGATGGGCAAAGAATCATTTTCGTTTCTCTTTACCCACTAGAAATTTCAGATCGCATTTACAAAGGTATGATGAGAGGAGACGTAATCAAGCCGGTTCTTTAATTTTTTAAAATATGAAATTAAAAACCAGACAGGCCTGAATAATGCTTTTTAATCTCGTGAATACAATGATTATATTTTTTGTTGAGTTGTGCCTGAGAGTTCTGGAAAATTGAAAGTGTACCAGTTTTACTGTGTGCTTCGTCGTTCCTTTTTTTTTTTTTTTTTTTTTTTTTAATATCGGTCTCCGAAAGTACCTAAGTGCGAGAGTAGCCGGAGAAGAATGTGCTTATTTGTGTACTTGGCGGCTACCGAATGCGAGGACACAATTAGGAAGAGTGGCGCATCCTGAGCTGTACGCATAATCAAAGTGCAGCGATTCTCAAACTTCATTAAATCACTCTGATAAAATCATTCTTTCCATGTACTGCCCATATCCGTCGCGAATAGCACCCGAGTTATATGTTTAAAATGTGAAGTGCGTTCATTAAATAATTACATGACATTCTTTTAAACAATCAATGCATGTTATTTGGCTTTTCAGAACCTTAAAAAATGTTAAATGTTTGATTCGGCAATTGCTGGGAGAATGAAACTGACTGTAGCTGAGTGGTGGTCAGGCGTAAAGTGTAGAGTTACGCATGCCAACAGTTTAAATTCATTTATATATCATGAATATGGTAATGTTCTTGTAGTCCTCTGCCTTGTAAAGTCTTCTGACTCTGTTCGGCCGTCCTGGAATATAAACACAGAAGTTGTTTTATTTATGGTGAAATGAGTTCATAGTCTGAAACTTTTGCTGTGAATAAAAAGCTAAATTGACTGAAAGAGGTTGAATATGATTTATTGATGTCATTCACTGTACAAGTGTAGTGTTCGTTAATAGATTAGGTCTGTAATCTAGAAAGATAAGTTTTTGAATGCTTTTTTTGTTGTTAAATAACTCGCCATCTCTGTAATAGAAGAGCTTGCAGCAGAGGGAAGATGACTATGGCTAAAGTGGAGTACAGATCCCTCATCCGCTTTTTTTTTCCCACGTAAAAAAAATCTGTAATTACTCATGATATTAATTAAGCATCTGGAGATGTGTGTTAGTGTTCACGATGCAAACATTGCACAGGACTCAGCGATCTATCGTCAGGGAGAACGCGAAGAAACTGGAGACCTTGGTCATGGAATATGACCATTATCTCCAGTTTCACCGTTTTGACCCTGGAAACCATGGTGCTTTCTAAACACTAGCAACCTTTTCATTTACCGCTCTCGAAGAAGTTTTGTTGTTTGGTTTTTAGGAGCATTAGCAACTAAGGCCATTTTGCTCCGGGGATATGCGGTGGTCATTCCCTGACCTTTCCGCATCCTCCGTGTTTGGTGGTCACGTGTTCGAACCCCGGGTCTAATCAAGAAGCGTGTGCTACCACTGCTGCTGCTGCTGCCCACTTGGCTACGGAGGCGCCTCTCGAAGAAGTGCAGTCCTCTGTTAGAAAAGACATTTCACACATTTCTGGCCGTTTTATAGGTTTCTGTATCATCACAGTAGTGAACGCGTTAGTGCCATTGGGCCATGTTTTGTTCGTAGTGAACTGCCGAAGTAGATAATTGGCATCATTTTAATTGTATCCCATATTGTGAATACCTTTTCACAACGAGTTACCATGGTATTACACTACCTCGAATAAGTAACATTTCACCAATGGAGAAGACTAATGTTATTTATTCTCGACGGATACTACCACCCAGACAGCACCGTTTCAAAGCTTGTTGTCACTGGTTATCTTTATAAATGCGTCACCGACATCATGGGGACGTATCGCTCGAAATTTTTTTTCATTTGTATCCGTCTGTCAGTAGAACTGTAAGGAATACTGACTGAAAGTGTGCTGTTGCTTCACGACAGATTCTTTGCACGCATTTCATGCTTGCCACACGGGTGTCAAGTCAATGTGGTTTCGAAATTTTTCTACATCTGCTGTATTCTTTTGGCATCGTTCCATCGGCTCCGTCACTTTCTATTCACGAATCCATCTCGTGTGCCAATCATTTTCCTGGTGGTTTCGCAGTAATATTGAGGCTAAGTCGGTGAAGGCGTTCTAGAAAAGTGGCCTCCACTATGTATGTTCATTAGGGGGAGAAATCTTGCTTGAGGATTGATAAAGATAAACATGCCTAGTTTCTCCTTTCATCAGGAATCGTTCTTCATAAATATGGATCTTGATAGCCATTCTCTTATCTTAAAGTGTGGAACTTGCATCTGTAAGGTTTTTGATTAAAAAGAATAAAAAAGAAGGCTACAAAAAGGAACGAACTTGAGAATACACGGTTTATGGATCTGTTATGTTCAGAGGAAGGAAAATAGGGGCTGTCGATAGACTATTTATTAAAAAACCGTTTTAAAATGTGTGCCCATTAGTAAATGTAAACGCTATACGAGTATATTCCATCCCAGTCAAAGTGCGTTCAGCGTTAGCCATAATTGACTGATATTCTGTCATGGGCGAAATGCCTTTGCAGTAGATCATGCACAGCTCGAGCTGTGTGAAGCGTGCTGCATTCTGCATAACACCGTGGATTCCAGACACTTTGCTGTTGGAGCAGGAATTACGGTTTCCAGAATGTTCCAATATCTCTGAGCTATAACATGGCTAGTGGCGGGCCCTCCCGGCTGAATATCTTCAAAAGAGAATGAAGTGAATAAGGATAAACTAAAATAGTTTCGGAGCGTGTACTTCCCGCGGGTTTTATGATTATGGATTGCTAACTAGATCACCATGTGACTACTGGACGATCCCCTGTATTGGAGCGTTAATGTTCCCCAATCCACAAGGTTGAAATACATAATGGGCAATTGGTAATATCACCGAATCTGGTTAAGAATACAATAGTAAAATGTATGTTTTTATGCGCCAAAGAAACTAAGGCTATAAGACTTTAGTGTAGTGAATTCTGTAGTCGGTTTGCCTGACGAAATACCCGAATTTCCGGGCGAAAATAAAGACCATGCTGCCTAATCATGAGACTGGCTAACTCAGCCACATGGTTGCGGAAAACAAACCAGAAAATAACCCCGATCATTGACGGGATTCGAACCCAGTCGTTACCTACCCAGCATAAGGAAGACTACGATTATATCAACTTGAGCTACCGCGAGCACTCCGAAACTAGACCACCTCGATTAGAATGATATGCTTAATGAATGAATCAAAACATGAGCTCAATGAAGAGGTAGTTAATTATTATGATGGTCAAAATACAAGCACGTGTATCCAAAGACTACGATTATATCAACTATAAGATATAATTTCGGTAAAGCTTTTGATACAGTTTTAATACAGTTCCTCTTGAAAGACTATATAAACTGCATCAAAATGAAATAACTGGTAAGATTCCTCCTATCTTTTAGCTAGCGGAGGGTAGTCATAAACGGATATTATTTAGGGTTGACCAGGAAACAAGTGGAGCTCCTCAAGAATCAGTTTTGGAGTCACTCTGGTTTCTTATGCTCTTTAATGATATTGACGAGAGCGTTCAGGAGAAGCTGTCTTAAGTTTTATGATGATATGAAAACAAGAAGCTTGGTTAAACCAGGACCAGGCCACATTGTTTCAAAATTACTTGAATCGGTTGTAGATCAGAACTGAAAAACTGAATTGTTATATTTGGGGAGTGTAGAACACTTATGTAAGGTTTTTTGCTTGGAGCTGAAATCCAGCTGTTATAAGCTAAACCTCTCGCATCTTGCCGTGATGGAAAATTTGTGTACGACATTTGTATCAATAAAGTTGGCGGGAAGGGGGAGTTAAAAATAGTCGTCCAGGACGAAAAAACTTATGATTATGATACAAGCAGATATGAAATTTACCACGCAGTGTAAACAGGCAGCTAGGAAAGCATAGGGGGTATCTTCTCTATGATTTCTGCGACCTTTGCAAGCAGGTCGAAGTCATTATTCCCCTGTGAGGCGATGGTGAGATCGCATTTGGAATATTCAGAGTTGGAGGCCGCATCTAAAAAAGAAATATAGAATTTCTGGAGGGAGGGGGTGACCAGATTGGTGAGAACCTCTAATCGTGTTCATTTGAAGAACAGCTTGGAAGGTGTGGATTGTAAAGCTTAGCAACTAGACATCTTTGGGGGATGTGGGGATGTTATTACGGTGTGTCTTGATTAGTAAAAAATGAACGAGAGTGGTGTGGAAATATTTTCGCTGATTGCGGGCTTAAAAGATACAACATAAAATAGATCAAGGCCCGCCTAACCGAGAAGTACTGTCAGAGACTCAGAAGCCTGCTACAAGCAAAGCTAAATGGATGGAACACTGTTAGAGCCATAAACAATTACGCAGTTCCAATGCTAATATACTCCTTCAAGATCATAGAGTGGACTAACCCCGACCTGGGGAAGATGATGAGAAGGACCACGACAATAATGAGGAAGAGCTGCCAAAACCATTGGAGGTCGGCCGTCGAGAGACTGACCATAGCCCGGAAAGAAGGAGGAAGAGATTTGACAGACCTCAGCGAACAAAAGAATAAAGCGATTCCATTTAAGCAACAGAACCTTCAGTGCGCCACCCAGGCAATAGCCTATCTGCGCAAAAGTCTTAATCTTTTTAGTTTTATTACAATTATTATTTGTGTGAATTATCATCACTACTATGGTTATTAGGCCAAAATTGTTCTAACATTTCTGTTGATTAAACAGTTTATTATTTTTTCTCGGTCTTTAGCCTGTGGTCACACAGAGATAAGCAAATATCCCGTGTGACCACAGTTACCGCCCCTTCCTCGTGGAGGAAGACCTCTACTCGTAAGGCGGCTAAAAATTTTTCATAATAAAATTGTAGTCTCACACTAGGTCTCTCTCCAAGCACAGCACTATCTCTAATCATAATCTGTTCTTCTTCGATTTAAGGCTATAGCCTTTTCATATTCAGGACAGGCATGGTCTATGGCACTATGTTCTGCTGTCTGTTTTTTACGCTTGCAATTTATACAGCACGGTGACTTTTCCTTGTTCTCACAATCTTTATATGAATGACCTTCGGTTGAACAATGTCCGCAGAACGCTTTCATTTTGCATGTCTTCGCAATATGGCCATAATTCATACATCTGTAACACTGGGTTACCGTGACAATGTCACGGACCCGACAAGCGGACCAATTGATGAACACTTTTCCTTTTCTGATCAACTGTTTGTGGACAGGACCTGTTATCTGCACTATCCAGTTATTTAACTTCTTGCTCTTTGCTTTGTTCACGGATACCACATTGAACCCTTCTTGGTACACTTCTTGGTTTACACCATAGTCTTTTAAGTTCTTGATCCATAATTGTTCTTTTAACTCATCTTCATTCACATCTAGATCTACATCGTAAATCAAAACTTTAGGATTTCTCTTTGGTACCTTTTCTACACATAATTTTAGTTCTTTGAACTTTGGACATTCTGCGAGCATATCTATATCTTTTTCTGTTTCTACTTCGAGGACGATCTTATTATCCAGAACAGTTCTTAGATTTTGGACTTTAACATGTTGTAGCTCAGGTCTCACATTTCTAATTAGGTCTTTTTTAATGTCTTCACTACATTTATGTTTTTTGTTCTTTGTGGTGATAATTGCTACCCGAGGCTTTGCAACACACTTTTCTTTTAATACGGTAGCATATTCCTTTTTATTTTGTTCTTGAGTACCTTCCTTTTCAACTTTGCTCACTTGTAGATCTATCTCCAACTTTACTATAACCATTTCTAAGTCATCCCATATTTCCATTATCTTCGTTGCTACATTACCTGTTACTCGGTGTTCTCTTTGTAACAGGAGAGCCCTTAATCTCTCTCGTGCCTTCACTATTTTTCCATACTAGTTTCCACTGGTCTTTGTCCTGAACTTTTAATCATAGAGTTCAACAACTTCTTCATATTGCATATCATTTCAACTTTCTTTTCTGGTGTCCATACCTCCTTCCTTCCCTTTTTAGAAGCTGTATCCTGTGGTGTCCCTTCAGGAACTATTTCTTCCACTTCTTCCTGAACTTCAGAGTTTTCACTCTCTGAATCTCCTGAATCACTATCCACATCCATCTCAGTATGTGCTTTCTTCTTGGAAAGAGAGCTAGCGCTCGACTTTTTACCGAACATTAAAGGGCTGTAATTGCCAACTATTTACAACTTTTAACTTTACAATACAAATACAATTTAACCAAATTCACTCTACCCCACCTAATCAATGCCCGTTTAGCCGGTTAGGGGGGTGAACCCCTAACCGCTCACCCCAGACGACGAGAACGTAGGGCAGCTAATCTATGCACTTCGTGCAACAGAAAACTTGAAACGTAACAAATCAATAAGAAATTTAAATCAAACTTCACTAATTATACTTTAGATAAGTCACTTAGTCAAGTCCCCAAGATTAACCCCTGGGGCAGAATAAAGCGATTGAGAACTTGAATGATTACTTCCAGAGAAACACAACGCCAATCTACCAGGCCACAAGGAAGGTAGATAAGCGGCATTCGCACTCAGCCTCAACGAGGAGACCACATTCACCCAGACAGAAAAAAAACGAAGACAGAGATATGAGATATGGGCGAAAAAGACACTGCATGGCAGACATGACTCATTATCTATGTAGACATCAAGATTACATACTAGGGGTGATCATTTAGTTCGCGGACTGATGTAGGATTTTATGTTTACCGCGCGAACTTTCAATAACTGCCGCTGAAGGCGTTCTTCCTGATCGCTACTAAGCAGACTCTGTGTGCGCATGCCAATACTTGTCGAGTTAGTGTTGCGTGAAGAGAATTTTTTTAGCCGCTTGTCACTGACGATCTGTTTGAAGCAAGTATCATGTCGGACATACAGACTGAACAGCGATGTGATTCGTTATTATGTCAGACAGGACTTAAATGCATCGGAAACAGTTAAAGAGATGAATGAAGCGTATGGTAATGAGCGTCTTTGTAGGACGGCCATATTCCGGTGTGACAGAACTTCCTGGTATGAAGTGGTTTGTCAATCAAGACAATGCCAAGCCCCATAAGGCTAATATTCTGCAGGCAGTGATCACTGCCATAGGTGCCGAGGTTCTACCACATCCCCCTTATTCATCAGACTTAGCCCCATGCCATTTCTTCCTATTTCTACGTCTGAAGGAAGCTCTGAAAGGCAAGCGTTTCGCGTCCGACACAACGACAACGATGCTCGCAGAGCCACAACGGAAGAACTTCGAAGTCTTTCGAAAAATGGCTTGCAAGAAGCATCTAATGCGTTGGTACAACGGTGGCGAAAGTTTGTAAAGTTCAAGGGAGAGTATTTCGAGAAGGAGAAATCCACAGAAGATTCAGGGATGCCAATTATGATAAGATCTTGTACCAGTCGTCCGCGAATTAAAGAATCACCCCCTCGTAGATAAGAAGAATTCCATCGCATGACTCGGCAACAGTACGCTCTTTCCCGAGACCGAATGATTCATGCTCGCCATCTAAGACCAGGTAATCAACACTAGGAACTACAGAAAATACATTGCAAGTACCCAAGAGTGACCGACAACACATGTCGACGATGGCACCTGGCTCCAGAAACAATCCAGCACATGCAAGAGATCACCCAGACGGAGTACACTCACAGACTTGACCAAGTCGTCAGAATAACATATTCATGAGCCAAAACTTTATGATTGCCCACCTAATAGTATTTTAGATTGCTTTTCGTCTGATAACCGCTTGCACCCGGATTGTTATTGACTGCACGAGACCGCCGAAGATTTTCTCAGATATCCTGGATCAGCTGGAGAGAAGGACATCGGACAAGGGACCGAGGCGCTAGCGTCGACTTGCGAATGCTGCATTCCACTTCATCTTACAATGACATCGATAAGATTGATCCCGAGGGAATTTTGTTGCCAGGGAAGAACACGAAATGATTGGACATGATGCGAGAACCATTTTTGCACTGTGCAGGCTTTGTGACATGGGTTGTTCTTGTTGAACGAGTCCAGTGCCATCTGGATACAAGGTCACCATGCGGAGAAAACCTTGGTTCGAACCTGCAGAGGTAAAGTTTAAAGTGTATTGATGTCTAACGGCACCAGGGGTTTCCCCCATCTCCCTGTTGCTTTCATTGTAGGTGTACCAGTTCACTGGGAAGGCCAGAGATTTAAAAGTGTGTGGATTTTGTATATGTGTAGTGTTGTGTATAGTTGTTCATCTGGCCGTTTAGCCGCTGGACCCTTACTGAGACCCAACATTGCCCACACTTGGCCTCGTGGAGGTACACAGAATGAAATTTTACTCTGGCAGGCCCTGCCACCAGTTTCCTGAGATTTCAGTGACTAGGGCCTGAAAGAAAGAAAGAAAGAAAGAAAAAAAAAAAAAACACATCGGTAGAGATGATGTTTGTTTGTTATTTGGTTTTTAAGAGCATTAGCAACTAAGGCCATATTGCCCCGGGATATGCGGTGGTCAATCCCTGACCTTTCCGCATCCTCCATATTTGGTGGTGACGGGCTCGAACCCCGGTCTAATCAAGAAGCGTGTGCTACGCACTGCTGCTCCTTCCTACCTGGCTACGGAGGCGCCAGGTAGGGGTGAGCGTTGGAATTAGAAAAGCCAATTAAGGTTTCTGCAGTTTAATTCGAACGAAGTTAAGTTTATGCAGTTTGTGTGGGGTTATACGCTGGCGTATTAAGCAGATTAGGGGGGGAGACTGAAAGCTGGGGGGGAAAGACAGAAGTATGGGGACGATAGAGAAGGCGACCCCAGGATTTTCAGTGAGCCAGGTCCAAGCCCCACCAGGAGAAGAATGAGGGTTGGCAGGGGTGGAGAGGAGACAAGACTGTCTCCTCCTCTCCACCAGGGGAAAGGGATTAAAAGTACCAGGCAAAGGAGCCCAGTACAGATCGCCATCAGGCATTGACAGTTGAGAGCACGTGAGAGTCCAAGCGATTTGAACCGGATCTTCTTTGGTGATCTTTTTCAATGTAGGAGTCAAATCCCAGTCGGAAGGTCATACATGAGCAGTCTCGTCCTATGGTTCGTCAGGTAACTTGTTCAGGTCGCCTATTGTGCATGTTATGAGGATGCAGCCTTGGGTCCTGGTGATATCATTTTCTTAGTTCGTGCGTTGGACATTTGGTTTAGTCATCCAGCTAGTGGTCCAGTGCGAATAATTTGTATCCAGTTCATGTCAAGTCCTGTGTCAGTTTGTCTCTGGTTCAGACGTTGGTCTTCCTCGTTGTTAGTTCCCTTGTAAAGAAGGCTAAATGATGGTCATGTTCGTGGTTGTGGGTTATTTGGTACAGTTTTCTTGTATATTCCGGTTTTCTTCAGTCCTAGTTTTCAGATTCATCATCAGTTTCCGGGTGCTGTGCATGGTGGTTTGCTATAATTGCTTGCCTTCTAGCAAAGAGTTTCTGTGCAAATATGGTAAGGGCTTTGTATTCATGTTCCGAGTCGAGAAGATGCTGTTCCATGTTCTGCGGTAAGTAGGTGATAGCAGTGGTGAGCATGCATCGCAGGTCCTCATAGTGGTCGCAGTCATACATGAGATGTTGCCATGTCTCCTCTTGGCCAGAGAGGCAACGGGGATCCTCAGTGATTCGGAAGCTAGATAGTTTTGCATTAAATGGCCCGTGCCCTGTGAGCAGAAAGGTGACGTTGAGCCCCGGTTGGAACCAACTCGTGGGTTTGGGAAAGACTCTGTTTACGATAGGGAGGAACTTCTTGGTGATTTCCCCTTTAGTGGATTCTGTCCACCTATCCTTCCATTCCTGTCGGAGGTGGTCGAGCAGTCTGGTTTTTTCAAGCTTCCTGTTGTTGACGAGATCCAACGTGAAGTTCAGGATAGTACACGGTATTTCTTTTGCCATATTATATGTCAGGGCGCATCTAATGATTTCCAAGTCCAGCGGGAGGACTCCGGCCAGAACCTGGAGTGCGTGCGTGCCAGTTCGTGTGATTGTTAGAATTATTGACCGCTTGATACTGTCCAAGGTTCTATTCACGAATGTGGTTACCTTTTTGTACCAAACTGGTGAAGCATATGTGATGACCGGGATGAAGGTAGATTTGAAGTAGGGGGACAGGGTCCGCTTGTTTAGCCCCCAGTCTCTCCTGGTCACTCTTGCGACCAATGCAGAATATTTCCGTACCTTTTGTTTAATGTACTTTAGATGGGGCTGGAAAGACAGATTTTTGTCAATGATGATTTCGAGATATTTAATTACTGTAGCAAATTTTATTGTGGTGCCTGGGATTTTCACTTGCGGTTGTCTGACAAGATCGAGTCTGCCCTTCAGGAGTATCGAGCAGGTATTACATGGCGAAATCCGCAGGCAATGGATTGTAGCCCAGTTTTTCAAAATACTTATCGCGTGGCTGGCTTTTTCTTCCATCTGCGCTAGTGAGACAGAAGCAACGGTTATTATTAAATCATCGGCGAAAGCCTGGGCGCCGACTTCGCCAATATCAAGGGCCAGGAATTCATCTAAAATCTTTTTCATAATAGAGGTCCTAGTACAGAGCCCTGCGGGCACCCCCTGTGGATTTGTCTGGTTAGCTTCCTATACGGTGCATGTACTTCGATCGTTCTCTGTGTTAGGTAACTCCTGATTGTGTTATACAGGTTTAGAGGCACTCCAGCCCGCCTAAGTCTCGCGAGGACGCTCGGCCACCAGATGGCGTCAAACGCCCCGCGAAGTCAATACTGATAACAAGAAGATATTTAGTAGTACAGGCTTCTACTTTATCCAGCAGTGTCTTGAGAGCTTCGATCGTGGATAGGCCAGGTTTGAATCCAAATTGCATTGTGTTTGTCTCTTCGTAATAGTGGAGTTGCCTCTTGTGCAGCATTCTCTCGAATAGTTTGCTTACAACTGGGAGTAAGACTCTGGTTTTTCTGGCTGCTTTGATGGATTTTTCAATTTAAGTTTGATGCTGGCAATTTTCCAGTCATTAGGAAAGGTTCCTTCTTGGAGGCAGGTGTTATATAGCGTGAGTAACAGATCCGGGGTGAATTTCGGCCAGGGAATTTTTTGCTTCTGATTTGCATGGCGGCCGCATGCAGCTCATCCATAGTGAAGGGTGTTTGTTGTTGGTCAGTGAAGTATGAGTCATTTTCTTGACAGATCCGCAGTTGTTCCGGGAGGGTAGGAGTTACCTATTCCAGGAAGATGGTGTTTAGGATATTGTCACCGAGTCATCCCACGTTATGGTCAGGGAACCCAGCGGGGGTCATTGTTGCTTCTGCGACTTCTCCTCTGCGGTGTCTGTTAGTGGCTACTTTATAAACCACTCCCCAGGGTTAGCGTTCCCTGCTGTGGAAACAAGATTTTTCCAAGTTTTGCGCTTGGTGTCCTTTATTAATTTTGTTTATCGATTCCTTGCGTCTTTATACCTGTCCCTCTTGTCAGCGACCTCAGCGTCCGGCCAAGATCGCCGGGCCCGTTTGAAGTCCTTTGCTCGCTGCTCACTGTCCTTTGCTACGATGCTCACTGACTACACTTTCCCAGTGTGTTAGTTTCTCTTAAAGTTTTTGCCTCCTTGTTTTCCCAGAGAAAAACATCTGCAAATACAGCTGTTCCACCTTTTTTATCGTCCACCGCTGCAATAATATTGTCCATGACAATACACTACCCTGTCGAAGTCCACTGGACAATGGAAACCAATCTGAGTCCCCAAATTTTGTCCTCACACAACTTTTACACTTTGAATACTTATTTTTAATCATCACCATCACAACCTCTTCCCTGCCTATTACCATTTTCTCCAGATTTTCCCACACCTTTTCACTTTGCACACTATCATATGTCTTTTCAAGGTCTAAAAATACCAGACAGAGGCTCTCGGCAAACTCCCAATGTCTTTCTAGCAATTCTCTTACAGAAAATATCACGTCAATCGTTGACTTTCCTCTTCTAAATCCATACTGTTCTTTCCTCATTCTCTCTTCTATTTTATTCCTTAATTTTGTCCCGAGTATTCGCTCAAAACATTTTGGCACAGTGATATAATACAGTGATTCCCCTATAGTTTTAACATTTTCTTCTGGACCCTTTCTTAAAAATTGGTATGATGATGATTCCCTTCGTCCAATCATCTGATATTCTTTTCTCTTTCCAAACTAGGCTGATAATATCATATATCCATTTTAATCCAATATTGCCAGCAGCCCTAAGAACTTCAGCTGGTAACTCATCAACTCCAGACGATTTTACATTGTTTCTTTTACTTCACCAAGACCAACTTTTGGGCTCTCTTTTCCCACTGCGAATTCTTCTCTTCTTACACCATCTTCCTTTCCATTGGCATTGACATTAAATACGGTTGTAAAATAGTCCTGCCACTGTTTCCTGGTTTCCTTCTCATCTGTAATTAATTTTCCACCCATATCAACTAGGAACCCTGGTTGTTCATTGTCCCTTTAATTTAATTTAGTTAATTTAATGGAAGTAATCAATTAAAATTAACTACCTTCCATGCCAGTGCTGTTGCGAATTTAAACCTTTCACATCTAGCCACATTACCAGCTATTTCTTATTTATTTAGACTCTCTCTCTTTCTGCAATATTCTGGGGGTTCGAAACGCAATGTTGTCGTGTCGTACCTCCATACAACCACACTCTCTCTCGTATTTCTACACACTAAACTTAAAAATTCACTCTTGAATGGGGAAACCGCTAGTCTTTCCATGTGATCTAAAGTCCAAGTAATTGCATTAAGTTTCTGCGGCGACTTTACAGGTTTAAATACAGGTTTTGAAATAATTGATGTCTTGAGTAAGCAGACGGAAGTTAAAGCTTAACATTAATTCACTCGAGTAATGAAACTCACAGACTGGTTTTAACGAAGACAGCCTAAACGTACTAAATCAGAGACGAATAAAAAACAATAATAACAAGACACACACGCGCGAAGGGAAAATGATAACAGAATTCGAAATTAGAGGGACATCCATTTTTAAACAGCCAGAAAGACTTAATTAAAATGTTTCTAAGTAAAATACCAAAGGATTTCCAGATGCGAATGCAAAGTAAACACAGTACCATTACTATAAGAGAAGGAAGTGGGGAACTAAATACGTATTTAGGAGGTTAGAAGGAATACATATATTAGAAGGAATCAAGGAAGCGCTGCTAAATTCTTTTCTTCTAAATTATTTTAGGCACATGCTCCTTCAACAGCACCCTTGTACTATTTAGTTTTCCTTCCCCTTTCTTCCCCCTTGTTGCTCTACTTGTGGTACTATTTCCTTTGAATTCACGTCTTACATGACTTGCCATATCTAACTTATTTTTCATTTACATATTTCAAATTGTATTATACACGGTGTTTTAAATTGCACGGAACACAAATGTAGGAGCGTATTCTACATTACAATCTACATTAATATCTCTCAAACAAAAACATTCGGCATGAATAGTGCTTTTCTACTGCATGAATCATACGAATTCCTCAAATGTAAGTAACCAGTGTGGTATTTAACAGTATCATCGTAGCTGTTAATTGAGTTTCAGGTTCCACTTCGATTTTCTCGTTGTTTTCAGTATAGCATCTGTTAAATCGATATTTTGGGAGACACGGCATCTCTGTTTACTTCTACCAAGTGAACTTATACGATTTCAATTTATTGTTAGGGTCATAATAATTCCGTAGGTGCTGCTCGCAGAAACGCCGAAAAACTTCCAACTGGACGGGAACCAAATTATAAAACATTTTCTGCAGAAAAAAGACAACAAAGAAAGTACGCTGAAAGAATGGAGATTTCGACGAATTACAAATATTAAAGAGCAGATGCTTCGTGATGTACACTTATTTCCTAGCACAAATACCAGAACGTTGTCAGGTCGCCGAACTGTTTCATCTGCAAGCTTATACCCTCATGAGCCAAAACATTATGACTGCCTCTGTCTCCACTAGTGGACTCATCTCACAGCTCCTAGGGGTGACGTCACCTACCGTTGCAGCATATGTAGTGACCACACATGTAATGCCTGTCGGTTCGTCATTGCAATGGGGAAAAGGAAGGACCTGATATAGTTTGAAGAAGGAATAATATGCGGCGCTGGGAAGGGAGGAGGGGCAGCATCTCAGCAACCGTAGGCACTGGTCCGCTGTGAGAGGTTCGCCGTAGTGAAGGTATGGCGGGAATGGTCTGAAGAGGGATACTGAACCACACAACGTGCCCGGAAGTAGGGACTTTCACTGGTTGACAGTTGAGGTGAACGGCGGTTGGGCGCGCGCTGTCCGGGACAACAGGCGGCTCATGATCCTTCAGTTAACGACAGATTACAAACAGGGTGCATATAGAAACATTTCTGAATACACCATCCAGCAGATGGTGTGTTCAGAAACGATCTTGCAGAGAGACCAACAGAGTAGGCAATCCGTCCTCTTCATGTGCCCATGTTGACATCAATCCCATCGAACATTGGTGGGATGTGGTAGTACATAGAATTTGCCAGTTCTCCTTCCATTGCTGAATTCCTGGACGACGTCCTTTTTGTCCAGCTGGTCCAGGATACTTGAAGACGCCTTCCGCAGTCTCAATGAGTCCATACCGGCCCAACACACTGTTAGGTAGATGGTCATAACGTTTTGGCTCATGAGTGTACAAAAATTGTTTATTGGCAAACTAACCACTGAATGTTAAACTGGAACATTATTTCTGACCTTTACAGCCAGCCTTCATAACATTTTGCAATTCACATGATCACAAATAGACTCCACGTAAAGTAAAATGATTACTTTGCAGTATTTTGACTACTTTGCATATGTGCTGTTTTAATTATTGCAGAATGTGCAAAGCTGAATATTTTAACTAGTTCGATTTCTCGGTATGCTTTAAAAGAATTGTTGCACAAGATGCAATGTACGCCTCTCAAATATGGTCCTCAGCTCCCGATTCATATTATAAGTCCGTCCTTGGGATCGAGTACTGGTTCTTGCGATGGCTTAACATAGTTGCTGGCCACCCTTTTACTATCTCAAGGGCCATTCTCTACTCAAACCTTAACGTCACACCCTGGATGTAGCGGACAATTAACACACTCTCGCACAAATGCTCACAGGCAGAGTAGATGCTCCAGTCCTGGATAATATTCTAGTCAAACCGTGTGCCACTACTGGACGTTGCAGAAAAGTAAATAATCCACTGCGTCCAGTCCTGAACAATCTTAGTAGCCTGCAAAGATTCTTCCCATCAAATGCAGCAAAAATATTTAACTCTGCACATAGATCCTGAAAAAGTCTGTGAGGATGCAACATACCGGAAAGAGATTTTCCAGAATTCTTACAGACTTACTGAAATACGAATCGGCTGCAAAGTTACAACGTCCAAAGATTTGAGTAAAAGTGAAAGTTTACACTTTAAGAATAATAATAATTTGGTAAGCTATTGACTGGCAAAATACCTTCCCTAACAGTTGTGAAAATATATATGGAATTACTGAATTGTAAATATATGATTTGTATAATGTATGTACACAATCATTAATGTGAAAATACTGTATTAAATATGTATATAATATTTGGGGACGAGACTACGGGTTCAGTATATGTAATCCACTGCCCGTAGTATCTCGCACCCTGATATGTAATTTGCACCCTCCTGGCACTTTGCCGTCCCGTGGTGGTTTCCTTATGGGAATCCTGCATCGAACAAAATAGGAATAAACTGATGATAATAATAAACTTTTATCAGTGGCCCATTTTGGGATCTACACAAGGTCCTCAACTTCTTAGCCACATTTCTGGTAAGAGATGAATCATGTTTTACAGGAAAGGTTTTTCTGAACTCTCATACCTGAGCCGAAGAAAATTCGCATACAATTTTTAGTACTCATTTTCTAACTTTTCCTTTAATGTTTGATGTGGTGTTCTTGGGGACAATCTTATTGGTTCTGTTTTTACCATTCCTGCAAGCTTTCTTGAAAGGTATAGTTATTAGCTACGTTTTTTTGTGGAACAATATGAGGAAACTATTGTAAGACAGAGCGCCTGAAAAAATGGAGGAGGGGGGCGGATGTGTAATGAAATTCGTGATTTATTCTATGCCTATTACCGCGCAAGCGGACCTTTTTGGAATTTGCTAAAACCAGTACGAATGAGTAGCCCTAAAACGATAAGGTGTGCCATGAAATCGTGGATTTGTCGCGCTGAATTCTGCATCGAACAAAATGGAGGTCAATTTGAACATGTCTTGAAACGATAAGGTATCCCAAACAACTGTTGATTCGTCGTCGCTGAATGCTTCCTGCATCGAACAAAATTGATGTCAATTTGAGCAGCTTCTTCAGATGTTTTCCTTATAGAAGCTTATTTCAGTAGTTTTATATGTTTTTGTAATTTACAATTAATGTTTCGAAAATATAAACTTTCAAGACCATTGATTTTAAGAAATTTTACTCTTATTTTTGGCTGTAAACTGTGCTCTTAAATTTTTTTTTCGTGCAGTTTTGAGATACCGTGTGTGTGTGTTCACGCGCGCTTAGAATTAAAACCAAACCAAAAACCGATGATAAGAAGAAAACTGTTGCTGAAAAATTCATAAAATCTGAAAAACTATCCATATTGGTACTATTTGTATGGAATCGAAAATAAAAACAAACATTATCAGCACACGAACTAAAATTATCCTTCATGCTGATAGAGGCTGTGCAATATAAATAATGTGCTGAGTAATATGAAAATAGTGATTTCGAAATTACAGATGGCTGTTTATTAGAAAAACTTTCCAGCATAAGAGCAAGTAAGACTCCTGGATTTGATGGCATATACCCAGTAATTTTGATCGAGGCCGCCAGGGAATGTACGGAATCATTGAAGTTAATTGTGAGGGCAACTTTGGAATCTGGAGAGATTCCTTTGGATTGGAGAAGTTTTTTTTTTTTTTTTTTGATTTGGTAGTTGTTGGCGCATCGGCTTCTGTGGCCATATTGCACCTCCCAAGGTTTTTTACAGTACTTTGATCCAAACCCGAGGCGGGAATCGAACCCGCGACCTTTGGGTTGCCGGGCAGTACTTTACCCACTCGGCTAGCCCGGTCGGCCATTGGAGAAGTGCCAACGTATCACCAATAGATAAAAGCGTTTCTAAGAGCGAAGTTGGTAACTACAACTACAGACTGATTAGTCTGACTTCAGTGGTAGGGTAAATCTTCGAAGCAATGATTAAGAGTGCAATCCAAGGACATTCAGATAGATATGCCATTTCGAATAACATAAAATGTTTTTTTTTTAAGAGAAAAATCATGTTTAACTAACTTAGAAAACTATTTTTACACAGTTAATCATGAGCTGGATGTAGGGAACAATTTCAACATAGTTTCTATTTGGATTTCAGCGAGGCATTTGACTAAGTCCCTAATGAGAGTTTATTGTATAAGCTGGAACATGTTGGGATTACTGGAAAAATTCTATGAAGAATTGTTGGGTAGCTGCAGAGCAGAAGGCAGAGGGTTGTGATTAATGGATATTTTTCAGATTGGTGTAAAGTCAGAGTGGGGTCCCCCCAAAGATCGGTTCTTGGACGACTGTTGTTTCTGATTTTCATAAACGACATCAACGAGGGGATAGAAGGCTTGATGTCAAAATTTGCAGACAATCTAAAGATTGGTAGAGTAAATGATCAGTACTAAGCAGCGCTCATTCAGGATGGCTTTAACAGGCTGCAAGAATGGTCGGTAAAGTGGCAGCTGTGTTCTAATGCAGCAAAATTCACTTGGGGGATAGCAACCCCAAAATAAATCATTCACTTGGTTGGGTTGAATTAAAAACAGTAGAGGAAGAATGGGATCTGGGAGTTACAATACGGGCAGATACGAAGTTTTCTGAGCAATGTAAACATGAACTAGGAAAGCTCATGGTACCTTATCAATGATTTATTGAACATTATCCTGTACAGATATGTAGGTCATAGTCCCACTGTATAAGGCAGTTGTAAGACCACATTTAGAATACTGTGTACAAGTATCGAGACCTGAAAAGAAATCTGAAAAAAAGAGGTGTTTCTTGAAAGGGTCTGAAAACGGGCAACTCGCATGGTGAAATCGGCGAAAAGGCGACCGTAGGAGGAAAGACTCCGAATATGTGGGCTACAGAGTTTGGCAATCAGGCACCTCAGCGGTGCCCTGATTGAGATCTTTAAGGCTTTCAGAGGGATTAGTAAAATGAACGAAGGGGAAATTTTCACTGTTATAGAGAATTGCAGAACTCGGGAGCATAAATTCAAATTACAGGGGAAGAGGTTTCGACTAGATTGTAGGAAGTGTTCTTTTCGCCAGCGAAGCATTGATTGCTTGAAGAGTTTGTCTCCATTCCATAGGTAGTTGAGGCTGACATATCTACTCTGTTTCCCCCCTTTCCGGCCAGTGCAGCAAAAGCCTGTGGCTTCCTTGCACCATTATGGCTATTTCTGTTACTATTACTATTAAAAAAAAAAAGAAGACCAACGCAGATTGTTCTAATACCAATGTGATTTATGTTGTAAACATAAATTTGATTCCTCAAAAGATAAAAGTTTCTTTCAAGGCAAAAACATGCTGTAGTAAACGTAATAAACTACCTATTCACCATAGGATCGAAAGCAGCAAATAGATCAAGAAAAAGACAAAGTAATACTCGTTTCGATTTCCAAGCGTAATAAATTTTAGAAGCTAAACATGACACGGCTGAACTACAAGGAATCCCTTGATGTACCCAATATGGAATAGCGATAAAAATGATGAGGTGACATCGCACTTAATAAAATATGATCCATAATTTTTTTTTTAAATAGGGTTTGTTTTGTTTGTTTGTTATTTGGTTTTTAGGAGCATTAGCAACTAAGGCCATATTGCTCCGGGATATGCGGTGGTTATTCCCTGAATGACCTTTCCGCATCCTCCGTATTTGGTGGTGACGGGCTCGAACCCCGGTCTAATCAAGAAGCGTGTGTTACGCACTGCTGCTCCTTCCCACCTGGCTACGGAGGCGCCTTTAAATAGGGAGAACATTCAGAATAGGATGGGAATCAGAAATATATTGCGGTTAGATAAATTAGGAGAGTAACTGTCCTATATTTCTTTAATAGGCTACCATTATCCACATTATCTGAGTTGAATTTTTTTTTAAATCTGTGAAAATATGATTAGTATGTACAAGTAATTAATAAGCGCCGTCCGTTGCATTTATCTTCACCTTGAAATAGAAATAAATTTGTTGATGACCTGCATTTTAAAAATCCATGTATATCTGTGTAAATGTTAGTGGTGCAGAATCCATTATCATATCATGAATATGAATTGAACAATCGAGTTAAAGACGTAGTTCTGAAAATGGTTTGCTTTTCCTATTTTCCTTCTGGAATAAAAATGCGAAACTACGTCGTAAGAAGCCTCTAAATCTAATCGAATTCGGCTTTCGGAAAACATCCACCGAGTTAATAACACGGACGATGTTTTACGAAAGGACATACGGAAAGAAGCTAATGGAGAGATGATATTCGCTAATGTGAATGAAGGACAAATCTCGTTGGTACCATCATATTGTTAAACATCAGAAGTAAAGTAGAAGATAGTGTATTGAGAAATATAAATCTCTTCTTCTTCTCCTCCTCTGGAATGAATCTTGTAAACCATTAATCATCAACCAAAATATAAATAAATAAAATATATTATTTTAAATCCTTCATTAATCTATCAGTAAATTATCATAAATTATTATAAATATACGTATTGTTATATAAATTCACTATTAAAAATTGAGAAGTCCGTCGTGATCAAATAATGTAATGTCTGAATTCCACGACTACTGCCAATTAAACCTATTTAACATTATTCACATGGAATGTACTTGCAGGCGATTAATTGAATCGTAGAATGCGCAGGATCACCATTATAACTTCAGTTAATCTGTAGCATTTATTGTGCTGTAGATATACGAGTATTCCAAAATCGATGTTCAGTTTAATCTGCGAACAGTTGGCGATTCGAAAGATGCAGTAAAGCATGAAGTGTGTTCTTTCTCTGCAGAGAATTTTTAAGTCGTTGTTTTTAATGGGGATCGCATTGTTCAAATATGTAGCTTCTTTTTTTTTATAAATTTCTGAAGAACTTATATTTTTTAAATAAAAATAAAATCTAAAAATTGCAGACGAAAATGATGTGATCGACAAAAAAAATTCTATAATGCGTAAAAACAAAACTCTTTTTTATGCAAAAAGTGTTTTGGGCACGAATTAAATATCAAAAATTTATATTGTTTTTCATGAGGCAAAGCGAGTAGCTGCATCAGTTGAGCAACCTTGTGTGCTAGCCGAAGACGTAAAGTCTGTATTCGCTCTATACTGCGCTGACTTATTTTATTTACTTATTAACATACATTACAACTTCTGTATTAAAGTCACCATAACAAAAAGTAGAAACACAAAGCTAGCACAGTGATTGAATAACATTTTTCCCAGTAAAGGATGTCTTGCTCCAGTTGTTTTAACGTCCGATTCGATTTATCCTTGCAGATTGCATCGCATGTCATCCGATAAAATCCGATCCATAATGAAAAATTCATGCAATAATCTTTTCATTGTGATATCGATCTTTTACTACGCTAAAGTTATTTTATGATCTGGTTTCAAGGGCGTTCATAATGCAGAATGGGTATGAACATTTATTGTGAAACGTTTACCGTTAATTATATTCTCTAATTTTTTTTTTTTTTTTTTGCTTTAGATCAGTAGTGTAATTGCAAATTCTGGATCCATCCTCATTAAACCTCCCCAAACACTCTTCAAGTCTACCGTAATTGCAAAATTTAAATTTTGCAATTACAGTAGACTCGCATTTGCTCGGGATGGTTGAGAAATATAATTAATAATTATTCATAATTAATTCTTATTAATGGTAATAATTAAATTTTATGTCAAGTTCTCTAGAAAGGTTGCACAAGTACACGTGCTTTGAGTGACCGGGATTCAAACCCGTGACTACTAAATATGGTACTGCTTCTTGTATGTATTCTCTCTATATTTTGATCTCCTATGGCCATTCCGGAGTATAGAGAGAGAAAACGTATTTATTTTGAAGTGAAACTTCTTTAGGCGCGCTCCAGGCAGTTTTCAGATGGGAGCAACTGGCGTTCGTAGATTGACAAAAAACGCAACGAAAATGCGACCGTTGCCATAAGTAAACGCATTACAGACGCTCTGGACAATCAACTATCATATTAGGAAAAATGCCCCGGTTGTCGTGTGATCATCAAAGTTAAGCAGCGTTAGGCCCAGTTAGTAATGGGGAGGGTACCCACCTGTAAATACCAGGTTGCTTTCCATTTTTTGTCATCCTGTGGAAAATATTCTTCCGATTTTCACTTATCATTTAATTTTGTTAATTGATAAAGTGTAAATCTGTGTTTTGTATCTTTACTTTTATAGCCTGTGAATAATATTCCTCTATTTTCGCTTGTTTATTAGAATCGCCGTTAATAGAATTAAACTTCAATTCGTAAACGTGATCACAATGACCAGCGCTTACTACATATCGTATAGCGACCGGTATTTTGTTATGGAGTGTCCATCGTAAAGTGATTTGATCGTACAGCGAACCAATCGTAAAGCGGAGGTCCACTGTAGTGAGCGTTTTAAGGGGTATAGAGGACGTATACGTGCAATGCGACCACCGAAACTACCTCCATTGAATACAAAGCAGACATCTAAGCTATTTCGACAGCGGAAGAAATTACAGCGTGCGATGGAGCTGAACAAAAAAGCCGGAGAAGTCCATTCCACATCTTCAGAGCCTTACATCTCTCCAGAAATGTTAGAAGTGAATTTGGAAGAAAGAGTCATGGAAGTTGATACTGCAAATGAAAATGATGGAGTCCTCGAAGCCCAGTCGTAAACGAAAAGCGAAGAAGCCAAAACCGACTGCCAGAAGTAGTCCAACAAATCGTTAAACGCGTAATACACAGCCGCAGCAGCAACAGGATTTTAAGAAACACCGAAGCATCCACACACAGTTTAAATGTGCATTCCTGGATAATGATTTCGGTTCAGTCTGTTCGGTGTGTTATTGGCTTTGGTTCAAGAACGATGTGAAGATCCAAATGAGGATGTAAGTCAAATGTCAGCCTGTAACAGCTGTCGTGGCTCTCTCAAGAATAAAGTGATAACAGCTCTATCGAAGTCAAATGGTTTTAAATATCATCCGATGCAGCAGCACTTGCCGAAACTAGATTTGGTAACGGAACGTCTCATATCTGCGAGGCTCCCATTCATACGGTCAATACGGAATCCTCGGTCAGGTGATAAATGTTCACCTAAAGAAGTTTTACTTAACTTCCGCTATGCGTACTCGGCACACACAATTTTTTTTTTTATTTTAAATGTGACCATTAAAAATAAAAATACATGAATTTTCATTACATCAGCGTATTCATTGATATACAAACAAACTATGTAGTAAGAATTTAACATGGCCTTCGAATCTAATTGAATTCGGTTTTCGGAAAACATCCACCAAGTTAATAACACGGAAGATGTTTTCTGAAAGGACATAAAAGAAGCTAATGAAGGGATGATATTCACTACTATGAATGCAGAAAAACGGAGAAAGCAGATGACCCTTACTACGACTCTAGACACAGCATGGGTTTGTTAAGGGAAAGTCTTGTCTGACAAATTTGATAGGATATTACAAAGGAACTGGATGCAAAAAATAATTTTGATATCATATACTTGGATTTCAGGAAAGCTTTTGACACTGTTGCGCATGGAAGACTATTGTACAAATTGGAGCAGAATGGTATTAAGGGTAAGTTGCTACAATGGATAAAGGGATGGTTAAGTGGGAGAAGACAGAGGGTGGTAATCAATGGGTGCTGCTCTTCGTAGACTAATGTTATTAGTGGAGTCCCACATGGTTCGGTGTTGGGTCCACTGTTGTTTTGTATATTTATTAATGATATTGAAGAAGGTATAATCAGGCTTAGTGTTGAGGTTTGCAGATGATACAAAGGTTGGCAGAGTTGTTAATGACAGTAATCGCAGACTGCAACAGGATCTAGAAAATTTGGGCAGTGGGCTAAGAAGTGGCAACTGAGGTTTAACCTTGACAAATGCAAAGTACTGCATATGGGTAGAAGTAACCCCAGCGAAAAACCTACCAACTGTGTGGTACTACACTTAAGGTGGTAGAAAATGAAAAAGACCTGGGAGTAATTGTGCAGTCAGATATGAAGTTTTCTGAGCAATGCAGACAGGCTGCCAGGGCAGGTCATGGGGTTTTGTCAATGATATATAGGGATTTTGATGCCAGGGAAAAGGAGGTGATTGTCCCTCTGTATAAGGCAATGGTCAGGCCACGCCGTGAGTACTGCGTACAGGTCTGGAGGCCTCATTTTAGGAAGGATGTAGATTTGCTTGAGCGTGTGCAGAGAAGGGCAACAAGATTGGTGAGGGAAATGAAGGGATCCTCTTACCAAGAAAGGCTTAAGTTCTGCAAATTGCAGTGGCTGGAGACTAGGTACCTGCGCGGTGATCTGATCTGATTGAGGTGTATAAGGCCTTGAATGGGTTAGGCACGCTGAATTCTGATGGAATCCTTCCACTTGTTCAGATTACGAACCTAAGGGGGCATAAATTCAAATTAAGAAAAGACAGATGTAGGATAGATGTGCGTAAATTTGCATTTAGCCAGCGGGTGGTTAATTGCTGGAACAAACTTCCATCTGTCGTTGTGGAAGTTGATAAGTTGAATAAATTTAAGGAGGAACTGGACAGGCATTGGAGGGAATGGTGTGTTTTTTTTTTTTGTTTTTTTTTGGCTGATGCTGCATAAGCTCATACACTTGCTTTCTTGCATCACATACCACTACTACTACTACGAACGGGACGCAATTGGTAACCTGGCGTGTATTTTTACAATGCTAAATAGGTATGGCATAACTATACTCTGCATACCAATTTGTTATAGACGGTTAAGCTAATGTTTTCCTTTTCCTTAAATTCCACAGCGGGTGAAAAGGTCCGGGTTCGAATCCCGTCAATAAAGCGAGGAATATTTCTGGGCTTTTTCACTCCATGGCTGATTTAGTCGGTCTTAGTTTTTTTTGTCCAGTAAATCAAGCAACTCGACATAATACACATGGGTTTATAAGTTCGATTTTGAGTGGCCCTAATATGGCAATCATTCCCCCCCCCCCCACCAGCCAATAAAATTAAAGATCCTACACACCTCTTTAATTTTATTGGTTGGTTTCGGATTAAGCAGTGGTGGATCGCTTCAATATCGTAGCCTGACTGCTTGGAAAATACGTCATGTTTCCAGCAATTAGTCCGCGTTTTTACGATAGCGTGTGTTATTGGATAAGATCCCTCCCGACTTTGCAAACCCGCAGCCAAACGACAAAAGCTTAAGTTCTGAATCGCTGAACTGTCGGATAGACAAATTTACGATATTTGTCAAAGGCTTTGTGTTGTGTTTCGTTAAGCTTGGTTATCTTTTCGTGGCTATTTTTGACCAAATCGATCCTGGCTTCCAGCTTACGTTGATATTGAAAACCGCAAAAAAATAAATCCACTGCTCGCGCATTAGAGACTGCCTCACGGCTTATGCAGAACTACGAACAAAGAGTCCTTCTTCCTATATTTTTACTTATTTCTGTCCAACGAGTAGGGATAATATCGCAAGATCTGTACGTGGATTGGGTATTTTTGCGAGGAAACTTCTGAATTAACATTTATGTGACAATATTTTTAGAAATAATGTGTAGCTTAGCAAAAACAATTTTCTAAAGTCGCAATCTATTGTAACTTAGCCGTGCTATAGTTTCCTACCCTCGTTGGAGGGATCGTTTCATGTTTTAAAAGACAGACGGGTAAATAGAAGTGCGTTAAAATAGTATTGGCGATTTTCGTTCTTTTAGCTTTCTAAAGTTATGTCCCTGAAGGCTTTAGTTACGTGCAGTACTGATAAAAGATGTGTTTAGAAAACTTTTTTATTTAAACAACTCATCTCTGCAATATGCATATAAGTTAAGCGAATTAATCTTTTCGTTGTAGATTGCTATCAAGATTCTATGTACGAAAGAGAAATGGTTTATGTGCTTGTTAAGATCACGGGGACATGGAACTTTTGACTGGTTGTTGAAACTTCTGTCTAAGCACAGACATTCGAAAATCGACTGGGGGTCTGACATTCAACGTGTGAGGATACTCTAACTTATACTTAATTATAAAGACTGTTTCATAACGCGCGGTTTGGGGTTGCTATTTCATTAATTATAATCTCTGCTTTTTCCTGTTTGGCTTCATTTATAGTGAATATCATGTCTATCACCTTAGCTTTTTCTGTTTCCACATTCGGAGTTAACAACACGGAGAATGAAAGATGAAAAGGGGGCATTTCCAACTGCACGTTAGTTACTAATGCTGGTTTATGCCTGGCAAGTTATATAGCAATTTCTGACGAATTATATAGCAATATAGATGAGTCCATCTATATATCCGGTGCACAAACACAGGATACATATGTTTGTGTAATAAAAAATTAAAGACGGAGTTCAATTTTCCAAAAAATTGAACTGAGTTTGTTTAGATTCTGAGGACGTATGAGACTTCTTAGTTTTCTGGTATACTAACATAGATAGCGATTTTACTTTAAAACGAATGTTAGAGCTATATTGAGCTGGGTTCCACTCGAAAAAAAAGAAAACTGAGTAAGCTGATCCTGGATGACATAGGAAAGTTTAGCCTTTTTTGCTTTTGGTCAATGTTTCGTGACTCTACAACTTCCATGTAGGCTTTTGGGCTCACTATGGGCTTAGGCATGTCAGCGCCGATTGTTCATCAGGTTTGTAAATGATATGCTCATAAAAAATAATGTATCCGCCATAGATGGCCTCCTAATTAAGTTTAATTCGTTTCGGCCTAGGCTGAAAACTCCTGTATACATCTACAAGATAAAAGACCAACAGTAGCCCGAATTTCCTAAATTTGAGCATTGCTGAACAAGGCATTCCTTTAACTCCAATCTGTAGGAAATCTGCGCATTCTGTTCGATTCCTACCCTACAATTCACATCATCCATTAGGAGTAAAGAAATCCGTTGCATACACAAGTACTGAATCCGACAATATTTAAGATGGTCTTTCCGCGCCAGAGATAACCCATTCCACCTAAATAAATTAATTATAACATTCATTTTGTCATTAATGCAGCAACCCCCTCCCCTTTTACAGGAGCAACCCACTGGAGAATTATATCAAAAGCGAAGTGCTTTTGCTATAAATCAGAGATATTTGAAGAACACGGACAGAAAACACATTTCATATTCCATACAGCTCCATGTTTCAAAATTCCTGCAAAAATGCCTGTGGAATAAGAAGCAAAGAATATTGTTTATCTTATTAATGGCCATAAATCTTGCCTAGATAAATACGTTAATTCACCTTCGGTCAGATAGTTGTGGCTGAAATTTCTCACAAGGCGCATATTTTCATGATTTTAGTCTCCGCAACATGGCACATCCTCTGAAACTGTCATATTAGGACCACCCAAGAATGAATTACCTCATCTACCGGGTGTATTTGTCCATAAATCGTGTATGTTTGCTTGGTTTGCTGGACGAAAACCCGAGTTTCCGGGGTGAGGTGGTGGGAAGAGAAGGCACATTGCTGTTCTCTCCTGCGACTGGCTAATTCATCCATTGAGTAAAGATAGCCAATAAAAATTTTGCGCCATTGACAGCATTCGAACCCGGGTCTTTTACACCCGGTGTAGAGATGACGGTGATTATAATTACTGTCCCAAGAAGTCCAGTGACATGACAGACTGAATTGTCTAGTGACATAGCAAACCGAACTGTCAGTGCACTTGCTGAATTTAGCACGAGGGCCCTACTGGATAATGCCGAAGGTCTAATTGAGTTAAACAGAGACTAGAAATTGCGCGTTATGGAAGTCCTCCGAATGTCTGGTGCTTAGATAGAGTGAGGTTTCCACAACCAATCAGAAACAAGCTCCATTTTCTCGCGATTCCCAAGTGCATAAAACATATTTCTATTTCCACGTGCATGTCTCGAAATTTGGTTATTTTAAATGATTATTTTAATTGGGCTAAATGGTTATTTTAATTCTATCATCTAATTGTTTATTCAGTTCACAGTCTTAAATAATTTTTTTATATCATATCATCTAATTCTTTTTTAACATTCTCATTGACCTTGAAAATTATACATATATGCACATTGTAATTGGGATCCTTGTCTGTGATGTGCTAATTTCATAAGTAAATAACTAAATATATGAAATAGATGTTGAAATCTCAAAAAGCTGAGTTATCTTCCTGACAGTGTTTTTTTAAAATTTTCTATTTTTATTTATATATTATTTTACTTTTATTCGTTTCTACGTTCAATCGTAGACAGTTTTTAAGTAGACACACTTGACCGAAATGCATTTCAGGACAGGGCAGCAAACTTTTAATTTTGAGCTCTCTATTTTTTATTTTTAATCTCTGCCATGTGGAAACTTATCTATGCAGATTGTAGGGGTGTTATTTTAATAAAGACATTTTCTGAACACAACTTTTATAAGTAGTGTGCATAATTAGAACCTCTTAGGGTTCTAGTTATGCAGAGTAAACCACATAAATTTCGAAGTATCATCTTGTCAGTGAACTTAGCGTATCCTTCTTCTTTCGTGTAGTCAAGTAGCAATACCACAAGAGACATAACTGGATTAATGCGGCATTAGAGACCCTAGTTAATGGGATAATTGAGGTATAGTCTAAATGCGATTATTGAATTCCATCTATGAGTAAATAATGTTACGTTTTGCTAAGCTGAGCTTGGCTGTCAAGCAGTCATCAAGCTTCGGTAGTGTATCTTGAAGTAGCTAGCGGTCAATTCAGGTGAGTAATGTTAAGAAAAAGCTTTTAATCAGATAGGGTAACTTCGGGTAATAATACCATCTGAATATAAGTTGATAGCTTCCCGAAAAAAAAGTTTCATGAAGCGGTATGGATGCTTTAATACAATAGATCATCCAAAGAGAGCATCAAGTTATAGAGCGGCACAATGAATAGAGCCTTCCATTATGTATTGCCTTCATCGACTATGAAAAAGCATTCCACTCAGTCACAAAATAAGCAGTAATCAACGTCCTAATGTCCACGGTGTAGACAGCTTTCATCAGTATTCTCCAGTAAATATATTAAAGGGAGAATGCATTAATAATAATATGGGTCAAGAATGATAAAGTTCAGATCAACATTGAAAAAGGCTTTCGACAAGGAGACACAATCTTCCAAAAACTGTTTTCTGCCTTTTTAGAAGAAATTTTTTGCAAGGTAAATTGGGATAATAAAGGATTCAAGATAAATGGTATTACCTAAATCACTTACGATTTGCAGATGATATCATTCTCTTTGACAATGATCCGGAAGTATTTCAGCAAAACATTGAAGAACCGCAGCATGAAAGCAGTAAATATCAAGGAAATACAGGTTAAGTTCGACAAATTTACAAGATTAAAGGAAATCATAGCCGATGGTCAAGAACTAGAAGAACTGGAAAGGTATGTTTACCTTGGACAATAAATTTCAAAAGATCGAAATTAAACCGCGCATAAAATTGGAATAGCAAGCATTTGGAAAGCGTAATATAGTCTTCCAGACAAACTTGCCACTCTGTCTCAAACGAAAAGTTTTTGAACAATGTAACCGCCCTGTCTTAATATATGGTTGTGAAACATGAACATTGAATTCCAGAGCTTTACAAATACTGAGGGTCACACAGAGAAGTATTGAGCGCCGAATTTTGCACGTAACTAAAAGAGACCGAAAAACATATGCATCGATTCGCCAACAGACCAAACTCTGTGACACTGAAAGAACAAAGGGGTTAAAATGGAAATGGGTAAGTCACATATCAAGAACTGATGATAGATGGACCAAACGAATTTTGGAATGGATACCGCTTGACTCTAAACGCCGAAGAAAAAGACCAAAGGTGAGGTGGATCGATGAAATTGTGAAATTTGTTGGAGTACAATGGCAACAGAAATCACAAGACGACAGTTTCTGGAAACGTGTTGAGGAGGCCTTCGTCTTGCAATGGATCGACAATGGTTGAAGAAGAAGACCATGATGATGGATGGATGCTTCAGATACTAAAGCTTATGTGAACTTTCGGACATAATTCAAAGTTGGAACTCTGCACAAGTATGGATTGGTGCACGCTTGGTGGTCTCAACAACACTGCAGAGACTGATTTTATTTTTATTTTTTTTTTATAAATTAAGTAGTCTTTAACTTTAAGCTCAGTAGAGATGTTATATATTTTGAATACTCCTCGGGGGAGAGTTTCTCAGCAGGATCCCACTTTGGGACGAAGACCACTATTACATTCAGCCCTGTGAATTTAAATTTTTTAAATTTGTTTTGGTTCTATTAAGTGGTTTTCCATAATTCTGCTATTCTGATTTACAGAATAGTCGCTGTGTTTTTAATATCGCTTAGGAAGTTTTACAAATTGAGAAGAAATAATAAATGAAATTATTAAATTTTATCATGATGAAAAATTTTTATCATAAAAACAACATGGATTCAAGTTTATCTTTATGCTTGCTAAAAATATGAAATACAAAAAATAAAATAAATAAAATAAAATAAAAATAGAAGAATACTGATGTGAATTTAATATTCATCGGCATTTATCTTTACTTTCTATTGTGAAATAAAATAAATCTCTTATTCTGAGAGCTATGTTTAGTTACCTTTATTTTATGTATTATTTTCCTTGTTAATTCTTAAAAATTAGTTAACATGCTTAAAGAAAATGCACACTTCTCTTTCAACAGTCTTCGTTGTTGTTTCCTTATTTGAGGACCCACAAAAATACGTTTTTCAAGTTATACCTTTTTAAAAAGAAGGGAATTTGTTATATAGGTACTTGAAATAGTCTTCTTGAAGTCTAGTATTTTATAACTTGGAAGTAATATGACTTTTTATCGGGTCAACTAAACTTTCGCATTTTGTTTTTGGTACCTGCTATCAGGCTGGCTCTTCGTGGCCATTGCTTCTATATCCACTGTTCTCTGGATATAGAAGCAATTCGTTCTCTGCCGTTCCTCTCCTCACAAAAAAAAAAAAAAAAAAACCATCGAACGTTGTGTGAACAAACTGCTGACTCTGCAACATACCAGGGAAATTTAAGCCTCTACAAAGTAGACAACCATGTTCATTATTATATTTGATCTTGTTCAGGAGAAGATTTAGATTTGTGTATGTTTCCTTGAAGTGACCAGAGTGAGAAATGCGATAGTACTGTATAAATAACCATCACAAAAGAGAACTGCTTTTAGACGTATTTTTGAGGAATCATTGAACAATTTCAGTTGCTCCATCGCTGATGATCTTAGCTTACGTATTAACTTAGGAAAATTATTGCAATAAACCTTGAATTGTTTTGAAATGGTTGGTTGTAGGATTTTAGGCGCATCGCTAACTTAGGCCATATTATGGGTATATGTCTGTAAATCGCGTGTGTTCTGTAGTAGATTTGTTTTTTATTGGATGAAAAACCCGGATTCTGGAGAAAAACCATGATATCTTCGCCTGAGACCCTACTGATTCAGCCACGTTGAGAAAAAGACCCATAAAACTGTCTTGCATCATTAACGGGATTCTGACTCGGGGCTTTTTCATCCGACGTGTAGAGGGCAGTGATTACTACCTGTGCTACCAACGAGAGCTCATTTTGAGAAAAATAGGGATGAACTTGCTCTCACAATCTATACCTCTAAAATTATATTAATCGAGGAAGGGAGTTCTTGCCCTAAAGCCTTGACTAGAAGAATCACGAGGAGAACCGAAATCCCTCACCAATTTAGAAACCTATTGAAGTTTCAGAAAATTGCTTTTGTATTTAATGTTAGTTGATTATCTTCAGTTAGGACCGGTACCTGATCTCTTTGAACTATAGAAAATGGGCAGACACATAAGCTATACTGTCTGGATCATCACATTCTTCGATTGTCTTCGCACAACTGTACTACCATATTTAAAGTAGTTTTAAAATTAGTGGCATATATATGGCTTTCCCAGTAGATAGCTGTGCTATCTTGCGCCTCGAGCATTTGATGCTTTCGCCATGCATAAATCCTTCGCATAATTTTGTATGCGAGGGATTATTCATGTCAGTAAACGACGGGCATTATTTAACAAGTAACAAGTAACTCGTTAAACCGAAGAGAAAAACAGATTAGAGTCAGTCAAACCTCTCACTCCGATACTACGTGATCATGATAATGTTTGTTTGTTTTGAGTCTTATGGTGCATTAACAGCTTTGGCCCAATGCTCTCCATAATAATGCCTGTTTGTATTGCGTAATGAGCATAAGACGGCAATCGTTAATAAACAATTTCTAGTGACAGCACTTGTCACAAGAGATTACAAATAAGACAGATTACACAAATAATTATTGCAAGGCAGAAAGTACTGTATAGAGCAATCGATATATTCTAAGGACAGTAATGAAATTAACCGATCTGAAAGATATTATTAATAACAGAAGAAACTAAGCGAAGCGGTGTGATATGAAAGCAAGCCAGATCTGGCATTCTGATACAGAATTATAGTAGAAGGAAGATAGTACCAAATTAAAACTGTTAAGGCGTGTCATCAATAAATCCAACAAAAGGATCATAAAAGAACTTCAGTTAGAACTTCATTAACTTAGGAATTTCACATTTCTAACACTTTTCACTTTTTCACGATGGTATGTTACATTATTGACTAGCATCACAAATAGAAATATAAACAAAATATATTTATTAATAGTTAAGGCAAAGTTAAGTAATATTTGACATGTGCTCTCAAAATATTCCAAAATGAGCATTTTCAACCTTTATACAACAGTTTTGCTAAATCTCAGATGTTATCAGAAGCCCTCAGTTTGCTTCCGTTTATCATTTTAAATGGAAAACAAAATGAAAAGTTCACCAGGTGCAAACTAATATTTAGTTGAACCGCCTCTGGCCCTGATGACAGCAGCACACCATCGAGGCATTGACAAGATCAATTTCTGAAGATAATCAACTGATAGTTCGTGGTTCCAAACATGAATTATGGCTTCCTGAAGTTCACGAAGGGCCTTTCGTTTCTTTCTGGCAACTGTACATTCCCAAGACACCAACAGTTCTCTATAGGATTCAGGTCCAGGCTGTTTCCTGGCCAGCTAACAGTTATAATGGACCATTTTCTTCCAACCAGTTTTTCACCTGTAACAAATGTAAACACATTACTGTCGAACCTCTAATGCAGAAATGAAGCTGAAATAACTACAGACTTACACTTTTCGCCCGATGACAAGGAGTAGAGTCGTCCTGAAAGATGCAGTTACTTGCAGGTTGAAATAGTCTCTAATGGTTGACAACAGTTTGCCATCCAATATAGCCAGGCATCCATTGGCATTTACGGAACCTTTTATAAATTGCAGGTGATACGAAATGCACCCCCATATTATTTGACTGGTAGGCAATTTCACTATAAATACCATACAGACTGGATGATATTCTTCACCACGTCTGTGGCGAATCGTTTGTCTCCCATCAGAGCCATGCAGGTTGAATTTCTTCTCATCCAAGAAAATAACTGACTTACACTGCTCTGTGGTCCATTGGACATGCTCTTTACACCGAATTAATCGGGCCTTTTGTGTGTGTGTGTGTGTGTGTGTGTGTGTGTGTGTGTGTGTGTGTGTGTGTGTGTGTGTGTGTGTGTGTGTGTGTGTGTGTGTGTGTGTGTGTGTGTGTGAGAGAGGTTTCTTTTTAGGATGACTGGCTACAAGTCCATTTTTGAAGAGGCGTCTTCTGACTGTTACTGCACTTGCTACCACTCCTTATGTTCTTCCCATTCTCTTTTCAGTTCAGACGAAGAAGCTTTTCGGTTTTTAAGGCATAAGCGCTTCAAAACGCGGTCCTGTTTTGGCGTAGAGACTCGTTTGCGTCCGGTTCCTTTTTTCTTATCAGCAGAACCAGGATTCTTGAGTTTGGAAAGAAATCTACCCACTGTTGACTAATTACAAGACACTCTATAAGCAATATGATGGGAAGAACGTCCTTCCTCACTTAAAGCAACAATAGCACTCTTTCTTCTTGGAGTCAACTGCACTTACCTTGTCATCCTGACACATGCAAGGAATAACTGCAACTCTTGCAGATCGTGCTTATATAGCTAAAGGTAACAGCTGATGCAATATTACCTCACCACCTACATGTGTGTCAATCTTATCTGATGCAATTTGTAAGAAATATTGCCATATACTTACGTTATTCCGACGACAATTAGAATTTAAGGGGTGATGCACTTTCTTTGAACACCAGTGTATTTGCGTGGGTCGTATCTTGCAAGAGAAGGAAAAACTGGGTTATGTTATGGATAAGATAAGATGCAGCAAGTATTATAGACAGCATGGTAGCTCATCTGATTTGTAAATTAGATTCTATGAAAATGAATTAAAATTAATTTAATAATAAGACAGTGCCTTTTAGTTTATATGCTTTCATAATACAACGCTTCGCGTAGTTTCTCAAGTTGTTACTTTTTAGCCATTTCTTGATCTTCCTTCATTATACCTATTACTTCACTAATGAATGTTTTGGAGATAGATTGCAAAATATCGGATTTATTACCTTACTGAACTTAAGCTTCTACAAAGATAACAACACACAAACATAACATAACATTACACACATTTCTGGCCTTTTTACAGAGTTCTGTGTTATTACGATGTGCTACGGTGGAGTTGAATTAACCCCCTGAAGCTGCCCTAATTAAGATATTCATTGAACTTCATAGAATGCTGGAAACACCACTATAAAATAGCATTACTGGAAATCCCATTATTTTCTTGGTTAATGTCAAGAAAATAAATACTGTACGTCTCTCTAAGATGCTGACGATGCACAGACTGAATCTATCTTCAAACCTAAACAAAATACAAAAGAAAATATTAATTTGAATAATACTAAAAAACACTTATCAGTGATGACATTCGAATTTACATAATACGGAAAATATCACGAAAATTCAAATTTTTGTAATTGGATACATCCAAACAAAAAAAAAAAAAAAAAACAGAATTAAAGCGAGAGCGGAAAACTGTTCTCGTTCGATTGGGTTGCTTAGAATTTGTGCTGAGATGAATGAGGTTGTGGTTCATCAGTATAACGTATGGATAAACTGCTTGTGCTTGTGCTTGGTAGTTGATTTTTATGATTTTCTAGAGGAAAAATTTGAGTTTCCCGGAGTAAAAACCTTGCAGCCCTCTCTAGAAACAAAATAATTGTCCATTTTAATAGTGCAATGGCGTTAATATGAATTAATTAAAAGGAAAGTTGGTTATAATTACTGAAACTCGCGGATTATTTTATTTATTTATTTTATTCATATTGAATTGTAAAGCATATATAGCCGCCTGTTTTGTTTTGTTTTGTTTTGTTTTGTTTTTTTGATTTTTTTTAAACAAATATTATAGAGATTACCCTGAGTTGGTTGGTTATATGGTTTTAGACGCAACAGTAACTTAGTCCATATTGCGTCGCAACAGTAACTTAGTCCATAATATGTCTATAAATTGTGTGTGTGTTCCGGGTAAATTTGCTGGATGAAAATTCAAGTTTCCTCGAGAAAAATCCATGCTACTCTTTGCAGAGACTGACCAACTCAGCCACGTTGAGAAAAAGGCCGATAAAAATGCCTCGTATCATTGACAGGATTCGAATTTAAGTCTCTTCTACCCGGTTTGGGGAGGACGATGATTATAACGATTTTGCTATCCACGAGGGCTTCTCCAGGTCAGCGAACAAGATAGACAGAAAGTCAGGAAGAATATGGAAAATAATAAATAAATAAATTTTCTATTTATGCATTTCTTTTAAAAGCACAAAATACAGAGTTAGCACAAAATAAAATCATCTTAAACAAAAAAACAAAAAAAAAAGAAAAAGGATAGCAGAGATCAAATCGTATAAAAATTTGTCTTCTGCAGAATGTCTGTTCTATAAGACTTACCAGAACAAAGTTGTTTAGCTAGTTCTTAATTCATTTAGAGGCGTCTGTTGTGTTAGCCGGGGACATCCGCTGTAGGCAACAAAGTCTGTTTAGATTAAATCTTAGGAGAACATCGTTGGCGTCTTCTGTTAAAAGGATGGCTAATAATTAGGTGGTTTTACATGAAAACGCATTTTATAGACATAAGTTATCAGTGTGTTTGCATTTATTATTCAGTAATGCAATGCATATGTTCATAAGCTCCTGTTGGCTTCACCCTGTTAGTCATGTAACAGATGGATTCCCCTTGGACGGATTTTCATGAAATTTTATATTTTATTCATATAGAAAGATTTGTTGAGCCATCCCAAATTTAATTAAAATTGGACAAACTGAAAATTTACATATTTTTATTACTAATATAGAGACAAGAGAGACAAAAAAACTATATTTCGAGAACGAAACATTATATAGTTTTATTAAGCGTCCTGTCCTATAACGTTACAATCTTCTAATTAATTGATAAAAAGATTAATTGATAACTATAGTTACTTTTCACTTCATTTAATCAGAAAAAAAAATTCAATTAATTTTAAGAAAAAAATAAAAATAGAATGCGCCTGAAATTTAACGCAGTGCGTTACATTTCAGGCGCATTCTGATACCTAACTTTTAATGGAAGTATGTTTTCAGATGTTAAGACATTACTTAATAAGAAAACGTTCAATCGCTATCACATTTTCAGCCTACGTTTCTTTGATCCCCGGAAAGCTTTTAAGATGTCATAGCCTCCCCTGCCACCACACCCACTTCCATTTTAATGGAAGTGGGTGTGGAATGGAAATCTAATCATATAATGAAAGTATATTTCGCATATTACGATTTCACAGCCTTCGTTTCCCCCTTCCCACCCTCCCACAAAACAATCGCCATAAATGAAAGACGTTTTCGCATTACTCCACAAGAAAAATGCAGTTTGCTACCAAATTTTCAACAAGTTAGCCCTTGGGATGGATCTAAGTTCAATTCCGATTTAAAGCATTCCCTCCTCGTTTCCCCTACACAATTATTATTTTAAATTTGGAACAGAAGCTCCGATCCATTTCAAACTTTCACTCTTAGTTAGGAAACTTTGTAACAAATTTATTTTGTTATAAATCATGAATTGTTACTATTTGCTAACGCGCCTGAAATGTAACGCAATGCGCACATTAACTAACTTGTTTTAATGAAGAAGATAAATCGATTTAGCTGTTTTACTTTGTTTCGGTTCGGCTTTTTTTAAAGCAGGCAATGTGTGATTTAGAGAAAATCTGAAAAGTGTACCACATCCTGTTTTACGGATTTGACATAAAATCATGATCTGGTTAGTCTCAATGTCATATTCTGTAACGCATTCAATATACAAATGTTGAATATCCTATGGAATGCATAATAGTATATAGTAAATACACAAAACAGCATTTTTATATTTCATAAAATTCGTTCAAATGGCTTACCTTCCTCATTTTTTATTTTCTTCATTTTTAAGACGCTGTTTATCATTTGGCAGTTGTTCTGAAATTTTTTTAAAATCATGTATATTTTTACCATTAATCCTATATACACTGGCGTTCAAAGAAAGCGCATCACCCCCTTAAAATTGTACTTGTCGTCCGAATAACGTAAGTATATGGCAATATTTCTTACAGATTACATCAGATAAGATTGACACGCGTAGGTGATGACGTAATATTACATCAGCTGTTACTTTCAGCTATATAAGCACACTCTGCAAGAGTTGCAGTCATTCCTTGCTTGTGTCAGGGTGGTGCAGTTACATGCAGTTAAGCACGTAAGAAAGAGTGCTATTGTTGCTTTACGTGAGGGAAAGATGTTCTTCCCGTCATATTGCTTATAGAGTGTCTTGTAATCAGTCGACAGTGAGTAGATTTCTTTCCAAACTCAAGAATACTGGTTCTGCTGATAGAAAAAAAGGAACCGAACGAAAACGAGACTCTACACCAAAACAGGACCGTGTTTTGAAGCGCGTTATGCCTTAAAAACCGTAAAGCTTCTTCGTCTGAGCTGAAAAGAGAATGGGATTTTTTTTTTTTTTTTTTGATTTGGTAGTTGTTGGCGCATCGGCTTCTGTGGCCATATTGCACCTCCCAAGGTTTTTGCATTACTTTGATCCAAGCCCGAGGCGGGAATCGAACCCGCGACCTTTGGGTTGCCGGGCAGGTACTTTACCCACTCGGCTAGCCCGGTCGGCAAGAGAATGGGAAGAACATAGAGGAGTGGTATCAAGTGCAGTAACAGTCAGAAGACGCCTCTTCAAAAATGGACTTGTAGCCCGTCGTCCTAAGAAGAAGCCCCTCCTCACACAAAAAAATGAAAAAGGACGGATTAATTTGATGTAAGGATCATGTCAAATGGACCCCCCCCTCCTCGAGCAGTGGAAGTCAGTTATTTTTTCGGATGAGAAGAAATTCAACCTGCATGGCTCTGATGGGAGACAAACGATTCGCTGTAGACGTGGTGAAGAATACCATCCAGACTGTGTGGTGTCTACAGTGAAATTCCCTACCAGCCAAATGATATGGGGGTGCATTTCGTATCGCGGAGTAGTTCATCTGCAGTTTATAAAAGGTTCCATAAATGCCAATGGACACCTAGATATATTGGAAGGCAAATTTCTGTGTACCATTAGAGACAATTTCAACCTGCCAAGTAACCGCATGTTTCAGGACGACTCTGCTCCTTGTCATCGGGCGAAAAGTATAAGTAGGCACTTCTGTAGTTACTTTAGCTTCATTTATGCATTAGAGGTTCGACAGTATTGTGTTTACATTGGATCAGGTGAAAGAAAAAAATGGTTGGAAGAACGGTCCATTACAGCTGTTAGTTGGCCAGGAAACAGCCCCCCCCCCCCGGACCTGAATCCTATAGAGAACTGTTGGCATCGTGTGGAATGTGCATTTGCCAGAAAGAAACCAAAGACCCTTCGTGAACTTCATAATTCGTGTTTGGAACCACGAACTATCAGCTGATTATCTTCAGAAATTGATCTTGTCAATGCCTCGACGGTGTGCTGCTGTCATCAGGGCCAGAGGCGGTTCAACTAATAGTTGAACCGCCAGAATATTAGTTTTTAAATATTAGTTTGCACCTGGTGAACTTTTCATTTTGTTTTCCATTTAAAATGACAAACTGAAGCAAATTGAGGGCTTGTGATAACATTTCAGCCATAATTGTCGTGTTTACCAAAACTGTTGTATAAAGGTTGCAAATGCTCATTTTGGAATATTTTGAGAGCATCTGTCAACTATTACTTAGCTTTGCCTTAATTATTAATAAATATCTTTTGTTTATATTTCTATTTGCGATGCTAGTCATTAATGAAGCATACCATCGCGAAAAAGAGTTAGAAATGTGAAATTCCTAGGTGATGCACTTTCTTTGAACACCAGTGTATAACTTCGTTCTGACGTTGCATCTTCTCGGCTCATTCCGTTCATGAGGCCAATAGCCAATATTAATTACCTCAATCGCATTTAACAAATGGGGACCTCGTATTGATAAAGGCTGTTTCTAATTTGTTAGGGACCAGACGAGGGAGGGATGAATCTAAATTGGTGTATAGTGAACCTTGACGAGAATGCTCCAGTTCGGCTTAGATAATTTTTTTTTTTTTTTTTTTTTTGAGAGGGCGAATCATGTGATACAGAGGAACTTGTATTTTGTTTTCCATTTTATTGGCTGTTTTAAAAGCATTTTACGGAGAAGTTTTTTGTTTTTTTTTTAATAAAGCAAACTGATCCTGTTCTATTGCATCAATTTTCCTAGATTAACCAAATCAGATCTCAGAGTGTTATTAATTGTGTTACGTGACTGATCTGGATGGTTGTTCATTATGCTAGATCTGTCGGAAAACTGCTAAGCTTGGAGGGATTCACAGACTAAATGATTTATAGTAACTTCAGGCAGAGGCGAAAGTGATTCTTGCACTGCTTCTACTAGAATGAGCAGCAGTCTGGAAAGCAAGATGCTGGGGATTTCAAGAACTGCTGGGAGTCATCGTGGAACAAGTAAACACATAGCCTGTGTTAGTGTAACTAAGGGTAAGAATAGGTGCATGTACACAAATGTTAGGAGTATAGTAAATAAATTTGATGAATTTGAAGTGCTGCTCAAGACATCAAAGGCAAGATATTGTGGGGATATCAGAGAAGTGGTGTCACACGGATATAGGCAGTGTAGAGTTGGAATTTTGGGAGTACAATGTGTAGAGGAAGAATAGACAGTATAGGAAGGGAGGAGGGGTCATGCTGTTAGTTAAGAAACACACAAAATCTAAGGAAGTGCATCCAATTGATGTTGGTGGACAATGCAAAGTTGAGTTAGTTTGGTGTGAGATAAGCACTAGAAAATCAAAATTGAGAGTAGGAGTGTGTAATAGGCCTAATAACTCTGAATACAACGAACAATTATACAGAGAAATAAGAGTGGGCCAGTAAATCAGAGGTTTTATAATGGAGGATTTTAACTTCCCAGATATTGACTGGAACTTGTGGATTGGTCACTCGCACACAACAGCAAGGCTTTTGTGGATTTATTGGATGATTATTTTAAATGAACCACTAGGTGGCAGTGATCACAGAGTACTGTGGAACTTACCTAAAGACGTAACTACCATCAGGAGTAAAGGGAAGGGTTTTTGCTTTTGTAAAGGTAACTACAGTGGTCTCAGACAGTATTTAAATTCTATACGGTAGGACCAATTGATGATGTTACCAACGGTGAATTCTAAATGGAAAGCATTCAAGGAACTAATCTTTGAAGCTACTAGGCTTTACATACCAACTAAGAAATACTTTTCAAGGTTTAGGCCTAAATGATGAACTAATGAGACTCGTGACAGAAAAGAAAAATGCACATAAATTATCCGCCGACACAGAAGCCACAAAGAAGGTAATGAGGTCACAAAGGAGTTTAGGCAAGCCAAGACAGATCACGAAAAATCTTTGGCAAAGGATAAAAAGATAATCAACAAAGGCTTTTTTATTAATGTAAACTCTAGAAGCAGGGGGATGAATCAAATTTGTGCGCTTGATATTGATGGTTCGACTGTTGATTACCCTGCTCAGGTAGCTGACAAACTGAACGACAATTTTGCATCTATATTCACACATGAGGAATTCTGCTGGGAAGTGGATGCCAGTAGTTTATCAAACTAACAGGTAGCTAAATGATTTTTTTAATAACGAGACAAAAGTGGAGGAGAAATTCTTGAAGTTAAACGTAAGAAAGGGTGGATAGGATCTATCATTATTATATTTAATGAGTAGCGAAGAAAGTCAGCAAACCCTTAGCCATAACTTTGAGAGCTTCCTTCGATTCAGGGGAGGTCCCCACGAACTGCAGATGTGCGAATGTATCCTCAATTCGGTCTGCGCGGGTAGCACAGTGGTATTTTCACCGTCCTCCCAAACACCGGGTGGAAAAGACCTGGTTCGAATCCCCTCGATGAAGAACTTTAATGGTCTTTTTTTACTCCATGACTTTAAGTTAGTCGGTCTCAGGCGTAGTTAATAATGTTTTCCCCCCAGAAACTGGGTTTTTTTTCGTCCAGAAAAACGGGCAAATTGATCAGAGAACACACGCAATTTACACACAAAAATTCGGGTTTATGTAATCAATTACGGGTAACCCTAATATAATTATTTGATTTTTTGTATCTCCAATTCACAAAGGGGGATCAAAGGATGGCACCATTAATTACAGACCAGTTAGTTTAACTTCTGTTCCTGGAAAAATAATGGCATCACTGGTTAAAGATGCAGTGCACGATCATCTAGACAAGACTTCAGCAATAATTCAGACACAGCATGCGATAGTTAAGAGGAAGTCTTGTCTCACAAATTTGATTGGATATTACGATATCGTCTCAAAGAAACTGGATGCAAAAAATAATTCTGATATCATATATTTGGATTTCAGGAAAGCTTTTGACACTGTTGCGCATGGAAGACTATTGTACAAATTGGAGCAGAATGGTATTAAGGGAAAGTTACTGATATTGACAAAGGGATGGTTCAGTGGGAGAAGACAGAGTGTTAATCAACGGACACTGCTCTTCGTGGACTAATATTATTAGTGGAGCCTCAAGGGTTCGGTGTTGGGCCCATTGTTTTCTATATTTATCAGTGATATTGATTAAGGTATATCAGGCTTAATGTCCAAATTTGCAGACGATACGAAGGTTGTCAGGGTTGTTAATGGCAGTGTGCTACTGCAACAGGATCTAGAAAAGTTGAGCAGATGGGCTGAGAGGCGGCAACTGAAGTTTAACATTGACAAATGAAAAGTATGCATATGGGTAGCATTAACCCCAGAATAACGTGCCGACTGTGTGGTATTACGTAAACTCATGGTAGTGGAGAATGAAAAAGACCAGAGGGTAATTGTGCAGGCAGATATGAAGTTTTCTGAGTAAGGCGAACAGAGAGCCAGAGCAGCTCACGGGTGTCTTGTCAATGATATACAATAATTTCGCTAGCAGGGATAAGAAGGTGATTATCCCTTTGTATATATGGCAATGGTCAGTCTACACCTTGAGTGCTGCATACAGGTTTGGAGGCCCCATTTTAGGAAGGATGTAGAGCTGCTGGAACTAGTGCAGAGAAGGGAAACGAGATTGGTGGCGAGAACGAAGGGTTGCTCTTACGAAGAAAGGCTTAAGTTCTGATGGGCAGAGAGGTGGCAACTGAAGTTTAACATTGACAAATGCAAAATACTGCATATGGGTAGCAGTAACGCCAGAGTAACGTACCGACTGTGGCGTAGTATTTATGGTTAGGCCTCACCTGTGGTTTTCCACATCTGCGCCGTATGTACTCTGTGATGGAATGCACAATTATTGCATAAGTCAGAAAAAAGTGTAGTGTTAAGTCTGGTTTTTGCAGAATTGTGTTATGTTATTGTGTCTCTGGCTACTTGGCCACAGTGCCCCTAGTGGAACCCTACGTTGCCTGCCAGTACTACTGGGAGGTGGGCCAGGCTGCCTTCATACTCTGGCTGAACTCCGCCAGGGTCGCCTGAGCTTTCTGGACTGAGACAAAGGGAGGGGAAGAGAATGGGGTAGATAGTGGAAGTGGTGGGGTCAAAGCAGGTGAAAGGAGGAGAATGAAGAAAGAAAGCATCCTCCAGTAGGAAGAGAGAAGTAGTCACCCCTGGTTTGGGAGCACACCGAAGGCCAGGGAAAGGAAGACAGCTTAGGGAAGAAGGAAGGTCTACAAAGTTGGGTAGGTGCAATGGGAAATGTCCGAGTTTGATTGCTATCTCAGTTCAGTGCCGTCATTCCAACGAAGAAGATGTCCAGTTGGGTGTTTATTCAGTTCTGATAGTGGCCGGTGATGAGGGAAGAGCAGGTACAAGGCGAGATCATAGCGGTTTCTCTGGTATGGATGTCTATGTTGTGGGATCACACGTGGAGAGATGATACCGACGGCTTTTGAAGACTGCTGAGGCATACCTGCTAAAAGCTAAAAACGCTTTTGATTTTAACAGGTTGCTCTCCGGACTAAGTGTGGTTAAATTTAGATCCAGTAACAGTTGATTACGTAGGTCCAGGTAGATGTTACACGAGTGCATTATGTGGTGCCCGTCCTCCAGTTCTTCACATTCACAATGGGCATCGTTTACAAGTCCAATGTCCTGAAGTCTCTTTTTGAAAGACCCATGTCCTGTCAGAAGAAAGGTGGTATGTAAATTAGGGAAGAACCAGTCAAGTCTTTGTTTGTTGAAGTAGAAATAGCTTGGTAGTACTGCATTAGGGAGAATCATCCCAACGGATTTCCCAGAGGGAAACAAGTTCCTGCTAAGTAAGCCGGAATTCTTGTTTCGGATGTGTATCGATAATAGTTTTTATCCCCAGAATTCAGTTTCTTTGTTCTTTCTGATGGTATGGGAAAGCGCTGTGAAGGCCGCTTGGAGGTCAAGGGGGATACAACCTGTTAATACTTGTAGTGCTGCTGTTGACGTCGTTCTACAAGCCCCAGTCATTTTTAATAACATCAACCGTTGTATGTGCAGAATATCGTTGCTAGTGCTGATGATGGACAAAAGATGGAACCATACGGCAACGCCGTTTGTTACGAACAGTATAAAAACAGCTGAATAAAGAAGGTCGTGTGCAGGTCCCTTAAGACCCCAGTCTTTGCGGGTGAAGCCAGCAATTATTGATATAATTTTTGGCCTTCTCTTTCATGGACTTTAGAAGTGTCATGAAAGTTCTGCGATCATCTAGGGTAACACCTAAATATTTGAATGAACGTTGATTCTTGAGTGCATGTCCTTTATGACGAATGGATGGTGGTCTGTTGATATCAAGACGGCCTTTGAGAAGCAGGTTTCTACTTCTGTCTGTAGAGATTTCCAGCTTATTCTCTTCAACCCAAACGTACAGAGCATTCAAGACTGTGTTGGCTCTGGTCTGAATAGCTGCACGAGTAGGGCCCTCAACAACGATAACCAGGTCGTCTGCATATGACGCTGTGTGGTATGGGGGACGTCCTGCAGGAACCATTCATCCAGACTCATATTCCTAACAACTGGCCCCAGAACAAGGCCCTGCGGGCAGCCTCTGATGAGTGGGCGGTTGATACTATGAAATTTTGTTTTCAACGTACCGACTCTGCGATACTACACTCAGGACAGTCAGAATCCTATAGGCCTATTGCTCTGTTGTCCGTCCTGAGCGAAGTGTTTGAGCAGCTCCTTCGCCAGAGATTAGAAACCTACTACGAAACCGCAGGGCTGGCTGCTCCAAACCAATTTGGTTTCAAGCCAGGAACATCAACCGTTGATGCACTGGGAACTATTATAGCCACAGCCACAAACTGCAACAATAAATATTTCTTGGCAATATCCGTGGACTTCACCGGGAAATTTGACGCCTTATGGTGGCCGAGTGCCTGGGTCGACTCAGACGAGCCCAGATCCCGGAGAACCTATATAACTGCATCAGTAGCTATCTTTCAGATAGAAACATCACGGTGAAGGCCCCCTACAGTCACATTTCAAGACATATATACCGAGGCTGCCCACAGGGTTCCGTTCCCTTCTCTGAAACTATGTCCTGGATGACTTCTTGAGCATCGACCTTGGAGAAATCCAATCACAAGTGTACGCGGATGACCTGATCTTGATGATAGGGGCAGACTCCAAGGTTCTCTTAGAGACCTGTGTAAATCGTGCGCTGACAGTGCTACAAGAATGGGTTACTCATAACTAACTGAACATCTCACCTGCTGTGTCTTACTGAGGGCCACGCTTACACCAACCAGACTGCCGCAGATAAAGATCCATGGCACCACTATAAAACTGCAAGCCGAAATGAAATACCTTGGAGTAGTTATCGACAAAAATATATCATTCCTACGGCATCTTGTCAACATACGTAAGAAGATCACAAATTATACTGCCCTAGTGGCCAGCGTAAGCAGGCGGAAATGGAGCCTCAAAAAGCGCACCCTGGCGCTTTTCTATAAGGCAGTTTTCATACCTGCCATCACTTACGCCTCCGGGGTGTGGTCCACAAAGACGCAGACCGTCGTTAATCGCCGAAAGCTAGAAACTATCCAGCTGTCTATCCTCCTAACAATAACACGAGCTTGTCGCACAGTCTCAAGCCATGCCCTGCAAGTCCTGGCAGGTGTACTACGTTTAGACCTAGAAATTGTCTGCACAGGTCTACTCTATCAACTCTCCAAAAGAAAATCAGACACAATATCAAAACTTCATCTCTGATCCACTCAAGAACAGGACTGCAGAAGAAAAGAGACTAATCACCCATTTAACGCAGATCTGGCAGACTAGGTGGACGGAGTCTACAAAGGGGGCCACAACCTGAAAATTTCTTCCAGAAGTCCAAACAGTTTATCCCAGATGCCCGACATGGTTCTCCCCGGACCTACAAATCACCTTCCTTCTTACAGAGCACGGTTTCATTCGTGTAAAACGGATTTCCTTCCATATAACAGACAACCCTCTGTGTAATTGTGGATCCCAGGAAACCTGGAACCACCTTATATACCACTGCCCGCTTTATGAAGATCTCCGACGCATTCTCATTACACAGATTCATTACCTTCCGCAGGATCAAGAAAACCAACTTCTGGAACACGAGAAACACTACCGCGCCTTTTCCAATTTTGCCCAAGACCTTTTTGTCAGGCAAGTAACTTTCCTGAACCGTAAACCTCCGCGGGAATAGTGCCATGCAACTCCTTCCTTGGTTCGTCCCAGGAGCGATACAGTCACCAGCGCAACTCACATGCTGCCATTAGGCATTCCTAGCTACGCATCTACATTTTGAGTATTTTGCATCTACATTCACCCGTGAGGAATTATTACAATTTGAAAATGGAAGAAGGTTATCAAATTGTAGCAGTGTGCTTAATGATTTTGTAATAACTGAGAGCAAAGTGGAGGAGAAATTGTTGAAGTTAAACATAAGAAAGGCACCTGGGGTGGATGGGATCTATCCAGTTATTTTAAAGGAGGCGGCAAAGCAACTAAGCAAACCCTTAGCCATAATTATGAGAGCATCCTTGGACTCAGGGGAGGTTCCCACGGACTGGAGATGTGCAAATGTGTCCCCAATTCACAAAGGTGGATCGAAGGGTGACACGAGTAATTACAGACCAGTTAGTTTAACTTCTGTTCCGGGTAAAATAATGGAGTCGCTGGTTAAAGATGCATTGCAGGATCATCTAGACAAGACTGCAGCAATAATTCAAACACAGCATGGGTTTGTTAAGGGAAAGTCTTGTCTGACAAATTTGATTGGTTATTATGATGTGGTCACAAAGGAACTGGATGCAAAAAATAATTTTGATATCATATACTTGGATTTCAGGAAAGCTTTTGACACTGTTGCGCATGGAAGACTACTGTACAAATTGGAGCAGAATGGTATTAAGGGTAAGTTGCTACAATGGATAAAAGGATGGTTAAGTGGGAGAAGACAGAGGGTGGTAATCAATGGGTGCTGCTCTTCGTGGACTAATGTTATTAGTGGAGTCCCACAGGGTTCGGTGTTGGGTCCACTGTTGTTTTGTGTATTTATCAATGATATTGATGAAGGTATATCAGGCTTAATGTCGAAGTTTGCAGATGACACAAAGGTTGGCAGGGTTGTTAATGACAGTAATGGCAGTGTGCTACTGCAACAGGATCTAGATAATTTGGGCAGATGGGCTAATAAGTGGCAACTGAAGTTCAACCTTGACAAATGCAAAGTACTGCATATGGGTAGAAATAACCCTAGAGAAACGTACCAACTGTGTGGTACTACACTTAAGGTAGTAGAAAATGAAAAAGACCTGGGAGTAATTGTGCAGTCAGATATGAAGTTTTCTGAGCAGTGCAAACAGGCTGCTAGGGCGGGTCATGGGGTTTTGTCAATGATATATAGGAATTTTGCTAGCAGGGAAAAGAAGGTGATTGTCCCTCTGTATAAGGCAATGGTCAGGCCACGCCTTGAGTACTGTGTACAGGTCTGGAGGCCTCATTTTAGGAAGGATGTAGATTTGCTTGAGCGTGTGCAGAGAAGAGCAACACGATTGGTGAGGGGAATGAAGGGATTCTCTTACCAAGAGAGGCTTAAGTTCTGCAAATTGCAGTGGCTGGAGACTAGGCACCTGCGCGGTGATCTGATTGAGGTGTATAAGGCCTTGAATGGGTTGAGCACGCTGAATTCTGATGGGATCCTTCCACTTGTTCAGATTACCAACCTACGGGGACATAAGTTCAAATTAAGAAAGGACAGATGTAGAATAGATTTGCGGAAATTTGTCTTTAGCCAGCGGGTGGTTAATTGCTGGAACAAACTTCCATCTGTCGTTGTGGAAGTTGATAGGTTAAATAAATTTAAGGAGGAACTGGACAGGCATTTGGAGGGAATGGTGTGATTTTTTTTGGCTGATGCTGCATAAGCTCCTACACTTGCTTTCTTGCATCATGTGCCGCTGCTGCTGCTACTACTACTACTACTACTACTACTACGCGGTCTGCCGCGTAGCACAGTGGTATCGTTACCGTCCTCCACACACCTGATGGAAAAAGCCCATCTGTCGTTGTGGAAGTTGATAGGTTAAATAAATTTAAGGAGGAACTGGACAGGCATTTGGAGGGAATGGTGTGATTTTTTTTGGCTGATGCTGCATAAGCTCCTACACTTGCTTTCTTGCATCATGTGCTGCTGCTGCTGCTGCTGCTGCTGCTGCTGCTACTACTACTACTACTACTACTACGCGGTCTGCCGCGTAGCACAGTGGTATCGTTACCTTCCTCCACACACCTGATGGAAAAAGCCCGGGTTCGATTCCCGTCGATGACGCGAGGAATTTTACTGGGCTTTTTTCACTCCGTGGCTGAATTAGTCAGTCTCAGGCGTAGATAGCAAAGTTTTTCCTTTCAGAAACCTTTCTTTCTTCTTTCAGCAAACAGGCAAATCGACGAAAGAATACACCCAGTTTACAGACAAAATAAATATGTGTAGATATAATCATTTACAGGGGACCCTAACATCATAATTTGGTTTTTTTTCCTAGCCACGCTCCCTTGCGTTGTCCTTTGCCTTCACTTCCCGGGAGGGAGGGGGAGGTGGGCATGGTCCTGCTCCACTGATTTGGGCCTCATGTTGTCTATGGATCTCTTATCTCTGACTTTCCCCCCAGCCTTCACTCCCTTTTCTAACTTACAACTACTAGTATCCGAATCATCTCTAAATTGCTTCAGCCCTACATCCAAACATCAATTCGCATAAATAATACTCCTTTTGGCTGACCTCTATCTGTAACGGTTTTTTTTAGGTCCTAGCCACTGAAATCTCAGAAAATTATGTCGCAGGATCTTCCAGAGTAAATAACTATAATACTGGTGTACCTGGTCTACCTCCACAGGGCGGAGTGTGGACAATGCTGGGTCCCATTAGGGGCCCAGCAGCTAAATAACCAGAGGAACAACGGTACGACACTACACATGTATAAAATCTATACACTTTTAAACCTCTGGCATTGACAGTGTCCTGTTTTACACACACAATTTATAGTACGCGGAGATGAGAGGGAAACCCCTGGTGCCATTTGACACTAAACACACTCTATACTCAGGACAGTAGAGGATGAAAAAGACCTGGTGGTAATTGTGCAGTCAGATATGAATTTTTCTGACAGTGCAGACAGTCTGCCAGAGCAGCTCATGGGGTCTTGTGAATGATATACAGGAATTTTGCTAGCAGAGATAAGGAGATGATTATCACTTTGTAGTGTGGCAAGGTTTCGCCACACCTTGAGTACTGTATACGGGTCTGGAGACCTCATTTTAGGGCGGATGTAGAGCTGCTGGAACGAGTACAGAGAACGGCAACGAGATTGGTGAGGGGAAAAAAGGATTGCTCTTACCAAGAAAGTTCTGCAAATTGCAGCATCTGGAATAGGCACTTGCGAGGTGATATTATTGATAGGCCTCGAATGGTTTGAGCAAGCTCAATGCTGATGCGGTTCTTCCTCTTGCTCAGATTACGCACCTGAGGGAGCATAAATTCAAATTGAGGAAAGACAGTTGTATAATAGATGTGTGAAAATTTTCCTTTAGCCAGAGGGTGGTTGATTGCTGGAACAGGCTTCCATCTGACATTGTAGAAGTTTATAGCTTAAATGAATAGAAAGACGAACTGAACAATCTTTTGGAGCAAATGGATGGATAAATGGGAAGGTTTTCATATATATATATATGTGAGTGTATGTGTTTTTTTCTTTTTAATGGCGCTTTGACATATAAGTATTATTGTGCATACAAATCTGGTAATCAAGTTAGCCCAACTAGGTTATCTCAATTCAGCATGGCCTATACATATTAATTTTTCATTACACTTTACTGATGAAATTTCATTATCTTCAGCTAAAATTGTGTTTAAGTCAATACTAATTTTAAATAACAATACATTTACATATAATATAGTACATTCCATCACGTGGCCGTCAATTCCCTACTTCTTCGTAGGCTTTGAGTGGATTGACAGCCCATCTGACGTAATGTCTCATACCTACCCGTTTCTGTTGTCCCTATACCAGTTTTGCCTTTTTGCTATATTAATTTAACTTTCAATTTTACATTTAAAATTTAAATTTTCAATTTTACATTTTAAATTTAAATTTTCAATTTTACATTTTAAATTTAAAATATTTCATTTACTTATTCTTATTTTAGTTTAAATTTTTATGATCGTTCTCTACAAACTGTGATAGGGGACACAAAGCCCAACGCGTAAGTATCCGATATTGTTAAGAAAGGGGTTATTTAGAAATTTAGAAAGGGGTTATTTCCCGCCTTCTAATTGTTATATAGCTAGCGAAGCTTTTTACTGCGCAGTCGCACTTATTTTATACTGTGTCGTGTTGGTGCATTAGCCTCAGGCCCCGATATCCTATGCTAATGTCTGCTGTGGTGGGGGGGGTTTATTTGGTTGTTGGTTTTCTGTTAATTCCTTATGAAATATGCCTACAATGGGATTTGAGTTTGTCTTATCAAATTGTTTTTACCTGAGTATTTACATTTACCTTTGTATTTACAGTTTTGGAATGATTCTATTGATTCGTTGTGTTTGTATGCGGCTTTTAATGCAAATTGAAATAGATCTGTGTATACTGATTTTCGTATGTTTTTCAAATTGACTGGGGTGTTTGGTCTGAATTTTGTACCCTTTTTCATGGTCTCTCTAAGTGCGTTATCTTCGATAATGTTGAGGTCGCCTGTAAATATAAAGACTTCATTAATGAAGTCTTTATATTTACTTTCTTGGCAGTAACACGGTTGGTCTTCTTAATTTATTTTATCTATCGTGTTTTTTGTAGTTGCAGATTGTTAATCCTATAGGTTTGGCGTAGCTGTATCTAACTTTAATTTGGGTGTTTTTAATGGGTAGGTAATTCTTATTATTATTTCTGATGTGACTTATGCTTACCTTGTCGTATGATCCGTTTAGGAATTTGATTAAGCAGTATTCTGTTTTGGTGTGGAAATCGGCATAATTTATGCCTATTCTGAATTTGAATATTTCTTCGAGGGTATGGTTGAGGTGTTTGTTCTGTGTTTTTTTGCTTTTGGTATACTTTATTTAGGTCTTTTAGCTTGCTTATTTTAATTGAGAATAGAGTATTGTGTATGTTTTTAATATTTATGGGATCAGTGTCCCATTCTATTAATAGTTTTTCAAAGTCTGATATTTAGTGGCTTTTTATAGTTGTCTTTATTATACTCTTGTAATATTTTACCGTTTTTATTCCCGTTATTTTGCGTTTTTGCTGAGCTGAAAAATGGTGTAAGTACATCTATCGGGGCTAGTGAATGTGAAGTTCCTGTGGTTGAACCGATTGTTTAATCCATAAGGGTATAGGGATTTATATAGGAGTATGTACATGTCTTCCATGATTTCTCTCTTGGTATTGTTTGCGATAATGGCCAGATTATAATGCTTATATTCAATTTCGTTATTGTATTTGTCTGTTTTGCTGGGTTTGTAATTCTGTCTATCTATTGAGCGGTGTAGGTTCATATATATATATATAGGCTCATTGTGGAACCTATGACACATTCCAGATGGTCGCCCATTATCTTAATTCGGCAATTGATTCCAGGTAGTTGAATGCAGATTATGGGTCATTTTGCTGCCTTAGCGAGTAATACTGAATGGTGGTTTATTGTGCTGCTTTAGTAACTGAACCTAGACGGCAGTGTTGTTACTCGTTGGTACATTGTTGTTATAAAACCCAGAGAAGTGTGGTTCGATTCCTGTCTATGAATAGAGGAATATCTATAGTCCTCTTTAATAGACGCCGTAGTTAGCTGACCTCAGTCGAAGGGATTAGTCTCTCCCAAGCTGTTCCGAGTTTTTCAGCCCTCATAAAAATCATATCGGCCCATGAAGGCGCGCGGGATATGCAGACATAATGCACATTAGCGCAGTATGACACTAATACGACTAAAATCCATATAACACAATTACTCCTTTCGAAGGCGTTCTATCCCGGTATCAGTTATGAAGCATAGATTGCAATATGCGCGCATATTGCGATCTTATTGGACAAGAAGGTCATTGATCAGAATTTAAGTGAGATTTACGAGATTGTAATGGTTTAGGTTACTTAGGAATGGGAGAGTGTTAAAATATAGGGTGGTTATAAAGTCCTTTCCCACTTTTAAAAATTTACTCGAAAACTATAGATCGTATTGAAAAATAGGGTTTTGAATTGTAATCAGTATATGCGGAGTTTTTGTAAAAAATAAAAAAAATTAATCGGAATTTGACTACGAGGGGATTTATTCGTGCTAATAAGCAGATTAGTTCTTCCCCCCCTCCCTTTTTATAAACAAGGAATGCTTACAGAATCGAGAATTCGAGTGTTTGCTCGTCGTGGTCTTATTTCTCGTCGTCAAGATAGATAAACAGCTGTGGTCCTAACTTTAGTAATCAAGTTCGTTTTAAAATGTTACCTAAACGATAAAGCACTTTTAATTAAACTTTATTACAGGATGGCGATGGTGTTATTGCAAGTCTCAAGGAGCTTCGTGTAAGAGAAGAACCGTATTAAATATTGCACGGCATTTCGAAGAAGGATACCTAACTCGTAAGCCTAGAAGTGGTCATCTGTCAGTATCAGAAGAGAAGTGATTCAAACAATTGATGAGGGGCAACAATTCTCCTTCAGACCTGAAGGACGCAATTAGTAGAGAAGGTCCCATCGGAAATTTTGAAGGCAGCTGAGGAGAACAGAATGCTTGTGTTGATTGCTCATTACTAAATAATGGTGGACACGTGAAGGTTGCATTGTCAGTAAAGATTGGTAGAAAATTTACCTCTGTTATTTTTCTGCATAAATGAGCACTTTGAGCATTTGAACTATTTTTTTAAAAATTCCAACATATACTGATTATAATAAAAAAAAAACAAAAAACAACAGCCAGTACGACCTATAGATTTTCCTTATTCATTTTTAAAAGTAGAAAAGGAATTTATAACCATCTGTATAAGTTTGACAGAGGTCCCTTATCGTTTGTGGGAGGGAACCATAGAGGGTGATTCGCGGGCTTGTCGAGTAAGTTCAGAAGAAGGGAAATGGGTATAGGGGTCATGAATGGACAGGGCAAGCCTACGTCTGGAGCTTAGCTTTCTAACCTATGTTAGTTATATGAGATTGGACTGGAAATGAGTACACGAAAAGTGTGCTAGTTTTGCCCTGCTAATTTAAAGGGCACGAATTTCTCTCTCAAATGGCAAACTACTATGACCAGTACACCTCGCTGATCCAAAAATCACATAAGTGGACAAAATAGGCAGCGTTTTTACATATATATAAATTTAGACATACACGGTGTTTCATAAATTGTGGGCTGTGCTGTCAGGATCGATTCAGCATCTGAAAACAATAAAAAAGTTTTATATAAATATAAATAAATTATGCAAATATGTGTCTGGTTTTGAAACGGTTGTGGAGCTACGGCTGTTTGAATATTAAAATATGTAGATATGGAATTTTCAATGGTAAAAAATAAGACACATAACCTAGTAAAATATTTATCCATACTAGGTTCATGTTTGCTTATGCTTATTTATTTTATTATTTTTACCAATGACAACTCCATAGCTGTTATTTTTTAAAAATAAAATTCATAGCTTCGTAACCATTACTAATGCGAATATGTGTTCATATAATACATATTTATATGAACTATTTTCGTTGGTTTCAGGTTCTTAATCGATTCTGAAAGTACAGCGCACATATTCGAAACATATTTATAAATTAAATTTAAATGATAATATCCGTAACTATTGTGTAAATATTCATCCTTGTCATTGATTAGTTATTTTTGGTTTCCCTACTTAATTTTCTCGCTTTTTTCCTACGCTATGCTTTTAAGAAAACCAATTACGTAATGCATGTTAAGCTTCCTGCTGTGCGTTCAGCGCCGTAGTCATTTTCTTGGGATGAAATAATTTTAACTTTCAAAAATGCACGAAGCTCGCAGTGCAATTAATTTCTTCTCATTTAGCTTATCTTAGAGGTGTAGTCTGATGAGTTCGCTGTTTACCAAGAAAGTTGCTGCGCCAAGGTTTCTAGACATTGAAAAAGTTTGTCTCTCTGCCTGTAATTGCTGGAACATGCAATTTTGGAGCATAGTGGTCTCTTTAACGGGAAGACAATTCGATCCGCTGATAATCAACTAGAAAACTTGATCATGATAGGAGACCCTAGTGCAGCTTTGTATCCGTTGTCAGCTGCATTGTACTAATTGGACGCCGATTGTGTAAATGATATAATAATGATGGGTTTCTTCTAAAGAAAGATGACGCTTATTAGGTTAATTAAATTCTGTTGTTGACATGAAAAGATCAAACATTTTAACGTAAAATCAACTGTTATACAACTATAATCACGAAGCTTTTGCGAAACTTATCCCTCCCCCCCTCTTCATTGAAGTATACTAAAGAAGGGGTTAGTTTTCTGTCCCAAAACCTTCCTAATTATAGTTTACAGTAATATTTGTTTGCCGCTACACCCGTGTGTAATTCTTTTCGTCATATTTCCAAACCACATAGAGCGTTCTTGTAGAAAACAGATTTATAAAGTTTACAGAAACTGCAAAAGATTTCAGATCTCTTTTAATAATAGAGAAGAATACACTTCACTTTAGACTTTGAAGGATTATAAGTTCTATATTTTTCAGTTGGATATTTCTCTTTGTCTGCTTCGATGTACTGCTCTTATTCTTATTGGTTGGTTTATCAGTTTAGTGCCCAAATTCGCAGTGTGTTGTCCTGTATTTTACCTATACATTGCATAAAACAATGGGCTCGAAGTTTGTGGCTTTCTTTAGAAACTTATTTTTGATCTGTCAGAGTACTGACTTAGCGTACGCATTTTATAATGAAGCAAAATGCGTAATTGGTTGCGACTTCATCTACTTATGATATTTAACTATTTTACTAACCTGTGTACTTTATCGTTATGTTAAAGTTGTGCCTCTTCACTAAAATTGTTGAGAATCGTTGTCCCGTGATTATATCCTAGATACAGAAGCGAGACATTTAAAATGTTCCTTCTATCAGTACTTGGAGAGTGATGGCGTGCAATAAAAGTGAAGTTCGCTCTGTATTAAGAAAATCGGGATAGTAAGACATTCTTGAATTTTTAGCAATTACAGGTAACATCTAGAACACCACTTGCCATATGTTGAAGAGGTAGCGGCAAGGACGTGAATTAATAAAAGGGATCAATAAAGCTATCTGTGGTGTGAGAAATCCGACACATGCCTTGGACGATCGTGCAACTGATCTCTGGAAGTTAATATCGAATTGATTGAAGGTATAAGTAACTTTTCCTGTACTGGACACTTGGGATGTCTGAAAGGTTTTTTGTGTTTTTTGTTTATTTTTTTTTTTACTTTTATAAATCTCATGCTGTCAGTTGTTATATGGCCTCGGGGATCTAGAGGATAAACCTTTTTTTCCCCTTATTTTTTATATCACATCAAATCATGTAAACATCGTGTAATATGTGCAATATTTCAAAATACCGGAACACAAATGCCCCTTCCGAACTTTTAAACGATTGCTATGCCTTCCCATTCTTTTGTAGTGTATCGCCTATAAGTTTCTCTCTATCATTGAACCTCTCAAAGGAGTAGCCTATTTTACCAAAAGTAACTGGACAGTGTCCTATTTGAAAAACCTTTTAATAATACAATATTTAATAACGTGTCGGTCCACCTTTTGTCTTGATTACACACTGTATACTCGTTGGAAGACTCTGAACCAGTTTATTTCGACCCATATATACTGTCTTTTGTTGAATTTGTCCCTGGAATATGGGAAAAATTCCAGGAATGTCCTGAAATTTTTGGTAATACATTGTTGTGCCTTCCCGAAAATGAATCTTCCATATTGGCATAGGAAAAGCATAAATTCAGTTAATAGACGAGTTAATTTCGATTAACAGACAAGTGTATGGTGACACGCGGTTGTGAGGATAAAGTCAGTTCAGTACCATAAGATATTCAATAAGAAATGAGTCTTCCCCAATATATTTACAAGTAACTTTAAAAGTATACTGGGGAAGACTCATTTCTTACCCTTCGTAAGCGCAACTGTGATTTGAGATATTAATCAACATGCCACAGTTATATTTTCGACTTTAAGGAACAAGTTGGCTAGGCTAATGATAGGGGTTCAAGTATAGAGTTAGGCGTGTTCGAATCCACTTAATACTACAAAATACCCTGAAGTCTTGTAAATCACTCTAGTTCTCGGTATAATCGTCTAAACTTGCGTGCCTTTCCCACTATATCAACAGATTACTGTAAATAAAAACGAGTACTTCGTAAAATTATAACTGAGCTTTTACTGAGAGTACAGACGGGGATTAAGCATAGATTTAGGTGTATTTATCAAATAGATGAGTGCAATTGAAAATAAAAACAAATCATTTGCACACTTTTTCATACATCTAAATTACAAGTGACTTTTTTTCTCACGGATTCATCTTTTATTAAGAGTTTCTGGTACTTAATGTCTTTTCCATAGTCAACGCCACTATTTTTTTAAACTAATTCACTCTTAGAAAACAGCTGTCGAGGATATTAAAGAAAGACGAATAATATCGGGCCCAAATCCTGAATTAATATTTATGTCTGTCAGCCCCACCTGGAAAGGGGAAAATCACTTGTAGTGATAGCGCTCGAGAAACAAACAAATCATTTTTGTGGTAAAAGAGTTCCTCTCGTTGTACAATAAAATACTTCTCCTTAAAGCTTATGCGATTTACACTAAAAGATGAATGCATTTCGGGAATGAACACCGGGGCTCAAACCCTGCATTTGTTTAATATTTTCATCTGTCAGTCCCATCTGTATTAGGGAAAATCACTTGAAGTGACAGCTCTCACGAAATAAACAATTTTATTTTTATTTGTGTAGTAGAGGGGGGAAAGGACGTTCCTTCGCTGTACAATAAAATGCAAATAAAATACAAAATAAAATGTCACTTAAAGTTTATGCGATTTACTCTAACAGATGAATGCATTCGTTGAAAAACACCTTTGTTTTCTGAATATTGATCACCGCTATTCCACATCGATATATGGGGTTTTTTTTAATAGTTACCCATGTGAGAAGAATAAAGCAATATGAATCAAGTGAAACAAATGAATATAATTTGCCCCACTAATATAATTGGTATAATATTGCAGAATCATATTATACAAAGGTCGGGGTTCAAATGCAGATACTTCTGAATTTGATAAACATCCTCTGAGAACTTGCAGTGTAATCCCTCTTATGAAGAAACGCTTTCCTTTCGAAGTATTTGAAAAGGAAATTCATCGAGTCATTTCTGTTATTGCTATGTCACGAATGCATTTTTATTAGATTTGCAAAGCAGTATCGGATTTCTAGTTTAATTTCATTCAGCTTCTTCTGTAGAAAAGACCTCTGGATGGGAATAACGGCAAATAAGACGGTCGTCTTGAATGTAGCAGCAAGTTACAATTATTGGAAAAAACAAAACAAAAAAAAAAAAAAACTGAATTGAAGTATTGTATAAAACTCAGGACTATGATTGAGATATATGTAATATTGCACATGCAATTGCATAGCCCCACCTGCTTTCATTCGTTAGTTATAAAAGTTAGTTCAATATGTATAAACCCTGTTAAGATTTTCGCCAAACTCAGAAAAATGCGCTTTGAAAAACAGGAAATGTTGCAAATAGCATTTGTTGATGCCCAAAACATTCAAAAAAATAATAATAAAATAAAATAAATAATTAATTAAAATAGGGTAAAAATAAAATAAAAAACAAATAAATTATAAAATTAATAAAATAAGTCCCGTATCTACTGGTGAAAGGCAGGACCTTGGATACCAAATATCTCATACTCAGGGAGCCCAAACCCACACCGAATTTCAAAAAATAAAAAATAAAATAAACAGGCCGGCCATTAAAAAAAAAAATCCATTTTTTCTTGTTTATACGCTGGCACGGCCACCAGGTCAATGGAGTTTACAATAAATCATCAATACAAATGTTAATCGTATTTAGTAGACACGGGCTTAAACCGTGGTCCACTCAAAGAACGCGTGCTCCTGATTGACGCCCTTGACCACTCGGCTATGCCTGTGACCGTCCATGAGCCCCAAACTGGGCATCAGTAAAATCGCGCCTCAAGTACATGGCTAGGAAGGAAGTGGGGGGGGGGGTTAAACAGATTGAAATGGGGGAAAAAAAGAGAATAGTTCGGTGGATAATGTCCGTGTCAGCAACATCATTATCTGCGAACTACGCGATTATGCCAGAGCCCTCCAAACTGTCACTCTGATGAATTCCGACTTGGACTTCCACTAGCGTAAAATCACTGATACTATAGTTAATGCAGCCAATGTCGCCATTAAGCGGAAAAACTCCGTACCGGGTGCTGTGCCATGGTTGTCCCGGGAACTGCAGAACTTCAGAAAAGAGGTCAACCAAAAGAGGCGTATCTTCCAGAGAGCCAGGAGGTCCTGGCCTGCGGAAGAAGTGAATACCTCAGGAACCAATACAAGGAGGCAAGGAATTCCTATATAGCAATGATCAGGCAGAGGAAAAAAACTGTTCTGGGAGCACCTTGTCTCCACTGTGGGCAACTCTGACCTATGGGGGATTGTTTATAGGATAACAACTAGAAAACTCCCTAGGGAAGAGGTCATTCCCGCCAAGACAACTGAAGGACAGATGACAACGACGTGGCAGGACTCCATCTGTAATATTTTGCATGTCATCTTTAAGTAACTATACCCGGATCGCACCACCGAACAACTTCAACTGTAGTGGGAAAATGCCTTGTATCACACCACAGTGGTAGAACCACCCTTCACTATACAGGAGCTCACTGCTGCAGCCTACAAAATCAGGAATAAGAAATCTCCCGGAAAAGACCTAATTGAGCCAGAAATTGCCAAAAAAGTCATTGAGTATGAACCTGATCTCATTCTAAATCTCCATAACCACTGCTTGAAACTTGGGGCATTCCCAACAGACTGGAAAACTGTATTAGTTCGCCTAATACTCAAGAATCCGTCAAAACCAAAAGAACAGCCAAAATCCTATAGGCCTATTGCTTTGTTTTGACCGTCCAGAGCAAAGTGTTTGAGCAGCTCCTTCGCCAGAGATTAGAAAGCCATTACCAAACCGCAGGGCTGGCAGCCCCAAACCAGTTTGGTTTCAAGCCAGGAAAATCAACTATTGATGCACTGGGAAATATTATAGCCAGAGCCAAAAGCAACAATAAATACTTCTTGGCAATATCCGTGGACTTCACCGGGAAATTCGACGCCTTATGGTGGCCGAGTGTCCTGGGTCGACTTTGACGAGCCAACATCACAGGGAACCTATATAACTGCATCAGTAGCTATCTTTCAGATAGAAACATCATAGTGATGACCCCGTACAGTCACTTTTCAAGACATATATATCGAGCCTGCTCGCAGGGTTCCGTTCTAGGGCCTCTGCTCTGGAACTACGTCCTGGATGACTTCTTGAACATCGACCTTGGAGAAGTCAATCACAAGCGTACGTAGATGACCTGATCTTTATGCTGGGGGCAGACTCAAGGGTTCTCTTAGAGACCTATGCAAATCGTGCGCTGACAGTGCTACAACAATGGGTTACTCATAACCAACTGAACATCTCACCTGCTAAGACCTGCTCTGTCTTACGGGGGGGTGGGGGGGAGCACGCTTGCACCAACCAGACCGCCGCAGATAAAGATCCATGGCACTACCATAAAACTGCAAGCCCAAATGAAATACCTTGGAGTAGTCATCGACAAAAATCTATCTTTCCTACCACATCTTGTCAACTACGTAAGAAGATCACAAACTACACTGCCCCCCTAGTGCCCAGGGTAACTCGGCAGGACTGGGGCCTAAAAAAGCGCACCATGGCGCTCTTCTATAAGGCAGTTTTCATGACTGCCATCACTTACGCCTCCGGGGTGTAGTTCGCAAAGACGCAGACCGTCGTCAATCGCCGAAAGCTAGAAACCATCCAGCGCTCTATCCTCCTAACAATAACACGAGCTTGTCGTAGTCTCAACCCATGTCCTGGAAGTCCTAGCATGTGTACTACCTTTAGACCTAGAAATTGTCCGCACAGATCTACTCTATCAACTCTCCAAAGGAAAATCAGACACAATATTAGACTTCACCTCTGATCCAGTCAACAACAGGACTGCAGAAGAAAAGAGACTAATCACCCATTTAACGCAGGTCTGGCAGAGACTAAGTGGACGGAGTCTTCAAAGGGTGCCATAACCCGAAAATTTCTTCCAGAAGTCCAAACTGTTTATCCCAAATGCCCAACGTGCTTCTTCCCAGGCCTACAAACCACCTTCCTTCTCACAGTGCACTGTTCCATTCGTGCAAAACTGACTTATTTCCATATAGCGGACAACCCTCTGTGTAACTGTGGATCCCAGGAAATCTGGGACCACCTTATGTACCACTGCCCGCTTTATGAAGACCTTCGCATTCTCATTACTTTCCGCAGGATCAAGAAAATCATCTTGTGCAACACGAGCAACACTACCGCGCCTTTTCCAAGTTTGCCCAAGACCTTTTTGGCAGACAGTGAACTTTACCTCAACCGTTAATCTACGCAGGAATGGTGCCATACAACTCCTTCTTTGATTCGTCCCAGGAGTGACAACCACCAGCATAGCTCAGATGCTGCCATTTAGGCCTTCCTAGCCACGCTTCCTTGCGTGGTTCTTTGCCTCCCCCTCGTCGCCCCTCTTTTCCCTCTGGTGGGGCATGGGCCTACTCCACTGATTTGGAGGTCATCTTCTCTATGGACCCCCTTATCTCTGTCTTCTCCCCCAGCCTTCAGTCTCCCCACCCCTCTCTCTAACTTACAACTACTAGTGTCCGAATTATCTCTAAATTGCTTGAGCCCTACACCCAAAAACTTAATAACATCAATTCCTATAAATAGTACTCCTTTCGGTTGACCCCTGTCTATAACGATGTTTTTTTTTCCTCAATTTTATTTTATTTATTTATTTTATTTATTATTTTTTTTTAAGTCCTAGCCACTGAAATCTCAGGAAATTAGGTGGCAGGATCTGCCAGAGTGAATAACTATAATAGTGGTATACTTGGCTTTCCTCCACGAGGCGGAGTGTGGACAACGTTGGGCTCCATTCGGGGCCCAGCGGCTAAATGACTAGAGGAACAACGGTACACAACACTACACATGTACAAAATCCATACACTTTTAAACCTCTGGCATTGACAGTGTTCTGTTTCACACCCACAATGTATACTACGCGGAGATGGAGGAAACCCCTGGTGCCGTTTGACACTAAAACACTCTACTCTACACTCTATCTGCGAACTAGGGTTTGAGAATTTCCCTGCCTAGGCTGATCCATGAGATGGCATACGGTTGTAGTGCCGACGCAGCCGAGTTTTCAGAGTACAATTGTACACACTTTTCAGTTGCTATATGGAACTCCCCAATTTACGTAAAATTCGACTTACGGAAATTTGATTTTACATAAGTTTTTGCCGGCCGGTGCAAACTTAAAAAAATCGAGGAAACTTTGCATCATATATGAATAAATGGAGATATCGTGAAAATATCGTAATGTGAACCCAATAACATATTGGTGTTTTTTTTTTTTTTTTTTTTTTTGTAATTCCTTCCAAGTCATTGGATGTTGAAAATTTCACTGTGTTACTGCTAAGCTATATATCTCTCTAAAAGGTCATATTTATAATGGAAATTGCACTACCCTTTCATCGTTATCATCTCTTCCGTTATAAGAATCAATTTTGAACGCCTTTGTGATATTTTTCTAAAGCACGTTTATTCTGGTCACGACCATAAAACAATAGAAACAATTTGCCATTTTCGGTTTATTGGGCTTTTCTTTAGTGCATCTAATTATAAACGGGTAGTAAACTAGATCTTATTGCATTTGCAATAATACCGATAACTGGAATTCTGTGGGTTACGGTACTATGGTGAAATGAGTTCCCCTTCACCGAAATCTTCAATCATAAATAAATTTTCAGAATCTTCTCTTTATTCCTATTTACTTATTACAATGGTGAATGGAAAGTAACCAACGGAAAGTTTAAGTGCTGGCAGTGCTAGGAAACGAAACAAAATTGATTTAGAAATGAAGATTATTAAGAAGTACGAAGCAGGACAAAGTTTGTCATCTATTGTACGGAATAAGGTCTCGCTGCTTCAACAGTGAACACTATTTTAAAGGACAGTGCGCGTATAAAAGAACATGTCAAAGGATCAACGCACTTAAGATCAACAGTGACCACAAAACAGCGTTCAGGTGCTCTATTGAAGATGGAATAGCTGTTAATAATATGGATGGATAATCATATTCAGAAGCGAATGCTCATGAGTCTAATGACCATTCAAGAAAATACAAGTAATATGTTTATAAAGATATTAAGGATAAGTACGGCAAACCCAAACCCAAGTTCGTGGCAAGCAACGGGCGGTTTAATAGGTTCAAGCATCGCGCTGGTTTCCACAACGTTAAATTATATAGTGAAGTCGCCAGTGCTGATTCTGCAGCTGCAGAGAAATTGTGATGTGCTGGAAAAAAAAATATTGATGAAGGCGGCTATTCAATGCAGCAAATTTTTAACGTTGACGAGACTGCTCTGTATTGGAAAAAAATGCCGGATCGAACATACATTGCCAAAGAGTAAATACAATGCCGGGTTTCAAGATGTCAAAAGACAGGGCCACGCTCTTGCTTGGGGCTAATGCAACTCGAGATTACAGATTAAAACCACTGCTTGTGTACTGGAAAGCCACTACTGCTTCTGGAAATCCTCGTGCATTTAAGGGCATCAATAAAGCCACCCTACTCGTGCATTTCCGATTGAACCAGAGAGCATGGATAACAATATCTCTCTTTGAGGATTGGTTTAAATGCTACTTCATTCCCGAGGTTGAAAAATATTGTAAAGACAAAGACGTTCCTTTCAAGATTTTGCTTCTATTAGATAATGCTCCTGGATGTCCTACGCATCTAGATGATTTCAATTCGAACGTGAGAATCATATTTCTTACCGCGAAACATGACTTCACTAATCCAACCTATGGATCATGGTGTTATTTCGAATTTAAAGCATAGTATTTACGCACAATATTTGCTGAGGCATTGTCTGCAGTAGACGATGAGAAAATTTTACGTTAAGAGACTTTTGGAAATCTTACAATATTTACCACGCCATCTTAAACATTAAAAAATCCTGGCGGAAATTACTAAAAGTTGTTTAAATGGCGCATGGAAGAAAATATGCCTACGGTACGTAAAAGTCTTCGAAGGATTTGAAAAAGACGAATCATGTGAAGAGGTTACAGATAAGATTGTAAAGGTTGCAGACGTACTTCAGTTGGATGTTGATGCCAAAGACGTGTAGGAGTTAATAGAGGAAGAAGAGAAGTAATTTTGTAACGAAGAACTTATTGACTTGCAGCCAGCCATAGTGAAAGAAGAAAATACTGAAGAAGCTCGAGATGAACCAAATGAGGAGCCGAAACGCTTCATCACCAGAGAGATGGCAATGGCATTTCGTGAAATTGCATCGGCAATGGCGAGGTTTGAAAAGATGGATCCTGACAGCGAACGATTCTTAAAAGTTAACAGAGGGGTGAATGATATGCTTGCTTGCTTGCTACAAAGAAATCTACGATGAAAAGAAAAAAGCTACCTTCCAGTCATCCATTAATATGTTCTTTCGTAAGGTTGAGCGGCCGACCCCCTTCTAAAGCTCCACAGCCCTCAACCTCCGCAGCGGCGTACTGATCAGCTGAAGACGTCGATTCTGGCACAGTGACCGAGAGGTAAAACTTACTGACGTTATGACTGTCTCCTCTCTTTTTTTTGTAATTTTATCATTTTGAAATTTTTTTTAAATTGCACATTTTTGTAATTTTTCCGGCTTAGGAGATAAAAAATTGAATAAATACAATAAATTATTCTATTTACATGTTGGTCTAACATTTATTTTTAATTCAATCAATTCAGCGAGCTCAGTTGCGAGTGATGTACAAGCATGGGGGAAATTCCGACTTACATAACGTTCCGCGGAACGTAACCCTTACGTAAGTCGGGGAGTTCTTGTAATTCAAATCCATGTAACCACTAATTGATAAGTGATTGTTTAATGTTTGTTAAGTGACTAGCTGTAAACTGTTCTGAACTATGCGGTCGTGCTGGAGTATATTGTATAAAAAATCCCAGCCCTTCTCCAATTCAGCTCAATATATGACAAGGAGAACGACACTACTGTAAAAATAATGAGAACTCAGTCATTATAAAATATTTAATTACAGGCGTGCTTCAGTAAGTGGCTATCCAAAGGTGTTTCTCTCCTTAGGCTACTCTTACAGTGCACTTTGCAATCAGGTTTGCCTTTGAAAATCTGCAGCACTGACCTTATTCTCCCGACATCTCGCCTTCAGACTTCTTCGTTTTACCTAAAATAAAGAAAGCATTACTGGGGACAGATTTCAGACTGATGACGAGGAGGAGAAAGAGGTAATTAATGAAGTGAAAGCCTGGTTTTCTGCCCAGAGTGAGGAGTTCTATTCAAAAGGCCTGAAAAAACTTATCCACAGGTCGAAAAAATGTGTAGCTCTAGAAGGTAGCTTACATAAATAAGGATTAAATTTCCAGCCAAGTTTCAAATCCCTAACTCATATATTTCTAAGCGAGGGTAAATAATTATTGACTGCGCCTCGTAAATTACATTGGCTCCGACACCGTATTCAAATGCTAGGCAGGCACTGCAGAAAATTATTCAAAATACCATGCATAACATACTTTTCACACATGCTCTCTCTTCATCAGGAGACTTAAATGCAAACAGATCTCAATATTGTCGTAGCAACTGAAGTATTTCTAGTTGAAAATTTTCGTATTGACACTTCATTCTATTAATAGTTTAGCGAAAAGAAAAATAAATAAATAAAATAAAATAATAATAGGGAAGGGCAAGACCATTCAGCCCAACCAACTGAAAATACTTCTTGCGGACACTCTAGTAACCACCCTAGAAGGAAAAAAGCGCCAACTCATGAAGTGGAACATCGAAATGAATACGTTCATCATGGGAGCATGCCACGAAATCACCAAGCTAGACACTGATTTATATATATTTTTTTTTATGAAAACCCCAAACACGGGAGGTATAACACCATATAGTACTTAGTACTATATGGTGGAAGTACTAAGGAAGGAAGTACTATTAGGAAAGTTGTGCCAGTAAACGGCACTTGAATGAATAAATGAGGAAGATGAAAGTTGGTTCTGTGAGTTTGAAGTTGGACAGTAAATGGATGTTGGCTGGTAGCGGCACGTGTTCGGACTGTTTTGAAAGAGAGAGCGGGAATTATAGAAGCCAATTCAGAAGAACAGTGTCCATGGAAGTATCTGTAGAAAAGGCATGCAGCAGAAACAGTACGTCTATGAGACAGAGAGTGGAGAGACGCTAGAGATGAGTCTAATTAACCTAACTGCCCTCTTCTGAACGGAATCAAGAAGCCTGAGAGAGGTTCTGGTGGCACCACCCAGATGTGGGAACAATATTCCATGGTAGGGCGGATTTGCGATTTATACAGAGTGAACAGCTGTTTGGATGAAACGTAACGCCGAGAGCGAAATAGAAAACCAAGTTTTTTCGATGCAGAGGAAGCAATATTTGTAATGTGCTTGTGCCAAGAGAGATTAGAAGTCAGGGTAATCCCCAAAAGAGATATATCATTTTGCCTAGAAATCGGAGTATCACAAAAGATAACCATAGGAACAGAAGATTCCTTTTTGCCAGATATGACAAGACTGAGTTTTATAAGGATTGAAATCAACTAAGTTGTCTTTGCCCCACTGGGGAATTACCTGGAGATCGGCATTTAAGGAATTGGTAGCGGATTTTCGAGAAGTTGAAGCTGATTGAACAGGTTATTAATAGACAAGAGGAAAATAGTGGGGGAAAGAACTGAACCTTGGGGGAAACCACCATTAGTGGAGAAGTTAAAAGACAGAGAACTATCTACCATCATCCTCAGTGATCGATCAGTGAGAAAACTGGATAACCAATTACAAAAGACAGTTGGAAAACCGTAAGATGGAAGCTTGTTTAGAAGACCTTTATGCCAAACACGATCGAATGCCTTTGAGATGTCAAAAGCAACTGCTTGTGTTTCACCAAACTTTTCCATTGAATTTGTCGATAAATGGGTAACATAAGCCAGAATATCACCAGTGGATCGACATTGACTGAATCCATACTGGTGATCGTTGATCAGACGGAAAGTTGCTAGGTAGTTTAAAAGTTGGCGGTTAATTTATTTCTCCTTTACTTTAGAAAGAGTACAAGTAATTGCAATGGGGCGATAATTGGATGGGAGGGATTTGTCACCCCTTTAGGAACTAGCTGGATATGAGCAAATTTCCAAACAGAAGGGAAAAACACCTTTGGAATAAGAAAGTGAAAAAAGGCGGCAAAGAACAGGAGCACAGCTTTCGAGAACAAGTGGAGAAATACCATCAAGACCTGGAGCTTTCTTAGCATCAAGATTCGTCAAAATCTTTCTGAAATCCTTTTGGCGGAAGAACACAGGGGACATTGAATGGAGCGTATTGGGAATGGTGGGAGGTGTTTTACCAAGATCTCTAAGATAATTCGAAGAATTCAACCCCAAGACCCAAGTGATACCGAAGCAGAGACCCAATATAATCCTGTGGAGAATCACAGACCACTTCAATCGTCAAATAATTCCACATTACCTCGAGAACAATGGTACAACAACAATGGCCATCCACACAGCTGTATACTGTGCTGCCACAGCAGCCAGTAAGATTAATGGAACTGACAGCTTGGGAAAGAAGACTTCACCAGAAGATAGACGAATTAAGAGTCAAGATAGGCCAGTTGACCCAGTACTAACAGAGCAATAGGAGTAAGAAATTTATTGGAAAAGTGAAGAGCATTCTCAAGAGAGACAACGTCCAGAGCAAACACGAGACCAAAAATCAGAGAATAGGAGAATACTTAGATACACTGAAGCAGAACTTCATCGCACTGAGCAAGTGACTACACCTGTACAAATAGAGCTCCCAGAGAAAAATAGACAACTGAATCTTCAATGAGGACCAAGGAGCCTTCTACAGGAGTATCGGGGAGGACGAGAAATTCGAAAAAGAACCTTCCGAGCAGATGATCGAGGAGTTCTGGAGAAACATGTAGCAGTGAAGTAAGACATAACAGCTGAGCCCCCTGGATAGAACTAGAACGGAAGAAAACCAAGGACGTACAAGAGATGAGAGAATGGGAGATTCGGGAAGAAGAAGTACAACAGTTGATCAAGCAGTCTCACAATTGGTGAAACCCAAGAATAGATAACGTCCACAACTACCAGTACGAGTAGCTCACACACACACACACACACACACACACACACACACACACACACACACACACACACACACACACACACACACACACACACACACACACACACACACACACTTGTTCAGAAAGAGGGAGAAAGGGGCCTGTTAGACCATGTCAAGCAACAGAACACAGCGATAGCTAACCTAAAGGATTAACTCCAGAAAAACACAGCAATGCTCTACTAGGCCATAAGGAAGATATACAAGTGGCATACCCCCACCCAACAGAAACGAGAATTACTCATCCACCCAAACAGAACAAACGAAGCTAGAAAGATGGGCAAAAAAGACACTCCAGGGTAGACACTACAGTGATCTCCATGAAGACCATATAAATATAACCTCTTCCAGTGCATGAATCAGGACTTAGTGACTTAGTGTTTATTGTCTGGCAGCACTGGGTGTATCCCACAACTCAATGTAATACTCTGGATACATACTGTTCATTGTAAAGGCCAGAATATGTGTGTAAGTGTAAGATTGTGCAGTAGTGTTGGGACATGGCTCAGGCCTGGGATGCTCTTCCCCGAGACTGAAGAATTCATGCTCGCCATCCAAGGCCAGGTAATCAACACCAGAAACTATAGAGGCGCCATCGCTAAAGAGCCCGGAATGTCAGAGTACACATGTCGACGATGCCACCTGGCCTCAGAAACGATCCAACACATTATGGAAGGATGCAAGGTGATCACCCAGAGGAGTACACGCGTAGACACGACCAGGTCTTCGGGATAATACCTCAAAAGCTAGCGAGGAAATAACAACAACAAAAAAAAATCCCCTTCAAACTATTATATTAGGGCCACCCATTATTTCTTATATATACCTATTTATGTATCATTGTGTCTGTAAATTGCGCCTGTTCTCTGGTCGATTTGCCTGTTTTGCTGGACGAAAAAACCCCAGTTTCTTGGGGGAAAAACCTTGGTATCTACGCCTGAGACCGACTAACTCAGCCGAGGAGTGAAAAAAGCCCATTAAAGTTCCTCGTGTCATCGACAGGATTCGAATCAGGGCCTTTTCCATCCGGTGGAAGGCGGACGGTGCATAATAACGGGCGAAGTGTTCTATGGAAGGCGCCACCGTTGGTTTTTACTCTGTGAAGAACTACAGAATCTATGTAAAAGCCAGAAAAAACGTAGTGTCTAGTTTGTGTCAGAGTAGTGCTATGTTATGTTGTTCTGTCTCTGGCTGCTTTGCCGGAGGGCCCCTAGGAGAACCCCACATTGCCCGCCGCCACAACCACTGGGAGGTGACGAGGCTGCCCATTAAACTCTGGCTGGTCTCCGCCAACGTTGACTGAGCTTCCTGATAGAGACGAAGTTAAAAAAGAGGAGAGCAAGGAAAGAGAGGGTATAGAATAAGAGAGGATTGAAAGGGGAATGAATTTGGGTGGATTTACAGAGGAGAATTAATCCACCCTAATTTAGACGAAATAAGGGAAAGGGTAAGGGTTTAAAAGTCACAGGGGACAGCCTCCCCCTCTTTAATTGCCATTGGCATAGTAGTTGTAGATCTCACACTGTGGTGAGTGCCAGCAATCCCGCACCTAAATCTGGGCCAACAGTATATCCTACCCCTTTCGGGTTTTCTATAACTTTTAAATCCCTCACCTTTTGGATGGTGCCTGCAATAATTCCTACCCTATTCGAGTAGAGTGTAGAGTAGAGTAGGGGGGGGAGTAGAGTGTAGAGTAGAGTAGAGTAGAGTGTGTTTAGTGTCAAACGGCACCAGGGGTTCTCCCCATCTCCGCGTGCTATACATTGTGGGTGTGAAACAGAACACTGTCAATGCCAGAGGTTTAAAAGTATATGGATTTTGTATTTGTGTGGTGTCGTGTACCGTTGTTCATCTGGTCATTTAGCCGCTGGGCCCCTAATGGGACCCAACGTTGCACCACTCCGCCCCGTGGAGGCAGACCAGGTACACCACTATTATAGTTATCTACTCTGGCAGGTCCTGCCACCTAATTTCCTATAAAAAAAAAAAACAAAAAAAAACGCTATAGATAGGGGTCAGCCAAAACAAAGGGAGTACTAGTTGGGCGATTTGATGTTGTTTAGTTTTTGGGTGTAGGGCTCAAGCAATTTGGAGTTGATTCAGACACTAGTTGTAAGTTAGAGAAGGGGAGGAAGACTGAAGACTGGGGGGAAAAGATAGAGATACGGGGTCCATAGGGAAGATGTCCCCAAGTCAGTGGAGCAGGCCCATGCCCACCAGAGTGAAAAAGAGGGGTGGCGAGGGGGAAGGACACCAGGGATGAGCTCTCCCTCCAGCCAGGGAGTGGAGGCAAAGGACCACGCAAGGGAGGCCTAAAGGCAGCAGCTGAGCTGTGCTGGTGTAGATTCTGTTACTCCTGGGACGAAGGAAGGAAGGAGTGTTTTTTTTTTCCCTTCTCCTGAGAGGACAGTCATATCCAAGAAGTTTCTTACTTTGATCTTCAATGGGTGGTGTTTGGGTGCCTAACCCGTCTAGCAGTAAAGACAGACTGTGCAAACTCTGTAAAGGCGGCATAGCGCTGCTCGTCCATTATAATCAGGTGCTCACAATTTTCTTGCATTTTAGTGGCAAACCTTATCCGGAACTCGTCATATTCATGGCAATCATACATCACGTGATCCCACGTTTCTTCAGCCCCGCAGTGACACAGCGGATCTTCTTCTATGCCTAGGGATGTTAGCTTCGGTTTAAAGGGTCCGTGGCCTGTCAATAGAAATGTAGTATGGAGGCCTGGTGAATACCAGGGAGGAGGCTTTGGACTGATGAGGTTCACAGAGGGAATGAACCTTTTGGTTATCAATCCTTTGTTGGTGGTGTCCCATGTTTCTTGCCAGGTCCTGTACATAATTTCAGAGATTCTTTTCCTTTCCTGTTCGGGGTTGTTATCAAGGTTAAGAGTGATGCCTGCTGTTTCGGTGGGAATACTCTTCTTCAATCGTTGATATAATCCTCTTCTTATTACCTCTAGGTGTAGGGGTATACATCCAGCTAACACCTGTAGAGCTGGGGTGCTTACTGTACGGCACGCCCTTGTTACGGCAAGGAGCATAGAACGCTGTATGGAGTCTAGTTTACGGCGATTTCGGTCGAGGGAGGCCCTAGTACACCATACTGAGCCTCCATAGCAAGCTATTGGCACAAATATGGCATTATAGATGAGGGCCAGAGCCCGGCGCTTAAGGCCCCAGTCTGCACGGCTTATACGGATGATCATGGCCGAGTATTTTTTTATTTTCTGTGACATATATTTCAAGTGAGGATGGAAATTTAGCTTCATATCTAAGACGATTCCTAAATACTTGATTTCTGGGTATAATTTTATGGAGGTGTTGTCAATTTTGATAACCGGTGGTCTTCGTAGTTGGAGCGTTCCCTTGAGCAATATAGATTTGGTTTTCTCTCCCGAGATCTTTAGTCGGTGAATGGCTGTCCAATCCTGGAGCTTAGTTAGTGCACAATTTGCTCTCTCCTCTAAATCAGCTCTTGTGTCACCATGCACCACCAAAACCAAATCGTCAGCAAACGCAAGGGGCTGAGTCATCCCCAAGTCCATCCCAAGGAACTCGTCCAGGACGATGGACCAAAAGAATCTGGGGGGGGAGTTATCCCACGCTGGTGTGGGTTCTTGGTCTCTGAGTTCTACAATCTTAGCTCGCCTAAGTGCAAATGTTTCCTGCGTGTAGGTGGTTAATGCCTTATAGGGATCTTCCTCGAGTAGCAGAGTGAATTCTTGATTGGAGGGTTCCTCTGTATTGTGGTTAGGAATTTAAGTCCAATGTTGTCGTAGCTGGGGCACTCGTACTTGAGGTGCGCAGGACTCCCCTTCGCTGCATTTGAAACCTGGATCATTCTCGATTCCCATGGCCATCAGTTTTCGTTGTAAAGATCATAACGGACAAGACAATCCCGCACAACAGGCCCGACATAATAACCCTTTTCAATAAGAAGGAAAGGCTACCTATCTGATAGACAGCGGTGCACAACACTGGCAACCTCCAGAAAACCCACGTTGAAAAGATCAGGAAGTATACGGACCTAAGACAGAAGATCAAAGAGATGTGGCATATGCAACAAGTAACGACTATCTCGAAAATCGTGTCAGCCATCGGTATGGTGCCAAAGACCTACATTGGGAGGGTGTCTGGGAGACCTATTGCCTAACAGCAATAGGTCTCCCAGAAAACACCTACAAGGAACTGCAGAAAGTCGCAAGCCTGAACACCTGTAGAACAGTCAGAGAGTTCCTCTACCAACAGTAACACCAGACATAACAACCACCCTGTGCATTTGGCAGAAATACCCATGAAGAGGTGGGACCCCTCATCAGGGAGAAATAAAAATAATAATAATAATAACTGAAAGCGGAAAAACGACACCCAGAGAAACAACTAATTTTGAATGCGAGAAATGTTCAGCAATGCGAACACATCACCGAAACAGACTTTAACTAGCAGCAGTAATTTATATTCGTTGCTCCATCAGTGCAGCTACTAGTTTAGCTGTAGAAGAGGAGTGCATTGACAGCTCCTTCATCGCAGCGTTCCAGTTGCTGCAAAGCTGTGTTTAATTTTTATCGTTTTCATTTTCACCGGGTCTCTTACACGACTTGTTATGCTATGGTACAGAGCAGTCTCACACTGAAACATGGAATATCCACTTCCCTGGAACCGCCAGATTGTGGGCACCATGGAATTATCTAAAATATCATTATATGACTCAGTACTGATGATTTTCGACGATACATCCAAGGGTCAATGTTCGAGCCGCGTGAACAGCCCCACACCATTATCCCCCTCTCCTCCCTTCATTCTGTGCTTTGCTCTAGATGTTCTCTCAGTTATTATTCTCTATACCCACACTCGGTTCTCTGATCAGATTGTGAAACGTGATTAGGTTGGCTTTCACCACTTTCTTCAGAATCGGCGATTCTTGTCCTCGTTTTATATTTTCATTACATCGGCCACAGTTGTCTTAGCGAGATTCAAGCGAGTGGTTGTCTCACGTAGTGGTAGATAACGTTATCCGAAAGTAAAAGAGTCTTTGAAAACTAGAAGAGCCTTTCCGTTTGTTTTCTTTCTTTCTGCTTGTGTGTGATGTCTGTGCTATTGTCTGCATACTTTTAAATTTGTTTCTTCTTTGCAATACATCTTGTTTGCCCGATTATTACATTGGGAGGGTGTCCGAATGCTTTCACTAGGTGTATAGATATACATTATCCTCTAACAGCAAACCGAATGAATTTTTCATCTGAGCACTGGCTTCCGGAGAATCGCGTAAACATCAACTACCTCACCGTCAGCAAACAATAGAGATGGATTGCGAGGTACAAATGCCGAGGCTCCCCAAATTAATCGATAACAGTCGACCCACAACTTATGCCAAGCACTTATTGGTCGTATAGTCCACTTGACTGAATGCGATTTAGTTGAATGCATTTCCGAGGCTTCAGAGACTAAAATTCGACGTCAAATTTGTTCAGTTTTATTTATTTATTTTTATGTTAGGCACATTACTGATGCTGCACCCCTTTAATAGTACGCCAGATTCTAGAATAATGTACATAAATTTCACATAGTGTATAATGTTCTTGTTTAATCTCCGGCACGACCACCAAATCAGAGGAGTTTACAATAAATCATTAATACAATCGTTAATCGTATTTAGCAGTCAGGGCTTCAACCCTGTTTCACTCAAAGAGTGCGGGCTACTTCACTGTGGCTCTTGATCAAACAAACTGGTCAAGTTAAGGAATAAATTGAAGATAGTTTGTTTGATATCGTCTGTTATTGAGTACTGTACTTTTTAAATAATTTTTCTCTCCCAATCCCTGTCTTCACGTAGTGAAAGATTATATTCTGAGTTTATTTATCGAAAATGTTGCCTGTCATGCAAACTTCGTTTTTTCTGATTTTATATAGGTGTAGAAATTATACTAATGCACTAATTTATAAGTTATGCTCTGTTTATTTAAATGCGAGTAGTAAAACGATTATGGCAGTGAGACTTCATCAATCCGCAAAATATATTTTTTAAAATTCTAATTGGTGGGTTGGTTTTTTTTTTCCTTCAATTTTGTTGAATGCTGCGGTCTTTAAGTTCCACACAGAAACATCCAAATTCCAGAATATATAAAATTAAAGCTCGACTCCGCTTCTCTGCCTAAACTGTGACCTCTTGTTTCAGCTCTCAATCTGTCTTCATCTGCAACGTACGAGACTCTAAGGAGACGGTTTCGTAATTGTGCCAAACATCTGAAGTGAGATCCACAGACTATCAGAAAATGTGTGCTCTTGGAAGGACATCGAAGCTGTGACAAAGCTTCGACGTCCTAAATTCTCTTAAAAATGAAGTAGCTAATCGCGTGAACTATGCACAAACTACCATCACGATCGGTTTAAATGCCATTGATATGTCAATTTCATATGACATTCATCAGTCAATTTCAATGTCAATCACCCATTTTTCATTTGCCATTTACATTTGTGAATTGAAATGTTGGATCAGAAGAAACACAATTCTTCTTCTTCATGCCCAATACATTTTGCTCCCCATCCTCCTCTCGCCTGTAGTTCTACCATTTCCTCTGATTTCGTGTTAGTTTTTCATAGGTCTTTTGGTGTCATCGGAGCTAGTCTCAATCCTTCCAACCAGGACTGCTTTAACTTTTGAGATATGATGCGTCGGCCTTGCAAAATGAATTTACAACTTGCCATTGTGTTGTTAGGTTGTTTTAGTATGGTTGTGTCAGTCCCTCACCGTTTGGACTAGGTTTGAATCCCATCAAAACGGGAGCAGTCTTATGAATTTCTTCGTATCCCGATGAGTTAGTCTGTTTCTGGCAAGGATTGCACGGTTTACTACTCTATTGACCTAGTTTTTCATCCCGAAAAAGAGACAATTAGCATTAGTAGAGGCACATGATAACAGAAAGCAAGCTTATACAGAATCAGCCAAAAAAAAAAAAAAAAAAAGGAAACCTTTCCCATTTCACTGATCCATTCGTTCCAAATGTTTGTGTAGTTCTGCGTTCTGCTTTGAATTTATTTAGGCTATCAACTTCCGCAACAACAGATGGAAGTTTGTTCCAACAATCAACTACCCGCTGGCTAAAAGCAAACTTTCGCACATCTATTCTACAACTGTTTTTCCTCAATATGAATTTATGTCCCACGCAGGTTTGTAATCTGAGCAAGAGGAAGAATCCCATCAGCATTGAGCCTGCTCAATCCATTCAAGGCCTTACATACCTCAATCAAATCATCTCGCAGGTGCCTAGTCTCCAGAAGCTGCAATGTGCAGAACTTAAGCCTTTTTCATAAGAGCACCCCTTTGTTCTCTTCACCAGTCTTGTTGTCCTTCCTTCTCTGTACTCGTTCTAGCAACTCTACATCCCTCCAAAAATGAGGCTTCCATACCTGTGCGCAGTACTCTCAAAACCGTTGCCTTATACAAGGGGTTAATCACTTCCTTATCCCTGCTCGCAAAATTCCTGTATATCATTGACAAGACCCCATGACTTACTCTGGCAACCTGTCCACACTTCTCACGAAACTTCATATCTGACTGCACAAATACCCCCAGGTCTCTCCTTCTCCCCTACCCTGAGTGCAACACAACATAGTCGGCACATTTCTCTGGGGTTACTGCTACCCATATGCAGTACTTTGCCTTTGCCAACGTTAAACTGCAGTTGCCAGTTCTCAAGCCATCTACCCAACTTTTCCAGATCCTGTTGCAGCAGCATACTGCCATTACTGTTATTAACAACCCAACTTTTGTATCATCTACAAACTTTGACATTAAGCTTAATATACATTAAGCTTCATCAATATCATAGATAAATATACAAAACAACAATGGGCCCAACACCAAACCCTGAGGGACATCACTAATAACATTAGTCCACGTAGGGCAGTACCCATTGAATACCATTCTTTGTCTTCTCCCACTCAACAATCCTTTTATCCAGTGCAGCAACTTGCCTTACTGCCATACTGCTCTAATTTGTACAGTAGTCTTCCATGTGCAACACTATCAAACGATTTCTTGAAATGCAAGTGCATACGATATCAAAATAATTTTTTATATCCAGTTCCTTTGTAACCACATCATAGTATCCAATCAAATTGGTCAGACAAGACTTCCCCTTAACAAACCCATGCTGCGTCTAAATTATTACTGCTGTCTTATAATTTATAGCTTTGTAATGCATTTTGTGAAGAGCCTTGCCAGTTTTTGTGTTATGTCTCTTCCTCCCAATTTTAACAACTCTACAGTAACTTAATCTTCCCCCGGGGCTTTCTGATTCTTCATTTTCTTCAATGCATGTTCTACCTCATCAGGAAGAATATCGGGTATGCCGTATGTGTTGCTACTTTGCAATCCATCTTCCCCACTGCTGGCATCATTCCCTCGTTCCTTGTATAATTCTCTATAGTAGTCTTCTGCTATTTGAATTATGCCTTCTCTGCTGTTTATAAGTACACCATTGCTATTCTTCAGTTTCAGTACTATTTGTCTTTCTGTATTACTGCTCATGATTTAAATCCTTTGTTTTCCCTTAATGCTTGTTCTGCTTTTCTTGTGTTAAATCTTCTTATGTCCTCTCTGAGTCTCTTCCTAATGGCTTTGCATAACTCAGTATACTCAATTTTTTCCTTGTTAGTATTTATCTTGCTCTTCATTTTTCGCCTTCGGTTCATCATAACAAGTGTTTCTTAACTAATTTTTTTTTCTTTGGATTTCTTTTTCCCTACAGGGAGTTTTTACTCCCTGTAGGGAAAAAGAGTTTTTACTCTTAGTAACCCTTATACAACTCGTGTGTTTGTTTATTCCACCAGGACCTCCAGCAGGTCTTGATATTCCCGAACCCTGCTTTCCAGGCTGCTGTATGCTCCAATAGAAGCAGTGCACGAATTGCTTACACCTCTGCATGCAGCTTCTGTATAATATTATTTTGTGTATCCCCGCAAGGTACCAGTTTTCCGACCCACCTAACACTGCCTCAATGGCATCATCAAATTTTATTCTTACACCCGTTCTCTTTAAGTGTATCGCATCACTGTAAAACGTTCTCCTTTAAGCACAAAAGACGTTGAGAAAAATATTCTATCCCATGAGCTGTGCGCAGTCTCTCCAGGGCCGAATTGATCGACATGGCTCTCATTTATTCCTTCCTGTCGTGTCAGTGAAGTTGCAGACACTTTCAATTTCAGTCCTTCAGTCGCAATTTTTTCTGTACTTGAGTGACGGACCAAGGTATTTTCCCCGCTCCAGGCAGAAAGATTTTTCGGTGCCCCCTTTACTAAGGATATATGTATTTTTTTATGATTTGTAAAATTTGGTTCCCCTTAAAGAATGGCGCCCCAGGCAAGGGCCGGGGTACCTGAGTCTTAATCCGGCACTGTAAATAGATCCTGAAATCTCCTACACTTAACATTATTAGTGCCAACGTGTAAAACAGTATGACCTTTATTCCCTGGCAGATGACCTGGTCCTGTTATGGGCAAAGGAACGCTTAGATCAGGACATATCCACGACTGAAAAGTGGTACCATAATCGTCAGGATGGAGATTACTGCCCTGGTTTCTTGAGAGAGAGAGAGAGAGAGAGAGAGAGAGAGAGAGAGAGAGAGAGAGAGAGAGAGAGACTAAAATGGACAAAATCTTCCTGAGTGGCAAACATTTCGAAAATAAATTTATGTAGTACAGTATATGTTTGGTTTAAGTATTTTAAAACGAATAAGACTGAGTTTTAGGATAGCATATGCATAATAACCGAAATTGGTAGTTTATTAAATTAATAAACTTTCAGTATATCTTCTAATTAAGGAACTCGACTGCTGCTGTTAAGATAAGTGATACAATAATCTCAGATAAGAGTCCTTTAAAAACACTACTGTGCTTAAAAGAAGGTAACACTTTCCTGGAGTTGGTAGTGTATATTCAGTTATTATTAAAATGTTAATGAGAATGTTAACGGGATCGTCTTTAGACTCCAGACAGGAATATCCATGGGGAAGTGCCAATAATCTACCAGTATACAGAGATGTTGCTAAAGGTGAGTTTAGTGACTATAGGCCAATGCGTTTTATTTATTTGGTAGGGTGCATCGTGGAATCTGGTTAAGGATAAGATTCAGCACTTTCTCGACAAGAGTGGTATTTTGAATAGATCCCTGATGGGTTCATTAAGGGGAAGTCACGCCTGACCAATTTGGTAAATGAACTGCGATTTAGTTATTAAAAATATGGATACAAATAACAGTTTTTACGTTGTATATCCAGAGTTTAGTAAAGTTTTTGATGTTATCCCTCATAGTAAAGTTTTTTTAGTAAAGCTTTTGATGTTATCCCTCATAGAAGGCTGCTACATGAACTTGAAGAACTCATTTATTACCTGATCAGTCGATAGAGAAAATATGTGTATTTTATGATTCTTTAGCGAAACGCAATAAACCAAGTTTTGACAATTGTGCTTGTATTTCCAAGCTGGGAATTTGTTTTAAAATATGGAAAAACCATACATTAAAAAACCCTTTCTTTCTTAAATTCACAAGTTCTGAATAAAGAATATCGATCCCAAAGCAAAAGGCGAAAACAATGTGAATTACTCTTTAACCATGTAAAATTAATAGTGCTGAAACTCCAGCACATTACATATTTACCATTTAAATGTCAGTAATATACCATGTAGATTTTCTTTTTCTTTTCTTTTCTGAAGTATATTTTTTCTTGTCCAATCGTGATTTTCTTGAATGGTCTTTTACATTTTTTAGGAGTCCAAAATCTGTTTTTTCATCGAAAGACAATTTTGAAGTCTTTAGCCACCTTTCTAAAAAAGCTAATCTCATATATCGTAACTTACAGTAGTAAGAGAAATTCTCGCACATAAGAATTTATTTTCTTTTTACTTTTCGCAGTTTTAATGCAGAGTCTGATGAAAACAATTAGCAATCACTTCTTGAAAAACTTGGGTTATTGAGAAATAATGTTTTAAAAAAAACTCTTTGTGTGTTGTAGTTGAAAATCGTTCCTCTGTCTTATTGTCGAACGCGAAGTGTTTAAGCCGCATTCTGACTCTTTTCTAGCAAGCAGTAAAGAAGCCATACTCAGATTTAGCCAGTGGAGGGATTTTGAGTTTCAAAATTGAAGGAAGTTCAAGGACTTCAATTTGAAGATTTGAGCCAGTTTACGGCAGCACGTGCCTGTGTGAAAGTGTCTTTTCCACACCAAAGTTCCTAAAATCCCGATATTGATGTTCACTTATATATTGCTTTCATTCAGCTCGTTGGACTGGAATAGACCGGGAGTCGATCGATATTGATTCCTTTCACAATAGTAGATGGTTCCTCATTCATTCGTTCCCATGTTAGTTTCTTTAAACACAGTGTAATGTGTTGCTTTTCTGCATATGTAAGTTTATTTTGAACATATTACGGTTTAAGAAACTGAAAGAAAAAATTTCAAAAGAAACTGCCTGTTCTAAAGAAACTTTCTTTTTTTCTTATTCGTGTTAGCACTGAATTAATAAGTTGAATATTCTGTTTTTTATTTCAGAGAATCGTAAGATTTAATTGAAAACATTGACTGTTTTTTTTTTTTATCTAGGGAAGGTTTTAAACATTTTATTAATGTTGAATGAAGAAAAAACACGACGAAAACATAATTATCAACAGCATAGGCCGCCTGTACAATAACAGAATCCTTTATTCTAGATAAATATGAAATTTTCAGGTTTTTTTCCAGTTATAAATTGCACTTTATAGTTCTCTTTAAGTGTTCGCATTTGCTTTTGGTAAGCATGGCGTTTCTCAGTAATTATCCGACTTTCTCACAAACAGGCAACTTCATTTTATACATATATTCGAGAAACTGTTTCACTGTAGTGATTTGCTCGATTCTTTGTTGATTTATGCCGATAAATTTATATTGTATTCACATTTTAAAATTTAAATATTAAATATGAATACAATATAAATATTAAAATGTTAATGTTTTTTTTTAATATTAAAATATTAATGCGATATAAATTTATTTTCTGGAAAGTTTTCAAGTTGATGTTTCCTTATCATCTAATTAAGTTGTGACCCGTATGGTATGTTGATTGTATGCATCACTTTGAAAATGTGACATAATTCTTTACAATGTTTCACTCAAGTGATTAAATTTATTATAAGCTCCAAGCAGTAAATTACGTATATGCCGAAGATTTGAAAACAGTAATGAAACTTGTTTTATTGCATTTGGATGAAATGTTCTTTAATTAGAAATTGCTTTGTCAAGAAAAATAGAGCAGTTATTATTAAAATTTCCATGACCAGGCGCTTCCATCTTAACGAGTAAATCGCATTCAAATTTGAAATCGTAATTTGGGTGAAGAGGGGGGATACAGTAGTGGCAAAAATGCATGCATTTTTACAGGCAGGTTTACAGTAACGAGATGCCGTTATTCTCTAAATAAAGAAATGTTATTGCTGATGCAAGAGATGAAAAACCGGTGCTGCTTGTGAAATTCTTGTAAGGAATACTCGTCACTCAACAAGCTTCGAAGAAGAGTCCGCTGCATTCGTGGATAGCTGCTTTTTTGAAGCTGTCATGAAACAGGTCTGTGACAGCATATGCTCCCTCACTAGGCAGAGTCACCGTTACGTTTTACGTGAAAGAACCTTGTCCTTACAGCACGTCGGTGCCGTAAGGACAAGGACCTTTCACGTAATTAGAGTCGTAATTATCTTAAGATAATTGGACTCGTGCTTCCCTTGCATGTGATGTTTAGGGTTGATAAAATTAAATGTCAGAAAACTGATTCATATTATTGTAGCTTATTCAAACACTAACGATGTGCACGCGCTCTACTTCATTTTACCTACAGAGAACTTGAAATGCAAGACTTAGCTGATCTAAGTGAAACATTTTTTTAAGTTTGATTTTAAACATAATCCTTTGAAGTTTTGAGTTTTGCAACGGATTTTGTATGTCCTCTCATCAAGAAGTAATGTCAAGCTACTACATTTTGTATGTCCTTCAGACTGCATAGTCCATTCGCCACTTGTTATTCAACCTAAATAGAAGAAGAAGAAGAAATCTTTATTGTATACAAAATGCATATGCCGTACACAATACCCTTCACGGCTAGAAGCCAGGGGTTTACAGTAAAGGTTAACACAAGGTAAAAGTATAATATAAAGGTTACAAAGGCTAATACACTGCAATAAACAAGGAACGTAAATACACAACAGCATGTTATCATGCTAATTTATCCTCCAGGGAGCAGTCCTCTTACAGTGTTGGAGTCATCTGAGCAGGCGCAGAAAGTTGGAGCAATGTAGTGAGGGATCCATGGGAGTGATGGACAGGTCCTTGGGAGAAGGTTCTAATGCCCTGTGACATGGTCCTGAGAAGGAAGTCGATGGAGTAAGTTCTGCCTGTATTTTTTATCCACTGCGAACTTGTAGAGGTCGCCATCCAAGGAGTATACGTACTGCAGCATTTGCACGGGTATGAAGCGATCGGATAACTTTAACCGGTTTGGGGTGGCCTGGAGGACTGGATTGGCCCGAAGGCTTGGGACCGGGATCCTCCAACCGCAGTTGGCCCAGAAGTCTGGGTGCGAAATAATGCCAACCATCATTTTTACAGAAAAGACGAGCCTTCTCTCATGGATAATGGCAGGAAGACGTCTGATGTTTAGAGATGCTGCCATCTGGGTGGTCCTTCGTGCAGAGGGAAGTTGGAATTTCCATATGGCCCACTTCAATAGCCAAAATTCGCCCGCAAAAATCCGTCTTAGATGCGTTCCAACCTAAATCTCTTTATTTACAGAGATTTAGGTTGGAATCGTATCACTTGGACATTTAAGAATTCTTCCAGGGGAATTCTTAAAAGCCTCTCCAAGTTTGTAGTTAGCCGATCTCAAGCGTTGGTAGCTGTGTTCCCGCCCTTGTGAGTTATATCGAATTTTTCATCCCGAAAAACAAATATATCGGGGACACACACATTCCTATATAGACAAAATTTATTAGCATTAGCATTAACAAGGGCACATGATGCAAGAAAGCAAGAAAGAATTCCTATATAGACATAATTTATTAGCATTAGCATTAACAAGGGAACATGATGCAAGAAAGCAAGTTTATGTAGCATCAGTCAAAAAAAAAAAAAAAAAAAAAAAAAACCCCTTATTTCACCCATCCACTCGCTCCAAATGTTTGTCAAGTTTTGCCTTGAACCTATTTAAGCTATCAACTTGTACGACGACAGATGGAAGTTTGCTCCAGCAATCAACCACCCGCTAGCTAAAGGCAAATTCCCGCACATCTATCCTACAACCGTCTTTCCTCAATTTGAATTTATGCCCTCTCAGGTGATTATTCTGAGCAAGAGGAAGATTCCCATCGGCATTTAGCATGCTCAAACCATTCAAAAGATTTATACACCTCAATCAGATCACCTCGCAGGTGCCTAGTCTCCAGACACTGTAATTTGCAAAACTTAAGCCTTTCTTCGTATGAGCAACCCTTAGTTCAGTTCACTAATCTTGTTGTCCTTTTCTGTACTCGTTCCAACAGCTCTACATCCTTCTTAAAATGAGGCCTCCAGATCTGTATACAGTACTCAAGGTGTGGCCTAACTATTGCCTTATACAAGGGGATATCACCTCCTTATATATATCACCTCCTTGTCCCTGCTAGAAAAATTCCTGTATATCATTGAAAAAGACATCATGAGCTACTCTTGCAGACCGTCTGCCCTGCTTAGAAAACTTCATATCTGCCTGCACAATTACCCCTAGGTCCTTTTCATTCTCTACCACTGTCAGTGCGGTACCACAGTGTTGATACGTTACTCTGGGATTACTGCTTCCCATGTGCAATACTTTACATTTGTCAATGTTAAACTTCATTTGCCACCTCTCAGCCCATCTGCTCGACTTTTATAGATCCTGTTGCAGCAGTGTACTGTCATTAGTGTCATTAACAACCCAGCCAACCTTCGTATCGTCTGCAAACTTGGACATTAAGCCTGATATACCATCATCAATATCATTTATAAATACAGAAAACAACAATGGACCCAACACTGAACCCTGAGAGACTCCACTAATAACATTAGTCCAGGAAGAGCAGTGTCCATTGATTACCACTCTCTGTCTTCTCCCACTCAACCATCCCTTTATCCATAGCAGCAGTTTGTCTCCATTGCCTGCAATTTGTGCAGCAGTCTTCCATGTGCAACAGTATCAAAGGCCTTTCTAAGATCCAAATATATGATATGAAAGTTATTCTTTGCATCCAGTTCCTATGTGACTACATCATAGTATCCAATCAAATTAGTCAGACAAGACTTCCCCTTAACAAACCCATGCTGTGTCCGAGCTATAACTGAAGTCTTGTCTAGATGATCCTGCAATGCTTCTTTAATCAGTGCCTCCATTAATTTCCCTGGAACAGAAGTTAAACTAACAGGTCTGTAATTACCTCTGTCTTCCTTTGATCCTCCTTTGTGGATTGGGGTCACATTTGCACATCTGCAGTCCATGAGTACCTCCCCTGATTCCAGAGAAGCTCTCATAATTATGGCTAAGGGTTTGCCTACTTTCTTTGCCGCCTCCTTTAATATAACTGGATAGATTCCATCCACCCCAGGTGCCTTTCTTATGTTTATCTTCAACAATTTCTCCTCCACTTTACTCTCAGTTCTTACAAGATTATCTAGCTTACTGCCAGAGTTGAATACACCTCTGGTATTCCTCTCCCTGAATAACTCCTCATGTGTGAATGTAAATGCAAAATATTCATTTAGTTTGTTAGCTATCTAAGCAGGATCATCAACAGTTGAACCATCGATATCAAGTGGACCAATCTGATTCATCCCTTTCCTTCATTGAGTTTACATAGGTAAAGAACTCTTTTCTGCTTTTCTTTGCATCCTTTGCCAAGGATTTCTCATAATCTGCCTTTGCCTGCCTAATCTCTTTTGTGACTTGGTTACAGACCAGCTTATGTCTATCATAGGCTTCCATGTCACCCATTAATTTTATATGTATCCCATGCATTTTTCTTCTCTGTCACATGTCTAATTAGTTCATCTGACATCCATTTAGGCCTAATTCTTGAACAATATTTCTTTTGTTAGTATGAAAAGCCTAGTAGCTTCCAATATTACCTCTTTGAATGCTTCCCATTTTGAATTTCCTGTTGGTAACATCATCAGTTGGTCCCACCGTATAGAATTTAAATACTATCTCAGACCGCCGTAGTCACCTTCACGAAAGCAAAAACCCTTCCCTTTACTCCTGAAGGTAGTTACCTCTTTGAGTAAATCCCACTTCAGCACACTGTGATCACTGCCACCTAGTGGTTCCTTTATCTGCAGTTTCTTGATGCATGAAGAATCACTAATACAGTGGGGACTCATAATGAACATTGACGCTAATGCAGTATGGCCTAAGATGTTGATACGATGTGAACCGATGATATTTTATATGCAAATAGGTTATTAACTATCTTTATTATTAATGCAGCAGTTCACAAGCACAAAAACAAAGCACCATCCGATAATATACATTTAACCAACAATTTTAGGACATTAGGCAACAAAAGAATATATATGTAAAAAAAACCTTTCTCCACTTGTAAATTAGAAAGATTTTTTCACTCCTCACTCGTGTTTAATCTGTGCCGAAAACAATACTAACAAAAAAGAAATCAGCCGTCAAAAAACAGTACTTACAAAAACGAAATCAGTCCTCAGGCAAGTCGCTTCTTTTTTTAAAAAATATTGTTAAAAACAAGTAATTAGGAAAATTGACCAGTTAATATGAGCAAGTCACACAAAACTAGAACCTGAAAGCTTTAGTAGAGTCCATGTTTCGTTTTCTATCTAAAAAGAATAGGGCCTCCTAATGACCAGTTTTTTGAATTCTACCTCATTAAATAAAACATAACACATGCTCATACTCATATTTACATATTTTAAAAATTAAAAGAAAAAAGCACAAGCACACTAAAAATCCGGCAGAAAAGTAAACTTTCCGGAAAACCTGAAAACACATGATGAATACCAAAACTCTTCCGGAAAAGATAGGTATTTTATAACGGTGGACGCGTTTTTCTCGTCATAAATATCAGCACCATTGGTTAAATCAGTATTTTCTGGAGAATCAAAGAGTAGTACAGACTTCACTTTGGAAAGCTCACTCTTCATCGATGCGTCTCCAGCACGTTTAAAGTTTAGGAAATTCTTTACCTTGAATATATAGCCCGATACTGTTGCTTCTTCTCAAGAAACACCTGTTAAAAAGCTCTAGGCTTATTCGGAACCCCCTTTTGCTATTACGCTCTGTTTTAAACTGAAAGCGGGGGATAAAGTATTATTTTTTAGGCTTTCACATTATCACAGTAGCGATTCTGTGATTCTCTAAGGAAGAAGTAATGCGCCCCTTTGAGAAAAGCATTCTGTGCCGTTTTCTCTTTCTCTCCGATTTAATTGTAGAACTCGAGGAGGTAAATCCTTTTATGCTACCGACGGATTATTGTAATGTATATAAAGGCATTTTCTGTGTATAATCCAGGACGATTACAGAGTCGGAGAACTACAAAATAGTGAATTAAGGATATTTTTTTACCGTACAAAAGGTATAATTTTATTGTTTGAATATTCCAATAGATTATAAAAGATGTAGCGTGAGTAATGGTGGTAGTAGTAGTAGTGGCAAATGATTCAAGAAATCAGTCTTATATAGCATCAGCAAAGGAAAAAAACACACACACACTTTACTCATCCGTATCCCCCAAGAATTTGTCTAGTTCTCCCTTGAACTAGACAACAGATCCAATCACTCAGCCCATCCACTTCCACATCAACAGAATCAACCACCCGGTCGCTGAAGGCAAACTTCCGCACATCTATTCTACAAATATCCTTCCTCAAGTTGAATTTATGCCCCCTCATGTTAATGGTAATCTTCCACTTCTCAGCAAGTGGAAGATTACCATTAACATTCAGCTTACTGATTCCAGTCAACTCCTTAAAAATCCCAATTAGATATACCCGCAAGTGCCTGGTCTCGAGACGCTGCAATTTGCAGAACTGAAGCCTTTCTACGTAAGAGCACACTTTTGTTCCCTTCACCAATCTGGTTGCCCTTCTCTGCACCGTCCAACAGATCTACATCTTTCCTAAAGTGAGGCCTCCAGACCTGTGTATACTACTAAATATAACCCTAAACTTATATCCGAATGCAGTTATATATATATTTGAGTATCGAGTATTATCTTCGAGTTACGTTATATGACTTTCGTATCTCCTGTCAAGTTATATGCATTAATTTATAAAGTTGATCAAGCCAAATGTTATCCTTACTGAACTTAAAGCATTTAATTGGAACAACCCCTACTCCAAACCTGTGGACCAAGCAATAAATGCTCTTTCTAATGAATTGAAACACATAGCTCTCATTGGTGCGTCGAAGGCATCTAAAATCTCCTCAAAAACCAAGCGGTGGTTCTGCCCTGAGGCAAAACAAGCTTTCAATCTAAAACAAAAGCCTACAGAACATGGAAAAGGTCTGGATCCCCGCATGGCCACATCAATTACAGCAAACAAAGAGATCTATATCCTTTCCTGCGAATTTCCTGCGCGTAAGGAGGAGGGCCCAACTTCAGTATATTCAAAGAAGACTCAGGCATTTTAAACGCATCGCTACTACACGTGGACGTCAGGTGGTAATGGATGAAGAATCCTTCAAACAGTGGGTAAAACCAACCTTCCACCCTGATCTGGAACAACATCTTCCCCTCCCTGTAGCAGCCATAACAGATACAGCCAGGACCTCTTTCGCATGTTACGATCTAGCGAGATATGATAATGAAAGCAATTAACAGCCTATCCAACAAACCTGTAGTTGGTACTGACGGATTTCCTCTCTTTAATTTCAAAAATTTGCAGTGTCTACGTGATCGACCTTTTGCATGACATATTCAATCGCATTCTCCAGTCTGGCTTCACACCGACAATGTGGAATACCTATCACTCCCTACCAGTACCGAAAACTAACAAACCGAATGGCTATAGAGCAATCTCCATATCCTGCGGGCTGATAAAAGTTTTTGAAAAAACGATCCAGCCCATCTTAGTCGAACACAGTTTCAATGGACGACCACATCATCTCCATACTGTTATTCCTGGAAGGTTCACACTGTCTAATCTCTTAATGACTAGCTTGGCAATCCAAAAAGCCCTAAATGATAAGAAACAACTGGAAATCGTATTCCTGGATATACAAGCAGCTTTTGACACACTTTGCAAAAGAAAGCAGGTGAAAATTTTGAAATATTATTTCAGAATCGAAGCAAATCTACTTGCGATGCTAAACCAACTTATTAACAACAGGAAAATTAATATCAAATATAACCATACACTGGAGAGCACCATCACGACCTGCCGGCATCGCACAAAGGGGAGTTATTTCCTCGTGGTTCTTTGCCACTGCTTTAGAGCCCTTCCTTGCGAAGCACCCAAACTTCCTCTCATATGCTGACGATCTCAAGATGCACGTCACATTAAATGATCCAGCAGAAGTATATGCAGTCGCCTTTGAAACACAGAACGTCCTTAAAATCCTTTGAAACACAGAACGTCCTGGTTGAACTTCAGGATTATCTACGATGTTTCGAGCTGATGTTGAATCCTCAGAAAGCAGCCCAGATGACCTTCACAAAAAGGAGGACAAAGAACGAAATTACACTAAAAATCAACGGGACCGTCATTGAAAAGGTTAACTCTCACACCGATTTGGGGTTAAAGTGGGATGACAGACTAACCTTCAAAGACCACCTCAATATGGCCAGGCAGAAAACGCTTGCTGCTCTCTGGACAATCCGACAGGAGCTGGTCGGTCTTAGGGCTCGAGGGTTCCTATTGGATTGCGTCCAAAGAAATTTGATCCCCGTACCGCTCTCTGCATTTGTGCTTTAGTCAGGGATCTCCCCTGCTCAACTCAAGAGATTCCTTGGGACTGAGTACTGACTCCTGGGATGGTTAAACAGGGTGATAGGCCACCCTTTTACCATCTCTTGGAGCGTTCTCTATACAAACTGTTGAGCCAATGTGTGCAGGTTCCTCTGCGAACCTGCACACATTGGCTCAACACCTTTGTGGCTGAATGGATTCACCGGACATCTGTGAAGTGACAACAAACTCTTGGACCATCCAACGAACCTGGTGCAGTGCAACACCTTGTCCATGATCTTCTCAACAAAAACCTGCAATACATAGGAACAGTGTTGTCGGCAAATACGGTCGGATCGTATAACTCCCTGGTACCTCATCGCCATGTGTTTAATGTCCTGTTTAAACGTCTCACCCTGTTTGTCACTTACACTTCCAAATGTGGAAGTGTAAAAATGTATCGTGGCAATCATGTTGCGGCCCAACTTCTTGAAGTTCGCCAACATATTTTCAACTGTGGTCTGGTAATCCGGTTCTTTATTGTTCTCTAAAAAATTCTGAACCACAGACTTCAAAGGTATGTATGATACCTGAATTTCCCTTTTAAATTTTGCTCCCTCATTAGTATGCGAATTTAAAGTTTTCTGTAGCTGTTCTAAAGAAATGTAGTGCGCGTTCTGTCGTAATCAGTAAGCCAGTACATGTCGAATCCTTATGTCGTAAGCAGGTAAGACAGTACGCGTCCGATCCTTTGTCATTTCTTCTATCTGAAGAAACATATAAATATTCTTTGATTTCACCATTTCAGACCGATCCTGAATACATTTGCAGAAACACGAAAAGGCATGTATCTTCTTCGCCGCAAGGTCCGTTCAACACGACCAATCATAGTAGCTTGGCAAAGGACACTTCTTCCTGTCTGTGACAATTCTAAATCCCTAAATTATTACTCACCTTAAAAAAACAAAAACAAATAAACTCGAAGTTGATAACGATAATGAGTTCTGAACGTTTTAAACGTAACGAATGGCAATGAGTGTATGAGCTCGCGTGCGCAATGTGGGGACATATAGTGAGCGAGCAGTGCAATGGAATTCTAACAATGAGTAGTTCTTTCTTTTAAGGTAGGCAGCGGTAGTAGACAATTATTATTATTATTGTTTTTTTTTTTTGGAAAAAAGTACACGACTGTGCGAACGTGCAAATTGTTAATAATTTAAATAAATAGTTAAACTGCAAATTGTTAATCAGGAAAAAATGCCTTATCAACTTAGACAACTGTTTGTTTAACAGTTAATATCTTCCTGTGGCTCCATATATGAAGTGAATGTTGAACTATTCTTGTTTGTAGTACAAAACTGGCTCGTTCCGTAAAATAGAACTATTCGGAAATTTTTAAATTTTAACATCTTTGGGCACACCTAGGAAGAAATAGCTTCAATTTGAGACCACTTCCAGCCCGATCGGTTAAGCCTATCGTTCACACTGACTGACGAAAGAAGATGCCTTCCGCATTAAATATATAGATAATTGTTATTTTATTAATAAAAAGTCACCAGTAGAACGCAATTAAAGGAATGAAATGCAGACATAAATCTCTCTGTATCTGATAAATAATTTTTAGAAACGAAAGTTCTCTGTTTTATTTGATATTTCGATTTTTGAGACTGTTATTAATATACGGAAGATTCAATAAGAATAGCTTTAAAAATTTATATTTTACTACTCAATTTCCCTAACTCTTGTGGCTCGAGGCACTTTTGAAATTAAAAGTAAACATTTTCGCAGCACCTGTTTGTCATCAATATACGAATGGGCTTTTTGAAAGACAGTTCTGACTGCTAGCCTGCTCCAACTCCTTTTTTTTTTTTTTTTTCAGTTAAAGCCACAGAATTAACGAAATGATCATACTTACATATACAACTTTACACGTTACTAAATAACACGAACTAAAAGTGCATTCAATTTTACATACGGAATACAAGAGAGAAGATATCCACTAAGGTAACGTAATGACAGTCTTTTCCCCTGAAACATTCTGTTCGTCAATATATAAACAGTAAAGAAAATTCTGGTGTAATCTAAAATAAACAACAAAAATAACAATTTAGGTACATGGCAGTATTTTCGGGAGTCTGTCCGCAGTAGCATAAACTTGGCGTGTAGAATGTGTTTTTAAATATCATGGGGCACTTTGTGGCTTGGCATTATTTCCCGAATATTTTATGGAAACAATGCTTGAAGACATTTAATGTCATTAAGTTCCTCTTAAAAAGCAAGGTATGCTGCAGATGTAACACATAAGACATCTTCCCAATTGGAATTGTCAGTATTACCTGTGTATTTTTTATTTTCTAAGTAAACTGTTAAGCTATTGATAAACTGGTCTTTTTTATTGAAAGAGGGATGGTACTTGGTTATTTATATCAATGAATGCATTGTGAAATAAAAGAATTTTATATCGCATGTTCTGCTTAAGATATTTATTGCAATGTTTCAATAAGATCCAAACGTCCTCAGTACATTGCTCTTATTACGGAATTGTCAAAGTAAGAAAGATTTAATAAAAACACCTTTCCAGGTAATGTATTTCAATTACTTTATTGGTAATCAAATGATAATTGGCGCAGTTATACCCCAAACAGTCCCAATAACTAAATAAAATTGGTTACGTTTTGGATATCATTATCGAAATCTCTGTTCGGGCGTGGATTTTTGGATTTGGGAGGATTTCTATAACTTGACCAATGAATTTCAACTGTACCATTGCAGAGATTGTGCCACATTGATGATTTCTACCTAAGGTACTTCGTATGGGAAATTGTATTTATTAAATTTCGTTACTTCTTAATGAACCACGTAATGTCTTTCTCAATATTAATTAAAATTGGCAAAGTTTCAAGATTCCTTCGAATTTCCTCTTCAGACTTTACAAAAAGTGTTAAAAGTTTGTTAGCTTTAGAAATTGATTACACGCGGAAGATATATAAATTAATTAAGTAAACAAATAGATGAGGGGAGAACTAAATCGGAGGTGATGCAACTATAACGCTGATTAATAAGATAAGGTAACCTATTCATAATAATATGATCAGTGATAAATTAGTAGTATCGCAAAAGAAATAAAATGAATACACTCAGGAAGATAATAATCACCTATATTATGCGATGAAAACACATGATAAGAGTGAAAGGACCGGACAAGGAATTAAGCCCAATTATATTCATTAGGCAAAACAATCAGTGCAAAGGTAGTGAAATTAAAGAGATCCCCTTGCAGCCACAGTAAAAGATAATTTTCCGCCCTTTCCTTTCTCAGTTTCCATTAACTTTCGTTCATGTTTTAACTAGGTAAGTCTTTTTAATTTTCGGTTTTTTCGTATTGATTTTCTTGGCTTGAATGAATGTAACCCCACTTAGCTTAATTTCTTTTCTATTTCCTCTTCATTCTTACCTTGTCCTTGTTCATGTTGCCTAGGTGCTATCTACGGGAGATTACTCAATTTATTTCTTGTACATTACCGCTAATTTATCTTATTATATGTATTCGTCTCTCAGATTTGTCGCGGACATTCTTTCAGTGATGATAACTAGGATTCCTACTTTAGAGATTAAAACGCGGATGGAGTTGATATTAAGGTTTGACTTGTGAGTCAAGTGGGTCGAGTTTCAGCAAGATCTCTTCGGTCTGAGACCTCGTCATATTAGGGTTACCTGAGAACAGCCTCACCACCCATGTGTATTATGTCCATAAATTGCGTGTGTTCTCTGGTCGGTATGCCTTCGGTGCTGGTTGAAAAAACTCGAATTTCCTGTAGAAAAACCTGGCTACCCTCGCTTCAGATTACTCAAACTTAGTTAGGAAGTGGAAAAAGTCCATAAAAGTTCTTAGCGCTATTAACAGGATTCGAACCCGGGCTTCTTCCACGCAATGTGAGTAAAACGGTGGTTATAACTGCTGTATGCGAGGATCGGTCTGAGACAACCTAATCCTTTTCTTGAACCTTCGTTGTGATGGGACTCCTAGCAACCCTGGATATATCTCCATTTTTCAAGGTAGACAGCACTGCACTCAGTATATTTGAAGCGACCATAAAAGTGTGAACGCGCTTGCGGGTAGCACTGTTGATAATACTCACTGTCATTCCAAAATAGGACGGAAAAGACCTGAATTCGAATCCTGTTAATAATGGAATTCGAATTGAGGAATTTTATGGGCCTTTTTCAAAACGTGACTGAGTTATTCCGTCTCAAGCGGGGGTTGCATGGTGTTTCATCCCGGAAACTCGAGTGTTTCGTCCAGCAAACATCTAAATGGCCACATGACATGAACAATTTCCATATACGGCGCAATTTCCATATATTGGTAATGTTAGCAGGTTATTGCATTTCAAGCGCTGTCGACTTTTTTTGTTTAATTTTTATTTTATGATTACTAGAATTGAAAACAAAATAGCTAATTAACAAACTAATGTCCAGTTAGTCACTAATTAATTAAGTAATAATATATAAAAGTTATGTTTTCAGTTCATTGCACGTAGCTCACAACATAGTATTCAACTGTTTGTGATAGATTATTTATTTCCTCCTGGATTTTCAATCGAATTTGAAATGCAACATATGTATCACTGATCTTCTCGGATTTAATAAATTAAAGAAATAGTATCCTATACTTGAGATCGTAGTATGCACCAGCGTTTTTGTAACGTATTTTACCTATTTCCTTCTGGATTTTAATAAAATTCGAAATGCAACGCGTATTTCACGCTCTGTGATTTGATAAATTAAACAAATCACAACACGTAACTCAGATCATACGCTTTCAACACTTTCGTGATATGCCTTTCTTAATTCTTCCTAGATTCTAATATCATCATTAAAATCCAGGAAGAATTAAGAATTATTTACCCTTCACATGTAAACTGGGGGAGTACTTGACAATGACGATAAGTGCAGCCTTGATTTTAAAATAAACCCTAATGATAAAAATTTATACTGAATTTTTTTACAATTATTATTTTTATTGATATTTTGACTTCTAACATTAAGTGGAGCAAAATTTGTTTAAATTTTTAGGTATTTATTTTTGTTAGTTTAATGCTTATATCAGTAATGGATTACATTTGGAATTGGGAATTCTAATACGCCCATATAATTATGTATTTATTTAATTACCTCTTAATAGTGTCCAGTATAACCTTGAACAATGCTTAAAAGTTAGTTATAATCAGTACCGGTACGTGATTATATGACATTAGGACCTAATATTCTAAAATAAGAGAACTTGCTAATAGGAAGCGTAGTTTTATTCTAAATGAGAAGAGAATATCTTTGTGTGAGTCTGCAGTTATTACTAAATATGATCTGTTTTATCATTCTATACGATTTGGAAAAGATTAATATGAATTTTAACACATGCGTTATTCTACGTCATTCTTTATTCATACTTTATATGATTTCTGTTCTAAGAGCTAAAAACACCAAAAACAGTTATTGGATAGCTTGTTATTGTTTATTAGGTAGCAGTGCCCGTTCATTGGGTGATTTTCATCGGAGGCTTCTCAACTAAAACCCGTTGTCTGAGGCAGACTAATGAAAAGAGAAAAACAGAAAGTGAGCACGCTCGATTATGTGCGGAATTGGATTCATGTTTCTCTTCTTCCCGGCTTCCTTCGTCTACCTGTGTTGATTATAACCCAATTTACTGCTAGTCTTTCTGCACTAACAAGATAAGCCATGGAAATGGCTGTAACGTACTCCATGTGGGCTTTGTTGGAAATCACATGTCTATAATGGTCTTTTTTTTGGTTTATGAGGGAGTATCGAAGTATTTTCGATGCTTTGGAGAGATTTTCTGTCAAAATACAGTGAGAATCGAATACACGACTTCGTCATCATCGTGCCTAGTGTGCTGTGTAGTATGACACTCGACCCTTACGAAGAAAGTGAAAAAAACGTTTGATGCCGATGGGCTGGCTCTGATTGCTATAAGGAATCAACAAATGAAGCTTCACTCAAAAAGGAAATATGGTCTCACCATCATCTAAATTACAGGGTATTTTAGAAGTTGGTGATAAACTTTTAAAGTGCAATGATACTGTGAAATGATGTTTTCACAGTATTTCTTTAAATTGAGGAAAATTTCTTACGTAATAAAAACTTTTAATTACAAAAATCAAAAAGAGTGAGGAGCGGGTTGTTGCACAAAACGATGTGTCCTCTTTGTGCAGCAACAAGGGCCGTACAGATTACTTTTAAAAGCATGTCGGTCATTCACCTTCCATTAATCACCATGTTATCTTTGCTCGACCAAGCTCCGCTGATTAATCTGTATTACAAAATTCAGAGCTTTTGATAGTTTCTTTATGAAATTTTCTTTCGGAAAGGCCGATGAAATGCAGAACTGAACCAGTATTTGAATCACAACTGAACCTGTATTTGAATCACAACTGAACTGGTTGTTAAGCACCAAAGCCTTAGTTGCTTTGGTGCTTAACAACCCTCACCATTGTGAGCGAAGTAAATACCGCTCGTACACCCACTCAATACCATAATGTGGTGGTAGACACATTGTGATTTCTGTAAATTTGCTACGAACCACAAAATATCATTTCTGTGATTTTTTAAAACGAAATATAGGTTTTATTTCATAAAAATAATCTCACGATTTGTAAAGTATTGTTATAAAAGCGAACTCCTCTATATTCAGTATTTCTCTGGAAATCGATTTTTGAAAGATGATCCACAAAGCCTTCACTCTGGTCTTACTTCTCAAGATGACAGTAAATTATGACATAACGATTCCAGGTTATTTGTCGAATGTTAGCTCTTCCATTATGTATCCCTTCTTAGAGAATGATGACGTATATGTTTGGTACTTCGGGCACTACTTGTGGAAGTGACACGAATGTCAGTAATGTCAAAGAACGACTTCGAAAGTAAATAATAGCACAATATGGATCTATACATAATATACTGTATATAAGCTACATTTGTCAATAAAGCAAACCTTAGACAGTGAAAAGCATGCGCTCTAAGCGATGTGCGCGTGTGTGTAGGAAATTATTTCCAGTTTTCAGATGCATTCGCAAATACTTAAAGCTCTTATTGGCGTCACCAAGAGGTCTTACCCTCCATATGTAACAACGCAACTTTTAGTGGACGGATTTTCATGAAATTTTATATGCCTTTTAGAGAAATTTGTTCAACTGTTCCAAATTTAATTAAAATCGGACGAACAGAAATCCAAGCTTTATTTTTTTTCGAGTTAATCTCTGTATGATTTGGAATTTGCAAATTCCAAATCATACGCATTCATCATGTCATCATCCAGTCAAGGCACCAACAAAAATTTCATATTCATGTTTAGGCAGGAATTGCCGATGCTTAATCGGTCCTTTTGTTTTGCCTGGAAGATTAACTGAAGAATCCTATACCGATTTTTAAAGGAATTTACTCTATTTATAAATGAAGTTCCGTTCCTCTTTCTATCCAACGTCGTATGTGGTTTATGCATGATATGCCGTGGAGTCCCCGTTGCGCAGCCTGCTCGCTCTTCAGACCTGGATCCACTCAGTTTTTATGAGTGGGGGGTCATCTGAAATCTATTGGTTACGTGACACCCATTGGTAGCATTGAAATATCTAAAACTATCACGAAATCGTCCATCTGACCGATAATCGCCAATATGGATTCCTTAGGTGTCGATCCACTGGTGATATTTTGGCTTATGCTCTTGACTTATCTAAAGCTTTTGATCGTTTTTGGCATACGGATTTCCGACTGTTTTTTTTTTTTTTTCACCACCTGGGTATCCGGCTTTATTTGTGGCCGCTCTCTACGAGTGATGGTAGTTGGCTCTGTCTTCTAACTTCTCCACTAATACTGGTGTTTCCCAAGTTCCGGTTCTTCTTTTCCTCTTGTTTATTAATGACCTTCTTCCACTGACTAAAATCCTATCAGTAGTCTCGCTGATGAGAGCGCATTGCATTCCATCTTCCGGTTCTAGAAACCGTATCCTGCTCAAACAGCTTAAACTTCTCGAAATTCCACCACCAATTTCTTAAATGCTGATCTCCATTAATTCTCCAATGGGGCAAAGATAACTTAGTTAATTTCAATCCTTCTAAAACTCAATCCCAATTTTATATCTCACAAAAACTATTCTTCTGCTCCTATTCTTATTTTCGATGACACTCAGATTTCTAGACAAGATCGCATGTCACTATTAGATTACTCTGACTACGGCATCAGCTCATTTCAAATATTACTTCTTCTGTATCTAAAAATTGGGTTTTCTCTTTCCCTCTCTGTGTTGCTTTTCTTCTGAACAACTACTCACTCTGTGCAAATCTCAAATCCGCCATGGAATATTGTTCCCACAACTGGGGTGGCTCCCCTAAAACCTCTCTCAGGCTTCTAGATTCCATTCAAAAGATGGAAGTTTGATTAATTAATGACTCATCTCTTACAAAGTTTCCCCGCCCTCTGTCTCATAGATGTTCCGTTTCTGCTGAATGCCTTTTTTATAGATTTTCTTCTGTAAGTCTGCCCCCTCCCCCGTCTTCTGTAAACCAGTCCAAACTCGTGCTGAAACCAGTCAATATCCATTTACTGTCCATCTTTAAACTTCCAGAACCCTTTTTTTTATTCCTCATTTTTCACTTCAACTTCCGTGTTCTGGAACAAACTTCCTTCACACGTATTTCCTGAAAATTACAATATACAGAAATTCAAGTCTAACGCCAACAGGTATCTTCTTTTGTCTTTCCAACTTTTAACCCACGGGTAGTTAAGTCCTGTAGGTTATAATACCTTAAAAAATCCAAAATGATTCGTATTTAATAACGATGCCAGCAAATCCCACTGATTATCAGCAATTTTTGAACGGTCAGGCAGTCCATGAAGAAGTGTGTTTAAGCGAGTGGTCATTTTGAGTGCTTCCTTTAAAGATAAATGGATAATTGTTGGAACACAAAATATGCTGTAACTCGGAAACAGAGATTTCGGGAATATTTCTATATTATTTTTTTTCCAACAATTATCCAGGATGTTTCATAACATGTAGGCCGTACTTTCAGCACCTGAAAGTACTGTCCACATGTTATGAAACATCCTGTGTATGTATGTTTCATCTCAACGCATTCTTTTTTTCAATTTATGTCTCCTTATATGCTTTGTTGAAGAAAGAGTGAGGATTCCATCAACATTTAGTTTACTCAACACCTTTAAAGCCTTCAACGTTTCAGTCAGATCTCGCACGTGTCTGTTTCTATTGTGACATGTATAGAGACATTTTGTTGTGACATGGTATAGAGACATTGGAAATTCACAACAAGGACGCGACGCAGTGTGTCCGACAGCCAACCAATCAGCCTATCCAGCAGCGCTCTCTCATACCACTCCTTCAGTTGCACTTCAAGTCTACCAGTTGAAATTCAAATTCCACCTCACGGCTAGTCATCACGTAATGAGGCTTTAGTAAATACTTCTTGAGTAGAGTAATTCTACTCAAGAAGAATTACTAAAAGAATAATAATTATTTTAGTTTATAACCTTGGGATTCGCTATTTGATAATCGAACGATATTGACATGTAACATTCTATGCGTTACTCAAATTGTTTGCGTTCATAGCCTGTGAAATTGTAAGCTTCTTGCTCTCCATTATATTACTCAAAATTCCTTACCATGATAGATTTTGTTGTTGTGCGCATTAGGAGGGACCAATCGCTTTAATTTCCAAGCTTGTATTTTTTTTCCAAAGGAGGAAAGAAACCGAAAATAGTGCATTTTCTTTAAGAAGATGAGAAGACAAATCTCGAAATCGAAAAACATGGCGTATGGGCTGTTTTTTTGGACAGCCTTTTCTGTATTAGTATGCATCTCTCTTGTTTTTTTTTTTTTTTTTTGAAGGCATGATGGTAATTGGAACGTGAAAAATTGCTGAAACATTGGAAATTCACAACAAGAAAGTAATATCCCCAACCAATCAGCCCATCCAGCAATACTTTCTTTATTCCTCTCTTCCAATTGCACTTGAATTCTACATATCATTTAAGGATATTTGCTCTGCTCGTGTAATCTAGAGACCAGAAAACAATTGTTAAAGAAACCTGGTGCTGGAAAATTGGTCCAATCTACGGGCAAAGAATATAGTGTAGGAGAAAAAAAAAAAGTTGTTTATACCAAATAACAAGCCTTCAGCCCGATAAAAACAAGCAAACTGTTCTGAGATTGAGAATTTTCACAATGAACCAAATAATGTTGATAATGCATCTTGAAATAAGAAATTAGGCTTGTTTTTCTGTGCGGTTCCAACTAAGTACTGACGTTGATTTCTCGGATAAGTTCATCAGTTTATTCTTACGTATTCAATTTAAAGATTGTGTTGAACGCTGTCCTTTTAATTCTTCACTCCACTTTATTAAAATAATAAAACAACCGAGGATTGAGTTAGAAACTTTTTTTTTCTTTACAAAGAGGGTATTTTCTGCCGATTCAATGAAAAAGTCTTTTCACTGTGTCGGCGCGTAACGCTGCCTTTCATTTATAAAGAAACTTGCCACTTTTAATCATTCAACTTTAGTGTTCATTTCGAAACCAAATTTTAATTTAGCCAAATAAATAATAATAATAATAAATAATAAAAATACTAGGGGCTTCGCCCCCTTGCTTTGCTCGCCAACTCTGTGCACGCTTTCTACTAAAATGTAGAGGTATGACGGAGTAAGTCAAATCTTTTCTACGTAAAAGACACACCTTTCGAAACGCACTGGTCGATATCTAATCAGGAAATGATCTATGTAATTATTTACCTGTGCATTTGTAGTGACTTAATTGTCCCGTCCACTTGTACCACGTGACCCGCATACTCGCAACTGAATTCTTCCGTTGGCTACCCCACCATGTGGCATTCTGAAGATGAAATAAACATCACTATGTAATTATTTACCTGCGTTTATATAGGTACCATAATGCATGAGAAACATTGCTGCATGCGAAAGAGCAGGACGAAAATATTTACAAACTATACAAATACATGATTTAAATTATTTACAAAATATTAAACTATTTACAAATATACAAACTATATCGGGTCTTCTTCAGCAGGCATTACAATTGAACATCAAATGATGCCGTGCTTGATCATGTATTACAGAGCGAAGCACGTGCACGAGGTTGGTGAACGTTATAGAGTTGTCTTTCAATGGAAGACAACAATCTCATTATTTACCTGCGTATTTGTAGTGACGTAATTGCCCCTCCCTCTTCTTCCATTGGCTCGAATAAATATCACTAGAAGGAAAACTTTTTTAATGTATAGAGTGAAAAAGCAAAAATTATATATTTAAAATACAAAAAGCAAAATAAAAATTTTAACGAATTTTAATTATTTTTTTCATATTATTTTTTATTTTAAACATTTTAAAATGAATTTTACTTTGCCAGTTTCGTACAAAATTCAAATTAAAGTTGAGGACTGCGGCCTGTTTTATATACTGGTCACTGATCAGACCAAAGTTTCGCAGTGCTCTGAGCTATAAGTTCTTTGGTGACAGTATTAATTAAAAATACGGTATCACTCTAATTACCCGATTAATGCGTCCATTAATGTGATTAATACAGTAATAAATGATCGTGCAGAAACTTTCAAGAAAAAACTTTCCGAGGCCCTGAAGCCTGCAGGGAGAAGGGGGGTGGAACAGGTCTGGAGGTCGCGGAGTTCAGAAATTGGGAAAATTCCTGGTGATTATCTTCTCCTCTGTGATTGTCACACAGGGGCAGATTGGACACTAATGACACAATGATTGTTTTCATAGTAGAAGCGAACTAATAATGCTTTGTCTTGTGGAAACATCTCAACGTGAAATTGACAGTTCCAAAGACCACAACGTGGCAGAAACATTTCCTTGCTTTATAAACACCGATGCAGACGGTACTTCTACATTTGGCCGTCAGGTGTGGGTGAGGGTGGGGCAAGATTTGTTATTACTTTTATTTCGCTTCAAAAAAAAACTTCCATTATTGATTACATGCATATGTCGAAACCATATTTTTCTATGGGCTTTCATTTTTAATTATTAATTTTTGAAAACGATTAAAGATTATAACCATACCCTGTATATATACCTGTTTTTAAACATCATGGTTTAAAGTATCCTGCATTGGAATTTAAATTTTATTATACGCACGTTCATTATACATATTATAATTTCGCGAATTATCACGTAGACTCGTGACTATTCGCGAAATCTTCACTAATATACATAAAATACAGAATGATGATAATCATTTATATTTTAAAAAGACAATACAAAGTTTCAATAATTCTTTGTTACGGAGGACATAAAAATGTGGAAGTTGAGGAAAGTGATCGATTAACGGTGGCTAAACTAGTGCTAGAGAAGGAAATTAAGTGATATGTGCTTATTGGCCATAGGCGGGGATGGAGAAAAGAAATTAAACAGGAGTCGAAGAAGAAAAGAAGTAAACAGATTCAAAATCGCTGATGTGCCTGAATTCCAACAAAACAACAAGAGAAATGAAATGAGAGGACAAGTACATATGATATCGCAATAAAAAACACCTTTTTCAGCAAGGCACAGCAACACTTGGTAAATTTCAAAGGCGTGTTAAATGCGCCACAGCTAGATTACTTGATGTTGAGAAGAAGATGATGATGAGACTTTCGTAGCTGCAGGAATTGCAAAGAGATTCCGAGCAGAGCTTAACAATGAGCCCAGACCACTCACTGGTAATGGACATTTAACTTAATGGCAAGATCTGGAACGAAGTGATAGCGTGCCCAAGGATTAAATGGTAGTAATTGACTGGGGAAAGGAAGGCATTGTTCAGGAAGGAGATATTGGAAAAAAGGAAATCGAGACTGTAATGAAGTGTGGATAGAAATGGTTGAATTACAAAATCGGTGGCTAAAGAAGTAGTGGGGGAGTCGAAACAACAAACATTGCCGAGTGGTCAATCAGTTGTGTAGAAGCACACGCGCTCTGAGTGTTTCAAGTTCACGTGACGGTTAATGATTGTATTTATTGTCACAGTAATCAATGTAAACTCCACTGACTTGTTGTCGCGTCAGACTATAAACAAAAACAAGAAATATATTCACAAAAAGAGACTTGGTGGTGGTAGTGGTGGTGTGAGGAGGTGAAAATGTGGACCAGCGAGACGAGTTATTTTAATGATAAGCAAAGATCAAGGGAATTTATGAATTTAAATTTTAAACTTTACTCCGCGTAGTATACATTGTCATGTGAAACAGACCACTGTTGAGGCCAGAGATTTAAAATTGTATGTATATTGTATATGTGTACTGTCGTGTACTGTTATTCATCTGGTCATTTAGCCGCTGGACCCTACTGAGGCCCAAGGTTGCCCACACTTGGCCCCGTGGAGGCAGACCAGGTACACCAGTATTACAGTTATTTATTTTGGCAGGCCCTGCCACCTAATTTCCTGAGATTTCAGTGGCTAGGGCCTATGTTAAAAAAAAAAAAGGGGGGTAGACGCTAGAAGTTTAGATAAGACCGAGATAGGTTTTAAATTAAGGTTAGGTTAATTTTTCACATTGGAGTTTAGCAGCTTGCAGTTGGGACATTCACGGTCGGTAAAGGTAAGTGGGGGGAACAGGTAGAAGTATGGAAACGAAAGAGAAGGCGATCCCAGGAGTGTCAGTGGAGCAAACCCCACCAAGGGAAGAATGGGAGGGGTATAGGTATGTTGAGGGTCTAACGTCGCCTGGGATTTTTCCCATCTGCGCGTATGTTCTGTGTATCGAGTGACAGGGGAAAGGAAGGGGAAAAGATACCTCGCTAGTGCTAGGTAGAGAGCGCCAAATGGCCTTCTATACGTCGCAAGGTGTTAACTTGATAGTGTCATATCCAGCATTTGGGTCCAAAAGATGGGCCCTTCTCCTATTATGGTGTGTCATTTTCTTTAGGGAGGTAAAGAGGTTCTTCGTCTTGTAAACCGCAGCTGGGCAAAGTGAATGAAGGCCCTGTAGTTGTCTTGCTCCTGCAAAATGATGTGTTCTTCATTCCTGAGTAGTGAGAGGATAGTCGTATATAGTTGTCCACGCAGGTCTTCGAAGAGGTCGCACTCGTGAAGGAGGTGCTCCCAGGATTCTTCTTGTCCACATGCACAGAATGGGGTGTCTGTGAGACCAAATTCGTGTAGCTTTCTTCTAAAGGGGCCATGCCCAGTCAGTAAAAATATGGTGTATAGTCCAAGAGATAGCCATGCCAGGGAGAGTGGATACACCCTGCTGATATCTGGGAGGAACTTCTTGGTAATGATTGCTTTGGTGGATAAATTCCATCGGTTCTGCCAGGTGTCTTTTAGTTGATCTGTTAGCCTTTTGTGTTCTAAGGTTTTGCTGATTGCTGGATCAACAGTGAAATTCATGTGGGTTACTGCTCTTCCTTTTGAGTGTTGGTACAGCAGCCCACAGCGCAAAACCTCCAGGTCCAGGGGAAGGGATCCAGCCAGGACCTAGAGCGCGTGGCTGCTGACAGTGCAGCAAGCTCTGGTAGTCGCAAGTAATATGGAGCGTTGATTCAAGCTTTCTTTTGTTCACTGCCATATTTTCCTTGGTGTACCACACCCCCGCAGCATATGTCACGGCTGGGATGAAGACTGACTTATATAAGAGGGTGAGGGACCTCTTTTTTAGACCCCAGTCTCTGCGGGTTATTCTGGCTATAAGTGCTGATAGTTTTCTAATTTTTGTTCTAAGGTGTTCCAGGTGTGGGGTGTAGCATAGGTTTTTATCTAGTACAATCCCCAAGTACTTGAGTTGTGTCTGCAATTTGATAGTCACTCCATTGACTTTGATTTGAGGAGGCCGTCGAGTATCAAGGGTTCCTTTTAATAGGATTGAACTTGTGTTGGCTGTTGAAATAGTTAGATGGTGCAATTTGGTCCATTCCTGGAGTATATTAACTGTGCGATTTGCATTTATTTCCAGCTGTGCCCTGCTGTCAGCCTCAATCAGCAGTACCAAATCACCAGCATAAGCCTGGGAGGCGACAAGGGGGAAGATCCAGATTTAGGAATCCATCCAGGACCATGTTCCACAGGAGCGGCCCCAAGACAACCCTTGGGGCAGTCCCTGTGAACCGGTCTGGTAAGATGGCAGTAAGGAGTGGTAATGGATACTCTTCTATTTTGGAGGTAAGATTGTAAGCATCGACATAGGCTCTTCGAGATTTTTGCCTATCGGAGTCTTTCCAACACGCTGGGCCACCATAAAGAATCGAAGGCACTAGCAAAATCCATTGAGATAAAGAAAGTATTTACTATTCAGTGTTTGGCGGCTTCTGCAATTCTTTCTAGCGCGTCTACGGTGGATCGATCTTTTCTGAACCCAAAATGGTTCTGTGACATGAGTCTTGCTTGCTGGTAATGTGCTCCTCTGATTTTACCTCTGGAGCTTTGCAAGGACATAGAGATTTAAAAATTTTGCAAATAAATGGTCAGCGCTGTCGGGCAGTTGCTGATGAAATAAGGGTGATTACCTTGGAGCATTGTATAGATATTGTTTGTATACAGGAGCCATTTTATTCCTCACAAGTGGGAGGGGCAGCCCATAAAAGTATGGGTTTTCCTTCTACTAGAATAGTAGCAGCTGTGGATGTTCCTCCAAAATCCGCTATTGTGATTTTTAATCAAGACCTTGTTGTAACGTCAGTCACGGGTTTGTGCTCGCCGTGTATGACAAGCATTATTGTGTCTTCACAAGTTTCTTCTTTCTGCCTAGTGTCACTGTATTGTCCTCCATCGGAAAATATTCAGATAGCGCTTCATAATTTGGAAAATATTTGTTTAAGATATGCATCCCATAATCTCATTGTGACTGCTGATTTTAATGCAAAATCACATTTCTGGCACAGTGGATATACTGATGTGAGAGGGAACCAATTTGAAGACCTCTTATTATCTCATAATCTTGTTGTTCAAAACCTTCCAAATAAGCCGTTCCCCTTTTCAACTGTTAATGGAGAGTCTAATATTGACGTTACTGTGACATCTCTTCGTATGTGCGATTCTATTTTGAATTGGGAAATCAATTCTGGTTTAGTAAATAGTGATCACCATGCAATTTCATTTGATCTCTGTTTCGAAGTAAGGGAAAAGAGCTTCGCTACGAGTGATCTGTCTAGATTTTCTATGGACCGTGTTAACTGGAACAATTTTAAAAATTATTTGACTACAGTTTTCGATAGTGATAATTGTGAGATACCTAGAGAGAGTTTAAATGATATAACAGCTTATGAATATGTAAACTATGTACAGTATCATATTTTCCAGGCTTGTGTGCACTCCACAAGGAGAAAAATGACTAAAAAGTTGTCTGTGCCGTGGTGGACTCCTGCTTTGTCTGCTCTGAGGTCTCAGGTATGCCAGGCTAGGAAAGTATACCAAAGAAATAGACATCTCTCTAGTGTTGATGTGGAATCATTTAAAAATGCCTATAAAGAGAGAAGAAAGGCCTTTCATAAGGCTATTGCTGAGAGCAAGTTCTCAGCAATTTCTGAGAACTTGCTGGCAAAATTTGGTTAATGAAGTTGGTAACAGAGATCCGTGGGGTCTCGTGTATGAAATTTCTCGTAATAAGTTGCTTTGTGGAGAAATATACAACACTGTATTGAACAATAATGATGAGACATCGGATTGGTTTTCTACTGTGGAAACGATTGTTAGAAGACTATTTCCTCAGGATCTTCCTCAAGATGATTCACCTGAACAAACGGAGACACGCCGGATGAACTCTGAGTTTACAGGAGCAGGTGACGCTGAAGCTGAACTCTTCAGTTTTGTGGAGTTGGGTGCAGCAGTAGCTAAATTGAACGTTAAGAAATGTCCAGGTTTGGACTTAATTGAAAATCAAGTAATCATTAAGTTTTATGATTACTTTCCTCAAATTATGTTAAATTTGTTTAATAAATGTTTCACTGAAGGCACTTTTCCAAGACCGTGGAAGATGGCACTGCTAAAGATATTGCGTAAGCCTGGTAAGCCCAGGACTGATCCGAGAGCATACAGACCAATTTCTCTCTTGGCGAACATGGGTAAGGTTTATGAAAGGTTACTTGCTCCCAGAATTTCTGCGATGTTAGAGGATAAGCATCTGTGTTCTGCTGATCAGCATGGATTTAAGAAGGGGCACTCTACAGAGGACGCCATAACATCTCTTTTAAAGTACATTAAGGATTCTTCTGAGAAATATGTTCTTATGGTCTTTATAGACTTTGAAGGAGCATTTGATTCGGTATGGTGGGAAAGTGCCCTTCGATCTCTAGTGCTTGCAGAGTGTAATATTTACATATTCAACACTATAAGGTCATACTTTCAGGACAGATTTATTACTGTGCGTGCACGTCATCTGTCATATAGTGCCAGTGTCTCGAGAGGCTGTCCTCAAGGTTCGGTTTTGGGACCTCTCTTTTGGAATGCAGTTTTAGATCAGTGGCTTGTTAAGGAGAGTACTGAGTTTGTTAAGATAGCTTATGCTGATGACCTTGTGATTGGAGTTTCTGGGCGCTCCAGACATATTGGAAAGAAAAATACAGACAGTTTTAGATGATTTAATGCAGTGGGCCAATTTGAACAAATTGAAGATCTCTGCAAGTAAGACCTGTTTTATGGTTTTTAAGAAACAATTTGATTACGGCAGACCTCCAAGAGTTCTTTTAGGTGGAGTTCAAATTCCTTATGTTGCTAAAACTAAGTATTTGGGATTAATCATAGATGACAAACTTTCCTTTTTCCCACATGCACACCTAAATGTAAAAATAAGACACTTTACAGGCTCCATTGCTAGGATTTCTCGTAAGGAGTGGGGATTGAATAAGAGGGTGTTGTCATTGTATTATAAGACTATTTTTCTCCAGATAGTGGCATATGCGTCTGTTGTTTGGTTTTCTGTGGTAACTAAAACTAGGATTCGATCGAAACTTTTATCGCTTCAGCGCTCTATGTTATTAACTTTATTGAAAGTACCTAGAACAGCGTCTACAAACGCCCTACAGGTAATTGCTGGTACCATGCCATTGGATTTATTTATTGTCTACAGAGGGTTTTTGTACAAATTGAAAAAGGGTACATCAATAACGTTTTTGGATATTACAATCGATTTGGAGAATAATATTAAAGAAGAAAAACAACGAATATGGAACAAATTGATGGATTTATGGCAGACCAGATGGGAAAGTGGTGATGTTGGAGCTGTGACGAGGAAATATATTCCCCAGGTGAAGTATGCATTGGCAAAAACAGTGGCATCTTGGTTTGTGCCTTCTATGTACACTTCTTATTTGTTAACAGGACACGGCTCACTTAGGGCCAAATTATATGAGAGAGGGTTGGAGACAGATCCTTTCTGTACATGTGGCGAGCAGGAGACTTGGATGCATGTAATTTTTTTATGTTGGGAGTATGAAGACCAAAGACGGATTTTGATGGCGCATATTCCTGACTTATCATTTGATACAGTACATTTACTTATTGCAAATCGTGACTGTTTTAATTTATTTCAGGAATTTTCAGCTGCTGTTTTTGCAAGAAGAACTGTTCTCAGAGCCTTTCTTGAGAGGCAAACCTAGTGTCTTAATTGTCTTCATGGAGTTTCATTATTTGTTTCTACAGCTGGGGTGCTGGACCTGATTGGTGTTGGGTCTGGTGTTGGGTCTGGTGCTCTGGTTAGTTGTCTTTTGTGCTGCTATCATGAATACTCCATTCTGGATTCTGCCGTGCTGGATCAGATTCATTGCGTCGGGTCTGGTGGTCTAAAGGTTCTATTATCCATGGCGTACAGTTGGAGATTGCTGGACAGTACCGTTATTGGTTTTGGAGGTTCCAGTGCATGTGAAACAGCAACTGAGGAAATATTCAGTTGAACTGTGATTTTTGAAGTTTATAGTTGTGCCATCCAGACTATTGGATATTATTGTTGTTTTATTATATATATATATATATATATATTTTATTATTTTTTTATTTTTTATTATTTTTTTCCCTGCTGCCTCCCTGGTATGGGCAACCCGGGGTGCGGGATTGCTGGCACTCACTGGTATTGCACTACCTCCAGTGGGTGCGGGATTTCAAGTGCGAATAGCGCTACAGTAAAATCAGACTCAGGTAATTTAACATACTTTTTAAGGACTGCTTTATAAAGACTATATATTCCCAAGTTCTCAAGGTAGATTTGGGCTTATGCCTGGGAGCTACCCTGAATAAGAACACACTTGCACACACACACGAGAGTTTAATGTTTGTCAGAGCATATAATTATATGTAAATATATCTTGTATATAAATCATGTATATACTTTTATGTACATAATGTTGAGACTATATTGTGTGTAATTAATAAATGAATGAAAATGAAATGGTAATGTGCTCCTATCCTGCCATGTAGTAATCTTTCGAAGAGCTTGCTTAGCACTGACACAGGGCAATAGGCCTATATGAGCCGGGTTGGCCTTGTGGTTTTGTAGGACTCTTAAGAACGAGCCGAACCCTAGCACCATACGTCAGGGAAGACGCCCTCAGAGAGGCAGTGATTGTACAGATCCAGTATTATGGGAGGTATGTATTCCACTGTTTTCTTGGCTATTTCAGGTTCAATATAGTCTTCTCCCGGAGTTTTCCTGTTTTTCATTCTTGCAGAAGTTAAATTGAGATCTGTTAAAGTAAACGGAAGTTTTTCCGTTGCTGTCCCGTATCTGCCGTTGTCTAAACATAGCATTTGCTGTTCCGTTGTCTGCGGCTCCTTGTATGGCAGGAGTGTGTGGTCCAGGATGTTTTCAATCGAGGATTCCCAAGTCCTGGTGTAGGTGCCTTGTGGTGTTCTAGTCGCTGATACCACCTCTCCCCTGGGGAGTGTGTTTGTGGTTACTCTGTATACCACGCCCCAGAGGTTGGCGTTCCTCACAGTGGAGACCAGTGCCTCCCAGGAGCATTTGTTTCTGACCTTAATTTTGGCATTGTACTCGTTCCTGACATCGCGATAGCGTTGTCGGAGGACGTCCACCTCCTCTTCGGGCTAGGATCTTCGGGTACGTTGGAATCTCTTCCTACAGCTGTTTACCCTTTGTCTTATATCTTGCAGTTCGTTTAACCACCATAGCACAGCTCTGGGTACTGGTTGTTTTCTTTATATAGCTATATTAGCTGCATCTGTAATGAGTTGGACTATCTTCTGTCGATGTTAGTCTGGGTTGAGCCCATGTGGATTGAATTTGCTTGTAGAGTCTGACAGCACCCTTTGGAACAGCTTCCAGTCTGCTTTAGATATATTATATCTTTGGGTTGGAGTTGTTGCCTGGTTAAAGTGGACCAGTGAGCGATACAGATTGACGGTTAGTATTCGGTGGTCTGAGGTGGTCCAGTTTTCCTGTACCATCCAGGGTGTGAGATGGCCAGCTATGGAGCGACTGGCAAGGCTAATGTCTATGGTGGATTCTCCCAGCGTGCTGGAAAGCATGGAAGGCTGATTTGATCTATTTAAGATAGTTAAATAGTTGCTGGTGGAAATATAGTCCTCTAGGCACTGTTCATTCCTGGTACCACGGCGATCCGCTGTCTCACTGTGCCAGGCAGGTGATCTGCAGTTGGCATCCATGCCAGTGATCAACTTAGCATTCGGGAGGTGTAGTTGCAGGTTCTGTATGTATCTGATTGCGGTCATGATGTCTTTCCCCAGCCGTGCATAGATGGAAACTATGTAAAAGGCTCCAAGGGAGGATGCTATGTGGGCATAGACTGCCCAGTTGGTGCATAGATCAGTGATCTTTGTTACAGTGAGATCAGGATTGCGGCCCAGGGAGTATCATCCTCGGTCCGGACTATCTTGAACTGGAGGGGGTATCCTCTTACCTTTTTGCTGTGGGTGTAGGGCTCTTGAATTATGAGTATGTCCAGGTTTTCTTCCTGTGTTTTCTTTACCATTTGCGCAGCGACTGCTGTTGATCTTTGCGCATTATGCTGCACAATTTTGACTCTAGTTAAATTGTATTTGTTTTGTCTATTCTCCATAGTCGGTCCTCATTTGCTGTGTGCTTCGAGCTTTTACATATATTGGACATTTGTTGTCCCGGACAGAGTGGTCAGATGGCATCATCGCCTTTCAGTTCGCGCAGGTTGGAGGCTTTTCCTTGTTTGGGTAGGAGTTAAATTCGTGCCCGGTGCCGGCACAGTAGGCACAGACAGGTTCATAAAGTCCATAAAAATTACCTGCGCGCCATTAACGGGATTCCAACCCGTGCCTTTCTACCCGGTGAGAGGAGGATGGTGCTTATCTGCACTGTGGTACCGCGAGGGATAAAGAAGTGAGTGAAGCGAAGTATAAAGTATATGATGTCTGATAAGTTGACTACGCAGGAGGAGAGGCGAAGCAAATATATAAACTTCCAAATACAAGAAAAAGTAAAAATAGTGATCTGGAACACATTAGATATAATAAAGATGAGAATCAAAGAGTCTCGGTGAAAAGAGAATTTAAGAAAAAAAAAACAGACGGTAGAATTAATTCCAGCGATTGTAGAATGAGGGAGCAACACGAAAACAAAGCAATGAGGTAGCGCCGAATATAGTTTCAGCTGTAGAAGCTAAGAAGACAATGGCAGAGATAAAGGCAAGAAAACTGTAGATCCAAATGTTAACTAGGTGAAGTACCCAGCATTGGGAGAAAAGGAGATTGTATGGCTAGTTGGGCAGTTTAATGAGATATTGAATATAGGAAGAGTGCAGTAGTTCCTATTTATAAAAACAAAGGTGATATTCAGAATTGTACCAACTACCGAGAATTTAGGCTTATGTGCCATACAGTTTTTTTACGCCAGAAAGGTCAACTCTTGAGGCTGTATTTATACTAAAACAACTGATGGAGAAGTTTAAAGAGGGGCGGACTGATATGCATATAATCTTTATTGATTTAGAGAAGGCCTATGATAGAGTTCCAAGGGAAATAATATGGTGGGCACTGGGAGGAAAGAGGATCTGTTATAGCTATTCAGGAGATATCTAAAGGGGGGGGGGGTCATTACGAGTGTAAAACATCTGTGGACAAACAGGAATGCTTTCAGCACCAGTGGGCCTATACCATGGATCGGCATTAAGCCCATTCCTGTTAATCATGATTTTAGACCAGTTAACAGGTAAGGCAGATACAGGAGGAAATCCCATGTCATATTTGCTGATGATATTGTACTAATCGATAGGAAAGGGGGAGCTGAAGGAGTGTAGATAGGTCCTGGAATCTAATAGTGGAGAGAGAGAGAGAGAGAGAGAGAGAGAAAATCAGCCTCTGACACAGAAGAATAAATTTCAATATCTGTGGTCAGTGGTACAGCGGAGTGGAAAGATTGATAAGGCATAACGAGTAGAACAGGTGCAGGATGGATCAAACGGAAGCACACAAGTGGCGTGTTCTGCGAGTACCACTAATAGTTAATGATCAATTTTATTGGACAGCGGTGATATTACAAGGAAGGACAAAATGAAGGTTGAGTTAGTATTAGCCGTATATAGTACAATGGAGCCACAAGCTTATGCTGGACCGGTTAAAAGAAAAAGTAGATAACAAAATACAGATTATGAACTTCCCTCCAGATATGGGTAATTGTCTAGTTGACCTTTAAATTTCTTCAAACTCTCAGCCTCAACTACTTGTGGAGGCAACTTGTTCCACTAATTAACAACTCGCTCTCCTGTAATTTGAGTTTATGGCCCTTGTTCTGGAATTCTTTATAACCGTAAAAATTTCGCTTTCATTCTTTTTATTAACCCCTCTCAGAGCCTTATAAACCTCAATCAGATCGCCTCTAAGGTACTGTTGTGTTGCGAACTACAGAATTGCCAAACTCTGTAGTTCACATAATCGAAGTCTTCTCTCGTACGATCGCCCTTTTGTCGATTTCACTATGTGAGTTACACGTCTTTGGACCCTCAAGAAGTTCAGTGTCTTTTTTCAGATGAGAGCTCCTTATCTGGACACAGTATTTTGAATGCGGCCTTACAATTGCCTTATACAGTGTGATTATGACCTCCCTCCCTGCAGGATATTGTTTGATAAATCGTTGTTAGGCCATGGGTTTTCCTGGTTACCTGTTTACTCAGAAAACTTCATATCTGCCCGTATCGTAACTCCTAGATCCCTTTCTTCCTTTGCTGTGTTAAATTCAACCCCACCAAGTGTATAATTTATTTTTGGGTTGCTATTCCCCGAGTATAACGCCTTGCATTTTTCTGCATTAAAACATAGCTACCATTCTTGAAAACTGTTCTAATCATCCTAAAGGGGCGCTGCTTGACACTGATCATTAACGACCCTCTCAATCTTTGCGTTGTCTGCAAATTTAGATATCACGCTCTTTATCCCTTCACCGTTGTCGTTTATAAAAATCAGAAACAACAGTGGTCCAAGAACCGATCCTTGGGGACCCCATTTCTGACGTTACACCAATCTGAAGAATATCCATTAATCACAAACCTCTACCTTTTACCCTGCAGCCACCCTGCAATCTCTCTTAGCAGTGTATCTAATATCCCAAATAGAATTACTCGATCTGCTCCCAGATTTTATCTAAATTACAGAACAAACTACTGAAAATTCAGTCCTCTCAGTTCAGTATTATAATTAATTGATCTGTCAAGGGGTGGATGTAACCTTTCCTTTTCCTTTACTTGAATAAATAGATCATTATAAGTTGTAAGTTTGATAATGATGTATTACTCCCTATGGTCACTCGTGGAACTGATGACTTAATTCGTTTGCAAAATTAAAAGAGGTTAGGTAACATGGACGTGGGTGCAAGTCATCTTTTTTAATTGAAGACTTTATAAAAAAAACAGGAGAATATTGGTAGTATATAGATTTGCATATTTATTTCGCAAATGAGTGTTTTTTTAATCTCATTCAAAAAGCTGATTTGATTAATGAATAGGTACGACTTAAAAAATGAAATTTAGATAAAACCTGGGAGGAGATAGAGTAATTCTATTGGAGATGTTAGATATATAAGGGGGATATTAGATATACTGTATATAAAATAACTACAGTATTATCCAAATAGCTATAATTTGATCTGATTAACAGGCCATCCAATTAATTAATCTTCTACTGCAAGATAAATTTTAGTCAGAGAAAAGCCCACTCCACACTGGACTTGTATGTTGGTACATCCAAGACAACCTTTTGACCGTACCAACTCATGCAGGTGTGGATGGATAGTTTAACTGATTTCTTTCCAAGACTAAAATTTTTATTTCCTTCATAATCTTTCCATCCCATTAAAAGAAGGCAAGGTGTCAAGCTAAATGTTAGGGGAAATGGCATTTTGATGACACACTTTATACGAATGCAAAAGAGAACGAAATAAATAGCGATTTAGTTTCAGGTTAAGACTTGCTTTTCTTTTCGGTTCCAGTCTGACAAATATGAGGTGTGATCAGAAAGTGCGAACTCTCTGATCACACCTCATATTTGAGAAATGAAGAAGCCTACTGCTTAATTGGGTGGATCTCCTTCAAAGTATCCTCTTTGACATCGTATACACGATCATTTCTGCAACTTCTGGAAGCATCCCTAATGGGTCCCGTTTAGAACTTCTAATAGTTCCTGTTTGGCGTTTTGAATAATTTCCTGGTTTTTGCAAATTTTTAACCTGTAGGGGGACTTTAAACTTGCGAAACAAAAATAATCACAGGGACTAAATTCGGTTGGCATACTGGATGGAGAACCAAATTAATGTAGTGCTTCTAAGCTTTAGAACTGTTATGTAGTATTCCAGTTCAGTGTTTGACCATGCTGGACAAATTCATAACGAATAATTCCCTGTGAATAAAACATACGATAAGCACGATCTTCATATTTGATGGAGAAAATTTTTTCCCTTTTTGAAGTTTTGGAGAAGACGGTGTCCTCCACTGAGAGGACTGGGCTATACGATTCATAAACAATAATGATGGAAAAATCAAAGTATGAGTCAGCAAAAAAAAAACATTGAAAGATGCTGAACATGCGAGAACTCGCTGCTTTCTCTGATCACGAGTGAGGATGCGAGACACAAACTTGGCTAAAACGTTACAGTCCCAAATCTTGTGTTAAAATTGACTAACATGCAACTTTGCTGATAGTTAAACGTCTATCGCACTCTATTAGATCAGATCACGAAAACGAGTGATTGAATATCAATCACTCGTGTTCACAATGTTTTTTGTTATTAGACAGGAGATAAAATCTTTGTAATCTACATAAAATAAAACCATAACTCTCCAAGGCATATGCGATTTCCTTAAGTTTATATTGAACGACAAAGGTTGTAGAGAAGACCCTTGAGGAATTCCTGTAAAGGATGTAAATTCTTGAAATATTCACTTGCAAATTTAATCCGGTATAAGAGAATTCGTCTTGTATTCTCCTGATACATAATCGAATAAACAGTCAATCGGTGGACGGATAAAACCATATGATTATAGTCTGGTCCTTAACAGGTTATGGTCTTAAAAGTCGAATGCTACGGATAGTTCGATGTAAATAACATCAATAACATTGAAGCCAACATCTTCGATATGCTATTATCGCCCTGTAATAAGAAAAGTTACATTTTGAACTTTATGTATTGGGATAATGTAAGCTTTTTTTAAAATCGAACTGGGTATTTGGCTTCTTGAAGAGATTTGTTAAAATATGCTGTAAATCGGGAAATTTGATTGGATTCCTTAGAATATTCTTTTTTTTTTTTAATTTTTTTTTAAGTACGTAGATAATAGATATGACTGGTAAATTGTCTTGTGATTGCACAAGAGTATGCGCAATTGAATTATTTAATGGGTGGAAGTTATGAATTTTAATATTCCACGAATCTCTGATATTCATCAACGTTGTGAGTTTTAGACCATAAAGTACAATACCATGGCAACTCGTTGTGAAGGCAGGACTTCTTTCTTTATTAACAAAGAACAGCAAGCGGCCCCTAGCCAGAAACTGGCAAATCCGCTATGTACATGCATAGATATATATACAATGATATATATATGATACAATATATAATGATACATACAATGATATATACATATAATCGTGTTAATTACAATGTTATAGGTGTGATGAACATGTATCATGTTCACAGAGCAAATCGCATCACGTAATTAATCAGAAGTATTACTTGTGTCCCAGGAACCACAAGACAGCAGTCTTTTCCTATCCTAGGAAGAACGAAAACCGCACCCACTGAAGGTAGTGCTATATACCAATAGGTGTTAGCTAATCCTGTATCCACAGCTGCCCAAACTGGGGTACCAGCTAATAAAAAAAAAAAAAAAAAAGAGAATAGATGGCAGGCGATATCAGTTTCAAGAGGCTATAGACATTGCAGGTGTTGGGTTGGTTCCTTGTTGTTGATATGTTGATAAACTTGAGAAGAGTTGCTTTCTTTTAGTGAAAACAGCAGAGCAGAACTGTTGTAGAGCTGAGAACGATTGAGAATTTTCAGTCAGCGCCACTTCATTTCCTTCAGAGAAGTTGCTGACAGCAGCTTGTAATGTATTTCTGTCATCGTGGTACAGGTTGCAGCGATACAGAATGTGCGTCCAGGTTTCCTCAGCACCACACAAGCAGAGATTGGTGTCAGACAAGGCAAATTTAAATAGTTTGGAGTTGATGGAGCCGTGCCCAGTAAGTATATACGATGTTGTTAGGCTAGGAGAAAACCATTGGCGGACGCTCTTGTTGAGAGGGAAGGTAACTGCAGGAACAAAAGAGTGGGTGGCTTGACCAGTAGTACTGGAATCCCATCGTGATTGCCACACACTGATAAGTTCATTCCAGATTCTCCGTTTCTCGTCTTTGATGTTAGCAGTTAAGTTGCATGAGATGCCGAGAATCTCACCGGGAACTCCGTGCTTTAGACGATAGCATAGTCCTTTGAAAATTACATGCAGGTCTAGTGGTAAGACTCCAGCAAGGACCTGCAGAGCAGCAGAGGACACTGTCCTGCAGGCCCGGAGCATGGCAAGCAGCATAATCCGTTGAATGGAGATGAGCTTGGAACGGAGTTTAACATTAACGGCTCTATGGAACCAGACTCCCGAAGCATATGTTGTTATTGGTACGAATACTGCTGTATAATATAGTAAGAGAGTCTTCCTGTTTAGTCCCCAGTCCGATTTGGAAATTCGGATAACTGCTGCAGTGAACTTCTTAATCTTCGAGGCGAGGTGATTAATATGAGAGGAGAAGGTTAACCTGTCGTCTAAAATTACGCCAAGATGTTTTAATTCAGGAACAAAAGGGATTTGCTTTCCGTCTATCTTTACATTTGGAGGTCTTCTATAATCTAACTTGCCTTTAAAAATCATCAGTTTTGTTTTTGTGGCAGATATTCGCAGTTTATGTATACTTGACCACTTGATTAGCTGAGAAAGAGTTATATTGGCTGATTGTTCTAGTTGCAGACGTGATCGACCTGGAATTAGAAGAACCAAATCATCGGCGTAGGCGAAGGCAGAGATATTGTCAGGTTTTTGCGTGAGCCAGCTGTCCAGAACTATGTTCCAGAAGAGGGGCCCCAGAACTGATCCCTGGGGGCATCCTCTTGAGATGGTCCTTGAGAGAGATTGCTGTTTTGAGATTACTTGGATGAGTCTATTTTGGAAGTAGCTTCTAATAACTTGGAATAGTTGCTGAGAGCACTTGGCTTTGGTAAGACGATTGAGAGCGCTCTCCCACCAGAGGGAATCGAAAGCTCCCTCGAAGTCAATGAACATGGCCATTTCATATTTTGCCCTCGAAGCTGATATGTGGTTAACTAAAGAGACCAAGGCGTCTTCACAGGATTTTCCCTTCTTGAAGCCAAATTGGGATGGAGACATTAAGTTTTGGCCTTCAATTAAATCTGCTACTCTGGGTGCTAACAGTCTTTCAAATAGTTTGCCAAGGTTTGCCAAAAGAGAGATGGGTCTGTATGCTTTGGGATCAGATTTATTTTTGTCCGGCTTGTGAATAATTTTGATCAGAGCTACCTTCCAGAGATTTGGAAATATCCCCTCAGTAAGACATTTGTTGTACATAGTTAGAAGTATTTCTGGAAAGATTTCAGCAAATTTGATAATTACAGCATTTTCCACAAGATCTAAACCCGGACATTTATGGATATTTATTTTGCTTAGGGCCAGTTTAGCTCGGGAAGAGTGAAGAGATCTGTTGCATATGAGGAGTGGTAGGTTGAGTTACTATTCCTGATAGATATTTGTTCTGGAGTTTCTGTGGTGAGATCGTCCAGGGGAAGCAAGCGATCCAGGATGGCGTTAACTGAATCATTCCAGTTAGTGGTTTCTGTGTTGTTGTTCACTACAGTGTTGTACACTTCATGAGAGTGATACTTGTTTTTGCTAATTTTATATAATAGACCCCAGGGATCAGAATTTCCTGTGGAGTGAACTAAGTGTTGCCAGGAGGCAAGTTTTTGTTTTCAATTGTATTTACGTATTCATTCCGCTGGCCTTTATAGATATTTTTTAGTCTGGTGACTTCTGGTTCAGGCCAGTACCTTCTCCGTTGAAAGTCTCTGCGTGCTTTGTGTACTTTTTTGCGCAGAGTGGAAAGTTCAGCTGTCCACCATGGAACTGTAGTATGCTTGCTAATTTTCTTCTTAGCCGAGCGTTCTGTAGCACGAAGTAAGGCAGCCTGTACATAGAATGCATATTCTGAGGAATTGAACTGGTTCAAAGACCGGCGAGTGTCAACGTTAAAATCCTGGTGAATTGAAGACATAAATAAAGGCCATTTGATGGTTTTGATAGAAAATCTTCTGAGATCTTTTGGAGGAGGAGAAGGAGGGGGACCTGTAGAATTTGGAAGGAGAGATACCTTAAAAGTGATTGCTCGGTGGTCACTGTTTGTGTAGTCAGTATGTATGGTCCAATCAGAGATCCTCGACGACATGGCGGACGTTGAAATGGTTAAATCAATGTTTGATTCTCCGTGGACGTTTGAGAAGGTATGCGGTTGGTTGGGTAAGTTGTGCAGATTTAAATTGTAGGTGAATAAAAATTCCTCCAAAATCCTACCTCTGTTGTCCAAGACACTGCTGAACCATAAGAAAGATTTTGCGTTTGAATCAGTTGTAATTATTAAATATGTGGGATTTAAAATAGCAAACACCTGTTCTAGATATCTTTGTGATAAATTAATATCTGCTGATGGTGGACAATATAGTGACAGTAAGTAGAACGAGAAAGTTGATGTAGAAACTAAAATACAGGTGGAATTTTGATTACATAAGCCAGAGATAACAGTGATATCCAGCTTGTTGTTGAATATGACGATGGCAGATTTAGGATTTGTTGCAGAGGACTGGATGATTCTTGTAGTCATGGGATTATCCCATAACTTTGGAAGATTGCCCATAAATGTGCTTGGAGACCTAAGGTTCCTGAATGCATATTATATCAAATAAATTTTCTGTTGCAATGAGCCTGATCTCATCAGCAACGCATCTAGAGTGTTGTGCATTGATCTGCATGATTGTAAGTTGGAAGGGGCAGTCTGGTTCGCTGCCTAGCTATGCAGAGAGAGGCACACTGTCCGTCCCTGGTCTCGGGATCGCTTGTACCGCTGGCTGTTCATTATGATTGCCAAACGATGGCATTACCAAGTGAAGGCAGTCACAATATGAAATATGACCAAGGCGATGCCGGTTTAAATTATATAGGAAACTAACCTGTTTGAAGTATAGTTTGATCCAGTCCGCTTTGTAATAATTTCTGATATTCTAATAAATTTCAATAATGGTGCCATCAATTATATTTAATGCAGTGGCCTTATGATCTAAAGCAGGGGTAGCCAGCCGCGGCACGCTCCCCAGTTGTGGCCGCGCCGCTCTTGTTAGTAGCGCACCTCCCCTCCCGATGTGAAAAAATAACGTAAAAATTATACACCCGATTTTAAGAATTGGAAATGAAGCTAAACACATACAGCAGAGCTTTTCCAAAGTGGGTTCCTCAACACCTTGAGATTTTTTGCGTCATATTCCAAGGGGTATCGCCAAATTGTGCAATTTTATCAGCATTATTTAAACCCTGATTTTCTTTCGCTGCATTTATATAAGTAATTGATTCAAATAAAGTTATTGATCAATACATAAAAAATTTACTACATACATTTTTCACGCCTCATATTTGGAAGCACTCTACAAGAAAAGTTAGCCTCCCTCCCCCCGGATCAATACATTTGATTTGGATATACTCTATATCCTAGTAAATGCTTGGAGTTGGATGTTGAAGGGCATTGGTTCTGGTAGGGACTTAATCTGTTAATTATTTAGGGAGATTGAAATATTCCAGTACTGTAATGAAAGTTGTGAATTTGAAAGAAGTTAAGTGGTTATCTTATCCATTTATTTTCAAGTTGTTATACCCGTTTTATCAAAATGTTTAATTCCGCGGGGAGGAAGGTAGATATAACAAGAATAAACAATCGAACCCTTTAACTTTATTCTAATATGTAATCCTTAGAGATTATCGAATGTTCGTTCCATAGTTCACTATTTTGAGTTCCTTGTGCCAGATGAAGGCCGTCTGGAAAGATTATGACGGAGCGTACAATAGTTAGGGAGTAGAAATGTTCAGTAGAGATGGGTAGAATCATGTTTAAGTTAAGAATATGATATAGTCGTTTAGAATTATATTATCGATCATTAATTTCATTTTTTATTAAACTTTGACAGTTTTGAAGGTAGCACTTCGTCATTCTGACAGCAGGGCTTTGAGGAGAGTTGTGCTGTGATTGTTATGTCAGGGAGTTGGGGTAAAGTAGTAGGTTTAGGACGATAATTATCCTTAAAAGCGCTGATTAATGCACGTACTGGCCAATTCTCATTATTGGTTATTGTAGTAATATTCATGGTTATTCCACACAGAAGTTCCTTCTGTGTGGAATAAAAATGAGATGTTAAATGAGATGTTTTATTCTCAGTTGTCTCTGATGCATAATAATGCCGAATACAACTTTAAAGTAATCGTAATGTTTTTGTTCTTTCTAGTAATATTTCAGGTCTAACTTGGAAATGAAAGGTTTAGCCTTTCGAATTGATCGATTTTAGTTTATGTTTAATATGTATTGAACATTAAACATTTTACTACTTGAGAAAAAGAATTTTTTTGGTTCCAACGACATCTTTCTCGTTGGCAATGGCATCATTAAGCTGTTTCTTAAGTTGGTAGCTGAGAAAACCCGGCATCATTTGTTGGAGAAAAAATAAGATCAGCTAGCTGCAGGAATATTGAGTAAAGGATTTGAATGTGATATCAGTGTATCGTTAAGGGATATGGACGGGCTGGCAGGTGAGGCATTATGTTGCGAAATCAAATTATCAATAAACCAGGAGGAAGGGGTGGGAATAAAACGATTTGAATCAGAAATCTGTAAAATGACATTACTGCTTCTTGGAATTACCATTACGCTGTGAATATGTGGTCAACATAACTACCGATCTCCGGATTTACAACGGAGAATCAGTCTTTTTTACTTAATTTGACCTCTTCTCCATCTCACCATTGTAATATAGTTGGTGACGAAATGTGTCTCCGTCTTTTGCAAAAACTCAGTTTTTTTTATGTCTTTTTCTTTAGGAAAAAAAAGGAAAACCACTTTAAAAATTGGATTTCTTTTAGTTTTGCTTATTTTCGTTAATAAATTAGCCTCGATAATAATCGAGGCTAGCACAGGCATTATCTTGAGATTATTTCATCATACATGTGTGGTGCGAAGTTAATTAAATTTTTTTCATCGCAGATGAAGTTACAGTGCACAGGTTTTTACTATCACAAGCTGGTAGTAAAAACTTGTTCAAAACTCCAACGAAGTTTGAGGAAAATTATTGTCCAAGCACCCTTGGACACAATTTTCACCAGGACTCTTGAACCCTCGAGATTAGGGGATACTCCATGGATACAGTGACTGTCACTCTCTAGGCATACCGCGAACACAACGTTTAATTCCGAGTGTGACTTGAGTGACAAAAGTTTGGGAACCATTGGGATAGACCGTAAACCGAAATAATCACCCTCTCCCACTAGACACTCCTCCATGATCTACAGGACTCAGGAACAATAATTCTGTTTGTTTTTTTAAGAAGACTGAACTGGACCGCACATGGAAAAAAAAAAATTTTTTTTGGTATATAAATCATGTTACCCGCGGTTAGTGAGGGATTGCAGTAATGGTTACTCTGGCAGCAACTCATTGACTGACACCTACACTTAACAGTATAACGCAGCCATTTTTCATTTGCAGTTACTGCAATCGAAACGTCGTGAATCCATTCTGAAACGGTACTTTCAGTTCACAAGTACGCAGTGAAGCTCGAATATCTACACGATCTCTAAACTGTATGGTGATCTTTGTTCACCCCCCCCTCCCAATAGTGCACTGGGAAAATTCCTGCTGTAACTCCCTTACCTTGCTTTATAATGCCATTTTTTTCCGGCCGTCACTTGTGGAGCTGGAGTTTGGTTCAATAGAGCGACCATTCGCCGCCGCAACCAAATGAAATTATCAACGATTCAACGCACCATCCTCCTTGCAACAACCAGGGCATGTTGTACGGTGAGCACCCCGCCCTCCAGGTTCTTACAGGAGTCTTTCCTCTCGACCTTGAGGTCATCAGACAAGGGTGCCATCACAAAACAGTTCATACCGGATGTGTCACTTGTCCGTTGGACAAGTGACACATTTCTATGTCACTTTTTTAATCACGGAACATTGGTCCATCAAACAAAAGCTAACTTCTATAGGACATAATTGATGACCCATTCTGCATATGTGGATAACAGGAGGACTGGAGCCGTCTGATGTACTTCTGCCCACTGTATGAAGACTTGCGTTGTGTCCTCATCACTGCAGGCCATGATATACCCCCGTGGTCAGGAGCGTCGGTTTATCGACGAGAAGACCTACTACCGAGCCTTGACCAAATTCGCAAATGACCTTTACACCAGACGGAGTTCCCTTCTCATACAAAGGACAGTACATCCTTGACTACCTCGTGCCATGAGTATCAACCTTCACTCTCCTACTTTTGATTGTCTTCTGGCCTGCTCCTCAGCATTCCTGTATGCTCTGCTGACCCTAGACTGGCAAGGGTGGGATGCTGACCCTGATTCTCAGGGTGGAACGTCTACCGCTAACTGATCTTCACTGGGTAGGAATCCATTCCGCCATACGGCGATCTCACAGGCCTCCCTTGTCGTGTGACATTTCTTCCACTCTCCCTAGGGTGCTCCCTCCCATGGTCGCCTATAAATGGAAGAAAAGTCTTCACATTCTTCTTATTATTCTTCTTTTTTTTACCCTTGGCATCAATTCAGGAAGCTCAGGAGACCCTGATGGAGACCAGCCAGAGAACAACGGGCAGCATGGCTCTTTCCTAGCGGTGTGGGGGGGCCCTGCGGCCAAATGCAGAACACAACACTACACATTCAACATAGAACACTTTTCTGGCATTTACAGTAGTACTGTATTTCTTCACAGCGTACGTATGGCGCAGATGTGGAAACCACGGTTGTTGTTGTTGTTGTTTGGTTTTTAGGAGCATTAGCACTAAGGCCATATTGCTCCGGGGATATGCGGTGGTCATTCCCTGACCTTTCCGCATCCTCCGTATTTGGTGGTCACGGGCTCGAACCCCGGTCTAATCAAGAAGCGTGTGCTACGTACTGCTGCTCCTGCCCACCTGGCTACGGAGGCGCCGGAAACCACGGGTGGCGCCTGACCCTAACACTATACACACTGCGTAACTGATTAAAATCGAAATGAGTTTAATTAGTTAAGCAGGATTTTCTACAGATATGGTCACTGAACTGATCGGACATGGACATGTGTTTATGTAAGGGGCGGCTCCTAGAACGTCAATTCAACTCTGCCTTGTATCTCTGTGAAGAACAGTATCACTACAAATGGGCCAGATATGAATGTGACTAGGTTTGTGTATATTGAGTGTGTGTTCTGTTGTTATGTTCTGGCCACTTGGCTACCCAGAAGCATTGGCGCCTCCGTAGCCAGGTGGGAAGGAGCAGCAGTGCGTAGCACACGCTTCTTGATTAGACCGGGGTTCAAGCCCGTCACCACCAAATACGGAAGATGCGGAAAGGTTAGGGAATGACCACCGCATATCCCGGAGCAATATGGCCTTAGTTGCTAATGCTCCTAAAAACCAAATAACAAACCCAGAAGCATTAGTCACCTGGACAGATGATTCTGGGTACTCGTCCACACCACGGGAAGGTGGGCCAGTTCCAGTAGATGGGACACCTATGGTCTCAGAGTATGATACAAAAAAAATTAAAAAAGGAAGAGAAAGAAAGAATAATAAAAATAATTAACTAAGATAACAAAAATATATATCGGTTTTTAGTATATATATATATATATACACACACACACACATACAAACATATATATATATATATACCAAAAACCGAAAGGGGGGAAGAGAGAGAGAGAAATGAAGAAAAGAAGAGTAGATCTTCCAGTTTTGCAACCGGTAAGAACGGCTGCATCAGAACACTTCGATGCCTCCAGCCAGATGGATTTGATCAACCTGGTATCACTGGAATCATACTTTTCCTTAGTTCAAACACTTCTTTAGCAAATACCTGGAGCATCTGAAACTTACTAGTCTTAAAAATATAGCTTCTTCTCCTGGAGCTATACTCTCAAGAATTTCACGTATCGCTGTCCTGGCATTGTCACATATTCGACAATCATATAGTATGTGCCGCCAGCCTTCCCTGGCTCCGCAAAAACAAAGGTCCGTGTCACTTAGTCCTAATGCATATAATTTCTCATTCATTGACCCGTGCCCTGTTAACAAAAATGACGACTGTAAACTAGGTGTAAACCAATTGCGAACTTTTTTATCATTCAGAAAAGTCACGTTCGGGATAAACAAGTTGGTCACTCTTCCAGTAGTTATGGTATCCCATCTTGTCTGCCATAAATGGATTATTTCATTCACACATCTTTTCTTTTCGCCTCTACAGTCAGAGCGAATATTTATCTCTATACCAAAAAGTTCTGTAGGAATTTTCCTCTTAATACGGTAGAAAAATCCACGATACAGCAAATGTAGATCCAAGGGTAGCGCTCCGGTCAACACCTGCAGCGCGGCAGTGGACACCGTTCTGCACACTCTTACAATACCAAGAAGCACGATGCGCTGTATGGAATTTAGTTTAGCCCGAAACGTAGCTATTTTAACTCTGAACTGATCGGACAAACATATTTCATCAGCTTAAGCTATAGTCACCTCACCTGAACTAGAATTGCTGTTGACTCCGACTCGTATTTCGAGCTTCCTCGCCATATATATTTTGAATGTTCTTCATGGCTGCAGTGCCATTATTTCCTTTTTCAGAGTCGTAATTTATTATATGCCTAATGTGGTCTTCTTCCATCTCCACCTTATTTTTAACTTCGAGGGAGGGGGGGGGAACGCTCTTCATTCGTTAGTCGCATTCTCGACATATCCTCATCTCGATAGAGAGAGAGAGAGAGAGAGAGAGAGAGAGAGAAGTGGGGGGGAGCTCATATATAACTGCTCTTTGGTATAGGCACAAAAACCTTGAATTGGCAGAGGACTTTCTCCAGAACGAAGATATTTTCCGAATGGAATGATGACTACCGCGGTTTGCAGACTTAAATCCTATTAATCCTCTTGACGGGACAAATTTGAGTTGTCACCATCCTCCAAGGCCTTGCATTAGTTACGAACGGCTTTCCTGAAAGAGTGAGCTTGAACATTCATTAACAGCGTGAGATTACGAATGTGGTTTGGCTGTTAGGGGTAATCATACTCAAGATCTAAAAACTCTTCTCTTAGACACTTGTTTTCAGTACGCATGGGCTAATTTGTACATTCCAGAAATAACCCATTAATTTTGGGGTGAAATAAAAATTAAACGTGAATGTAATTAGCCCATATGGACTTCGGTCCAGGAGGTACATTCCAGAAATAGCATGCCTTACCCTAAATTTACGCACTATATTGTATAGAAGTAGATAATAATGCACTTTCATATCAAATGCCATTGACTTTTTATCAAAATTATTTTGCAAGCTATTGTGTTTTTATCATATACAGCTTAACGTATGACTTCGTGTTTCAGTCTACTAGATAATACGCGATTTTTTTTTATGATTCACAGTATTAATTTTACTGTGTAGTACACTAAGGAATAATTTAAACCGTTATTTAAATTCAAATAACTATTACAGTTTTCGTTTTTTTTTTTTAAATTACAATGACAATATAAGGTTTAATATAAAAAACAACACACTATAAAGTATTTTAAGATTTTTATTAAGCAGCGAAAAATTTACTGAAAAAAAAAAAAGTTAAAATAATTAATATTAACAGCTATATACAGATTTTTCATCAAAATATCCTCCACGAGACTAAATCACTGCCTTACACAGACATGGCATTCTGGTGATTAATTTTGTAATAGCGTCTTGACTAACATTATTCCAAGCGATCTGCAAGGTTTTCCATAAATTTAGTGAAGATGAGCGGACGTCACGATGAAAGCTGTAATGGGTTTAAGTCAGGCGATTGGGGTGGCCACACCATGATTTGAATTACCCATTCCTGTTGTTTAGTTGCTAGAAAGACCCTGCACAGATGTTAGGAAGATTGCACGTATACTATGCTAGAAAGTTCCTATACAGCGTAGATCTGTGCATCGGGTCATTGTCTTGTAAAATAAAATTTCTTGCAGAAAGTTGAATTCCAGAGGATATGCTCAAGAATGTTTTATAACCTTCTTTTCTTAAAATTCCTTCATTTCTCATAATGTCACCCACTTCCGAAAAACAGAACCAGCCTCAGATCACTTCTTAACTGTAGGTACTAAACAAATGTGGCATCATTTTTTCTTCAGTTGATCGTCTCACAAACTCTACGCTTGGATATAAAATCAAATTTGGATTCATCCGTCCACAGTACGTTTTTCCGTTCTTCAATTGTCTGTTGTTGATGGCCAAGCGAACCATTTCTTTCGATTTTCGGGTTTTAATAAGAGCTTTTCGGACCGCTACACGATGTTATTGCAGAGTTTTAGGGGCCTAAGGCCATATTGCTCCGTGTATACGTCTGTAAATTGCGTGTGTTCTGTGGTCGATTTTCTATTTGATGGACGAAAAACTCGAGTTTTCGGGAGAAAAAAACCATGTTACCCTCTCCTGAGACCGACTAACTCAGCTACGTTGTGAAAAAGACACATAAAAATTCCTAACACTATCGACGGGACTTGAACTGAGGTCTTTTCCACCCGGTGTAAGGAGGACGGCGATTCCACCAACTGTGCTAACCACGAGGGCACCGCTACACGACTATGAATTCTTGCTTGTTTAATACGAAGTTTTATGGATGTAGACACGAGAGTTTCTCTGCTCCTATTGAACTCAGCTAGGGATTTCAGGTGTAAGTCGTCGATTGCGTTTAGAAATCAGTGTTATCGATGCTTCCTTTGTTACGCGGTCATCCTGATTGTAGTTTGTCCTTTAAACCTCCACTCTCCTTGATTCGTCAAATGGTAGCTTGTACTCCTTTAAATGAGGCACTTAGTTTTTTGCCAGTACTTCTCATGGAATAACTTTCTTTACACAGAGTTATAATAGCGCTTCTTTTTTCAACACTCAGTTCCTTGCAATGGGTATCATGAAACACACAAAACTAACACTAAACACTCTTTCTGAATGACGGGTGTTGAATTTTATAAGTTACAACTCTTACTTCTGAATTTATATTATTGAAAAACACTCTAGAATCATTTGCAATCTTCTATAATATTGAAAAAAATGCTCCCACTTTCTGGAATGTTCCAGAATCATCTACAGCATTCTACCATCTTCAAGAATCTTCTAGAATGTTCTACCATCTACAGTGTGCTGGTAGAACATTCTACCTGTATATTCTACACTTTCTAGAATGTTCTCTACCCCTTTCTGGAATATTCTAGAAATTTCTTAAATATTATTTCAGTTTTTTTTTTGTTTTTTTTTTTATACATAATAGACAATATTTTCATAAAAATTGGTAAACAAGTTAGACGTATTTCAATAAAAAATTTTAAAATTGAGAAAAATGAAACGTGATTCTAAACTTCTAGGCAGGAGTGTAAGTTCTCACATATACTAAATACGTAAATGCGTCTCAGGTGAAAAGGATATCAGACCATAGTAACAGGACTATTACTGGCTGAATATAATTGTAGATATACTGCTTGTAATATTTGAAAATTTTTAACTTTATTAATAACGTTTGAATAGCAAACTGCATTGCATTTTCAAATTTTATTATGAATACGCAATATGCATATAAAACTTCAGCGAGTTATTGACAGTTGGCTGACGAATTTATAATGTACTATTTCTTAATTCTGTAATTGTGTACACAGCTCTAAATCGACATTTTTACAGGAAAATATTAAACGAATAGACTGACATTTAGTTAGGTCTATTTGCTTAAGATACACTTAAAAGTTTATTGATATTTTGTTCAACATATTTTTCGTGACCTTTTTTTCAATCTGATTATTTGATCTAGATTTCAATATCCTGGACTTAAAGCGATATCTTATGACGTAAGGATGATTCAAGCCATGCTTAAAGAGGAAGTTAGGAGCAGAAATGGCATGATTTAAAGACTTCATTATTCTGGCGTCGGTGGCTAAACCAGGGGATGACTGTCATTCCCTCCTGTACAATTCCAAGTATGTGAACGCAGCCGTGTTTATTAACTTTTAAATATTTTAAGTTCCAGGCGTTGTTTGTGTTTTGTTTATTTCCTTGATTTTCAAAAATTTGACTGTCAAAATTAATTTTTAATACCATCATATATTGAATGCAGTTTATATGCCTCATAGCTCCCCCTCCAACAAATTTTCTGATTTATTCACTGTCTGATATTCTTAAAGTCAACTTTTTCCTGCATATTAATTTCTCAGTAGATTTCTATTTAATAAATAAAAGAGTAAATCTCACTTTACCTCGTTTGGAAAATTTTAGGCACTTTCTGCAACTAATGATGGCTCTCAGAGCAATAAATATTTCATGAGAAGATACACATATGAAAAATGATAACATAAACTATAGATAACAGATAACTATAATATTAGTATCATATGAAATCCACAATCGGTTCAACTAACGTTGCACTATTATCCTCTAATATTTATTGAGACAGTTCGATCCTGGAAAGTAATGCTTAACTCCAGAGGCCAAGCGAGGTAGATATCAGTTACCATTTAAAAGTAGGATATAAAAGACATGCCCACGCATGTCAGGTAGATGGAAAACTAGAAAAGGACATAGATCCCTCCACAAGAAGAGTGATAGTAAGTTGCCATAGTCGGCATAAAGAGTGATGGTAAGCTGACATAACAAAAACAGTGGACGCCCAAAAATCCATTGTTTGGAAACATCTGGAGAAGTGGAGCAAGATTCGAGTAACCACATACCAAAAAATTGTGTCCCCAGAGTGCTATTTATGATGTGAGTTATTACAGTTGATATTAAAAGATTTTTTTTTGACCAGATGTTTTTGTGAAGCATAGTGTACATTCACAGATATTATCCTCCAACGTGTCAGTACTTGTCAGTATCATCTATCAATATACGCTACCCTTCAACACATCAATACATGTTAGGGGTTGGATTATATTCATACAATTTCTATTAGACCATGAGGGAGGCAATTTTATGCTACGTTGTGCTGGTTAGTGTTGTTGATCAGACATTTCCTCCTTAAAACTCGTATTCGTTGTCCCCAGCTCAAAGTTCTATGGATATCTTATTATAAATTAAAATTAACATGTTGGAATGCAATATTTCTCTTTTGGAGGCTAATGGAATAGCTGGGTTTCCATTACAAATTACTGCTCACTTTTTTAAAAATATGTACTTTATAAAAGAATGATGAATAATGGATTTAGTTACCTTTTGCTTCGATCTAATGAGCTCTAACCTTATGAAAGGGATACCTTAACTTCATAACCTCATAACTTATGAAGGCAGCTGTTGAGTACGAATCCGAAAGGTCTCTGGCAATTACAGTATCGTGAAATCAAAAAAGAAAAAAAAACAACAACTTGATTTTAGATCTATAGTTACCGTCCTGTAATGTTGATTTGGAATTAACCTATCACAGTACTGAAAAAAAAAAAAAAAAACCACAGGGTTAAACAGCATGGTGTAAGACACACTCTTACATGAACAGTCTTAAGAAGTTTGCTAACACTTTTCACTCTGAATTAATTGAACTGTCATACGGTTGAAGTGAGTCGATAAATTTTTCTTACAGTTACATCGGCGCACGCCTGCAATCTTTCTCCTGACACACTTTTCATGGTTCCAGAAAGTGTCACAGAATCTGCAGTAGCCAACAACTTGATATCTAAGAACTAAATTTCATTCGATTTTTGCCGTTAAATAAAATACAGTAACGTCATACTTAAATGCAGTAACTTCATACAGCGCTGCTCGTTCTTATGCGATTACATGTATTCAGAAACGAGAGAATAATATTATTATACAAGAGATTGTATTCTCATGAGCTCTGTAAGCAGAGCCAAATTTATGATGATACAAAAGGTGTTACATAAATTTCTTTTTCCTTTGGACGTTGCACCTTTGCTTATTTTGATTAGTTAATATTTATTCAGTTCAAAAGGTACACGAACGTTCTAAAATTACTGGAGTATGCCTATGTAGAAGATGTAAATATTTGTTTTTAATTGGTTAAAGATTTTGCATTAATGACCTAAATAGAAGTTAACAGAATATCAGATCATTAGTTATTATAACTCTAATCTGTATCTCTGGGCAGTCATTAAATTCTATATTTAAATGAGCTCACATAATAGCTGCACCTTAGGCGAAAGAGAGGATCGCTAGTGTTTGGACACTCCTTGAAGGAATGGTCTTTGCCTCCACAGTGCCCACAGAATACGTCACCCTTACAATGAAGCGCCACGTGGCCGAAGGTTATGCAGCGGTAGTACTGCGTTCGGGTACTGAAGGTACTGCACCCAGTGCAAGGCTCAGTCCACATATACTGGATCTTCAGAATCTTGCTTACACGACCAGAACACTATCACAAAATTGTAAGTCGATTTATCTCTTGTTTATTTCTTGTCACCACTTTAACTGTGGAGCGGAAATGTTCTTCAAGAATTTCAATGTCTTTAAGATTCCTACGCCACAACTGTTCCATAAAGTGGTCACAGGTGATACCTTTGTACATTTCGAAAACGACGATCTTGGGGCATAATCTGGCGGGTCCTTCCACCTCCATTTCTAGCTTGGCAACTTTAGGATATGACGTAATCTTGTTAATGTCCACTTCAACCACTATCCGTTTATCACGGATAGTTCTAAGTAAAAGACTCTTCGCATCAGTCGCGACTAGACACACAGACTTTAAGAGCTCATATTTTATTTTCTCGCTGGATCTGTACCTGCCTAATGTGGCCTTCACTATAGCAGTCTTGAGCTTCTCACACTCTCTTCGTGATTCATCTCGAATCACATCTGCAAAAGTCTCGGGCTTTATCCAGACAGACAGTAAGACACTTGAGACAGTCTGGCTGCTAACTTGTTCTCAATCTCAGTCTGCAACACCACAGTTTCCAGTTCATCCCAAAGTGATAAAATGTCCACCATCACCCTTTTTCAAAATCTAAGTCTTGATCTATGATGATACCCGTAACCGTTCCCTGGCATTTTTCAACCTGGAAAGGCCATCTGGCTTTTTGTCTGACTCTATTGATCTTTAGAGTCTTGCTTCTCATCTCTAGCAGCATTGGAAAAGATCTCATCCTCGGACTCCTCTTCAGAAGTCAAGTCGGAAACCACAACCGCGATCTCCTTGCATGCATAACTTGTGCACGTCTGCCCACTGATGGGGCCTGGATCTTCAGTGCTTAGTGATGTTTTACCTCTGGGCAGACAGGAACCATTCGTAAAATACATGAAAAGGAAGTAGCTGTTAATGGTTAAGCCATTTCATATCACCACAACTTTTTTTTTTTTTTTATTTTGCAAATTTATACTTATTTTTCTTGACGAATTGACCGGCAGGTGTGTAATCCACGTTACAAATTAAAAACGTGTGCCAAAGTAGTGTTGTTCACTGTGTGATGTGTGATATTTCATCAGACTTTGTGGTGCGAAGCTAATTAACAATATCTTTCAGTAAAATGCCAAAGAAAATACCGCTTAAAATTTCAGAAGGCATCGCAAGATTTCCAGTGTAAAATGTGAAAAAGGTAACACTTGTGCTTTGTGTACTCTATATAGATGTGATTTTGCAATTTCGATGGGCGATCCAATTAGACATTTGCAAACAATAAAGCCTGAGTACAGCATGAATGCATCGAAATAAATGCAAAAACAGATGTAGCATTTCATATTGACAGTGATGTCAAATGTTTATTTGTATCTTCTGTCACTGAACATAATCATCTCTAAAAAAACAAATTTCTGATCAGAAATATTCCGACTAGCGAAACAGCAAAAAAAAAAAAAAAACAGAGAGAGGTTGTGGAAGGACAAAAACAACAAGCATTGTTAGTGAAATTACACGGATGGGCAAAGAAGAGGAGTGGCAAGTTTGAAAAATGGACCAGTTCCGATCGTTACAGATGGCAATAATCAAAGTGATTGTAGGCTGTTTGCCACTGTGGTGACCTATCGTAACACAGAGAGAGAGAGAGAGAGTAATCGAATCTAAAAGAAGTTTGCTCTCAATGCCAGCACTGTAAGATGACAATACAGGGTACACAACGTTGGAGATCTTTTTTCTGAGCAACTTGAAAGCATTTGTGAATCTTATAAAAAGCTTTAAAATATAAGAATAATGAATCCAGAGCGTGTAGGCCTTTTTCAATTATAAAAAGCTCTCTGTTGATAATGCGCCTGTTATAACAATAAACCTAAAAACTGGAGCAGCAAGAAAGACTATTAAAAGAGAAGACTGAGCACTTGTTGGTAATGGGTTGTCCTTTTCATTTTACTAATTCGTGGCCAGAAAAGGAGCAAGCTGCGTGCCTTCTTCTGAAAGTGAATGAATACTTAGTAACATTTACTGCTGTCTAGAAGAAGTGCTAAAAGGAAAGAAACATTTTCAACAATTTTAAGTGGAGCATGCTATTAAAGAAAAGAAAAAGAATTAATCGTGTGTGTACTCGTTGGCTGTCTTAGTTAAATGTGTAATTAGACTGGTAGAACAGTAGTAACCTTTGATTTGTTTTTAAAAAAAGGTTAGAAATGACGAAAAAAGCAATAAAACTACTGTTCAGAGTTACCAAATCGAAAAGTACAAGTGATCAATCAGTGGAACTGAGTCATGTTGAAATCTAGTTCATGTCCCAAAAATTTTTAAAGAAGACGAATTTATGAGCTCAAGAAAAAGAACTTCTGAATTGCAAACGTCTGGTAAAAGAAAATCTAAATAGGCCGAGCAAACTGATAATTCTAGGTGTGTTATTCTCACTTGTTCAGATAGTCTGTGCATTTTTCTGTCTTCTGGCTTGAATAAGCAATTGCTTGTTCCTTTTAAATATTATGTCAGCATTTAAAAATCTGAACATAGCTCTTCAATGAAATATACTTCACATGCAAGTATTAAGGTTATTACTCATAGATGTATTGAAGGATGCTATGTGCAAATTTATTTTACCAGCAGTTTTCAAATCTTCCATTTCCATTTTGGGAATTGATTACCATAGCAAACTAAACCAGATGGTTGATTCCGACTTAATCATAGGCATTTTACTGCCATGGTCGTGGAGAGTCTGAAGCAAGTGAAGATTCTGTTTTTTTTGCGCCATGAAGAAGTTTATTGGTGCCATGTGGTCACATGACTACATGTGGCTATATGGCGCACAACTTCCCATTGAAAAAATAATGTTGTTATAAATGCTGAGGTAGTAGAAATTCCATCAATTTGCAGTGTCATTTTCAAATTTGAGGCCTCCGTAACCGAGTGGTCAGGAACAGGAGTGCAATAGCACGCTCTTTGAGTAGACCGCGGTCCAAGCCCCTGACTGCTAAATACTGTCGATCCAACCCGTACTGGACTAGCATAGCAGATTATGGTCCATTTCCCTCAACATGAATTGTTGAGGAGGCTTACATCCTGCAGTGGAATGATAATGGCTGCAGTTTACTTTTTTTTTTCTTTTTTTTTTAGTGTGTGATAAATTTCCAGTTCTTTTTGGTGTCGTTAAAGATAAATAAATTGATGAGGCAGTAAATGTTTTGCAAAAGAAATTCTGTCAGTTTCAGTTTGAGAACCTACCAGATGCTGTTATGAAAGAAGAAAGATCTAATGTACAGCCCTTGTTTGAGGGAACTGGTAAAAACTCTTGTGACTATTTTAATATAAAATGTGTAATTTTCCAGTGAAATTTAATTTCCAGTTGCAGTGTTTGACTTTTAAAATGACTCCTGCTTTTTCTGAAAAATCTCCTGTTTTCCTGCTGCCTCCAAATGCCTCATCTTCAGCTTTTTGAAGGGCAGAAGTTGGCATATATGATTTCTATGTAGGAAGGATGGTAGGGGATTCCTGGTCTCTAGTTAGAACTTAGAGAATCGAACTACAGGCTGAACTGACTCATTAGAGAAGAGTCCGTAATCTCCATTGAAATATTTGTTCAAACTTATTATGCTTATTAATGTATTTAATTGGTCACCGATTATGAAAAATAGCACTTAGTTTTGAGTTACTTAGCTACACCTATATTTATTTTAAAGCTCTGATGTTTTAAAGGAAACTGCTTAATTTAAATCAGATTTTCCCAAGTCTTGAATCACTTGTCAAAGGGCATCACCTTTTTACTCTTGAAATTGTGTGTGGGGAGAAGAGGGGAAATAACCTCAAAAGCTTTAATTTCTTTCCGATATTCGAGCAAACCAGACCTGCCGCTAGAGAGCAACAGAGAATCGTTACTAACAAGAATTTTGTACCTCAGTCTCCCTCACAAAGAAAAGATCTCCGCTTATACGTTCAGGTTCTCACATCAGTAATTAACCTTCACTCCTGGTCTGAATCGCTTGTTCATCATTCACTCTCTGTTTACAACTGGGTTGTGATCTTTTCTTTATGCTTCCATAAATCTCATATCGTGTTATCCTCGCAGAACTACATTTCCAGTGGTTCATGTTCCTTATCGCAGTCATCATATCTGCTGTATAAAAGAATGTGGAAATGGGTGAAAGCCGTGGCTCGCTTGACATCAATGCGAGTGATTGTGTTTTGTTTACAACTACAGCAGCACTTTCTTTTCTGTTGATTCTTAAGGTGAAAATATTACATTATGGTTCATACCTTTTTCTAAAATCGAGCCTTTTTTTTGAATAAATATCCTCAGCATCAAACGATTAATGATAAAAATTGTAAATTTTATTAAAAGATTCAAAGAGGAAGGGAGGGGATTACCAAACGCGTTTATTTGTTTTCATTACTGAAAATGTTCGAATTCCATGACAAGGATAAGGATAAAAGAGAGATATTTTGTAAAAGAAGATCCTTCAGAGTGAGTATTCGGTGATTATGGTTGTTTGGATTTTTCTTGGCACATGCACACTGCACTAAGGCATTCCTTAGCGTCGTGTGCTAAGGAATCACGATTAAGGAATTCCTTTACGATTTGTTTGTTATGCAGACTGAAAAGCCGGAATAATATACTTGCGTCCCCTCTCCCTCTCCCTCTTCTAGTCGGCTAAACACAATTCCAATTGAAGAGGGGCTTTATGAATTCCGACAAGTTCCGAACCGAAACCTCTTGAAAACGAGTGATAAATGTGCCCACTCTATTGTCACAATAGGAACAAGCATTTTGTTTTGTCTGTTTAGATTAAGCGAGAATAACTTGTGTATTTTTCCGTTGGTTATGAAAGCGAAATATTCATGTTTCCCCAGATTTTGTGGGGGGTTTTTTTTAGTTTTTTTTTGTGTGCATAAAAGTATAAAGCCATCTGAAACGCCTTCAATGATGTGACTAACAATTTCCGTTTTAGGTCTTGGCAAGTCGTAATTCAAAATGGACATACACTGAACTGAGACCACTTATGTTTATGAAATGAATTAGAAGTTAATACTTCTAATTCATTTCATATTTGTTCGTTAACTTCTAATTCATTTCATATTTGTTCGTTAACTTCTAATTCATTTCATATTTGTTCCATTGGTTGCAGTACTTTTGATGCATTGATGTGACTAGTGGCCAGCGAAAATAGTTTTAAAACGATACTCTCGAAATGTAAGAGATTTTGGATCTCATCAGGATGCTCGTCATAACCTTAAAATACATGTATGACCCATTCTGCATGATAGAAGGGATGAAGAGATGTCAGAGTTTTGCTCTGGAGACCAAACATGGGGTTCATCATTTCAGGTTTCCAGAAAACAGAGTGGTGGTATTGCACCGGGTGATGGGAGTCATCTGTCATCTATTGCCTGGCATTACAAAAAGGATAGACCATTCCTTTGTGTGGTGCGGACGCCATACCTCGACTCCTGCTTACTTTGGTTCACAAATGGGTGGTTTCCTGCTGCACAGTATTTTTAGACATTGAATATCGGGTGATATACCTAGAGGGCTACTTAACAGTCCTGCTACATAAAGATGCACACCTCGGATTTGTTTGTCACAGAATTACCGGACTTTGTTGTAATTTAATTGGGTACGCTTGACTTAAAAGTGGGAACCCGAAAGTCATCTCCAGCATTTTTGATTTCCAGTTGGTTTCCATAGCTATCACCACTGAATAATCCATGAGAAATCTCAGGGACTTGCTATCCTCAAAAAAGGATTATATACTTTCATATTAGAAACATTTATTTTGTTGTTAAAGGGTACATAATCTCATTCATTTGACTAAGCCAATGAAGGATTGGCCTACTCAGTCACCAATGAAGGATTGGCCAGTGAAGGATTTTACTGATATCAAACCTGTTCGCAGCAAAGACCTGCCACCATTGAGTCCGAGGAAGTTGCTGGGTGCATGGGTGAGCATCATTGTGGAATACTTTCAGTATTTGTGAACTTAACAGACCGATGACCTGTGGTTGTTATGAGTGCTAAAGGCGTTTGATACTTGCTGTGAGGTCGGTGTGATTAATAACCTGACCATTAAGTGAATATACAAGTTTTAAAATGGACCATTATTTAACAGGATAAAGTTTTCATGAACATAGTAGTCCAACACTTCCTAACAGAGAAAGAAGAGATATAATATTAGTCTGCTAGTTGGATAAATAATTCAAAACAAAGTTTCAAGGTTTTCAAAACAAAGTACACGTGCTTTGAGTGACTGATTCAAGCTCGCATGACTCTAAGTACTATGCTGTTTCTAGTATTGTGGTGGTAGTAGTAGGGTTTTGGAGCATCAGCAACTAAGACTATATTGTTCCGTGTATACTATTTGTAAATTGCGTGTGTTCTGAGGTCGATTTTCCGTTTGCTGGACGAAAAACCAGGGTTTCCGCGAGAAAAACCTATGCTACCCTCGCCTGAGACCGACTAACTCAGCCATGTTGTGAAAAAGGCCCATAAAATTCCTCACGACATCGACGGGACTCGAACTCATATCTTTTACACCCGGTGTGCGAGAACACCCGGTGTCCTATCAACTGTGCTACACACGATGGTTTCCTGTATTTTCTCTCTGATTTGTTGAACTCCTCTGACGGTGCGATCGTCTCGGAGTATAAAAAGAAAATTTTTATTTGTCTGTATTTTTGTCAAATAAAGTTCATTAGATTTCATGAAAGACCAAATTCAACATTAGAGAAAACTGCGAAAGAAATCGATTAGCTTTTCCATAATAACTAAATTAAAAATAAAATTGAACACCGACAATAAATTTTAACCGTTATAGTGTGAAATGGAACAATAAACTGTATCCTTGCCATAAATCAAGTTTAAATGACAATATTTTACTCAATTTAATTAGAGTAGATGTTCGAAAGCCATTCGTTGTACGTTAATCATAATTCCGCATATCGAAACAGAGTCTATTGAATTCGAAGGGCGTGGTTTGGTTTGCAGCAGTGCTGTGAGTATGATGTAATACCTGCTGTCACGGTTCCTTTCCGGTAGGTAAATCTGGCTGATTTACAACTATACATCTGAGATCTTAAGTATATCCATAAAAAGTAATCCACTGGAGTGAATTAGGGAGATCTAGGTGGCAAAGTATACATGACCGTTTCACCGAGCCATTCCACCAATCCATCACTTAGGAAAGCAGGTGTTCAGATATTCATAAGCTGTCCTAGTTTAATGCACCAGGCCTCCATCATGCATGAACTAGCTATGTAGTTGAGTCACAAGGGGTAAATTCTCTAAAAGTAACCGTAACTGCTTCAGAAGGTAGCAGTGTTAAATAAATTTCACAAGTGAGACGTCGAGGTAACTCGTTCGAATCAATTAAATTATCTTGAATTATTCTTGAATTTTTGATCAATTTTTTCATTGATTGATCAAAAGTTCATATTCGTTTTCATCGATGTAATTAAATTATAATTATAGTGCAGAATAGTATATTGTATATACTTTTTATATAAACTCGACAGGTTTTTACCATTAATAATAAATAGGAAGAAGAATAATAATAACTACAATTGTATTTAACAAATAAATTATAGATTATTCAGCGCTTGTGGCCGGGTCTTCTTCTTCATATACCCAAGTTACGCCTCTTGGCATACATGCGGATTTTCGATCGTCTATTCATGAAAGCTGCGGAGGTTGGTAATTCCACCTCTTAAAATATCTCCTCTTTCATAAACATAGCCCGGGAAATGATGTTATTATCTCGCTGGGCTGTATTTTAGATTAAGCGTTTTTCTCCTCTTGCCACGAATCGAAATCAGCCCTTTTCCGCAATGTGTGGAAGAATGGCGATCGTAAGCACGATGCTAGCCCGCTGAGTTTTACATTTATCTTCATGTTAGTTTGACAGCTACGAACGGAAAACTTGACTCTTAAAGTACGTAATTCCTGAACTCAGCCTAAATGGTAAGGATACTAGTGCCGCTTTCATAAAATTCTCTTCACTCAGTGTGGTATGACAGAGGAATGGTAGTCACTGTCCTGCGAGTACTCGTCGCAGGATCATTTTCAGTTATACGGAGGACACGATTTTCCAAACGATTCGTAAGCCGATTATGCTGAAATCTAAGGTCTTGGAGAAGTCAAAGATAACCTCTTTTTTTTTTTTTACTTATTCGTTGGAGAGATTAAAAAATGTTTGTTCATTGCAAAACTGTCGTTGAGGGAACCGCTCCGAATAAATCACCAAGCCGCTGCTGTGTTTTGTGGAGGATCTCCATAACTTAGCATCACGTTTGCATACTCTTTATTTGAAAACATTTTGCGGAGCTGAAAGAATAAAACAAGCACTATTCTTTATTCGTTCATCAGATTTCAACAGAACTACATGGACTAATGATTAAATGCGCCCGACTGTTACGGAATTGAATACGCATACTGTGTGTGTGTGCGCGCGTGTGTGGGATTAGTGAAAAATAACTTTAAAAGTGAATCTAACTTCTGAGAAGAGAAAGACGCGACAGTCTGAAATCGGATCACGAAGAAACGTCTATGGGGAATTGAAATTGGCAACGTACTAGGAAAAAGTGTGACTGTCTTTGTTTCGCAATCGTTCGCAACCAGAGTTCATTTTGAAGCAAAAGTACGAGAAAACGGCTTACCGTCTGAATTATCCATTTTAAAAAAGGTTTATACAATCGTTGTTAGACATCTCGTGTGTCTAATTTAATTAAGAACGTGTCTTCTAGTTGTTTTCAAGTCGGATCGTCAGTTCAATGTTTTTAAAAGTATTTTGAGCCGGCCATGATCCTGTGTTTAGCGTCCTCAGTCACAAGTGAGGAGGTTGAGGATTCTAACGCTACAACGAAAAAATTCACCGCTGATTGTGAACTGTGGACCCAAAAACCTGGCTCCACAGGTTCAAACTCTTCTGCTCTCTGCCGTCTCGAAAATAAGCGGAAATTTATTACTTTTTTACTTAAATACATTGCTTGTCAAGATGTTTTGTTTGAGTTTCTTAAAACCAGTTGTCAATTAGGAATGTTTAAAGTCGGTTTGTCAATTATAATAAATGAAATTTTGAAAACATTCGAGATGTTTGCAACCATTCTGATAAGGTGTGTGTGTATCACGAGAACTTCCAGACATTTTAACCTCACCATAAAAAAAAAACAAAAAAAAAAAACAGTTCATAGAAATAGGCTACCGTGGTTGCGCAGCTGCTCGTAAGCCAGAGTAGTCTCCAATAGTGTACATAATCTTATCCTGATGAAGAGAAACGGAATCATTGAACATTAAAGCAATGGCAGAACGTGACGTGGAATAATTATTCAGTCTATACACTCCAGCGGCCAAGGTCGCACCCAGCTGTAGTGTAAGTCCAAAGGAGCGGTTTCACCCATATTGTATTGTACCAGTAATTAAGTTCGCTAGTAGTAAGTAGCCTGATGATGTGGGTCTATTTTACCTCCTTTGCACTTGTTTCACTGATTGTCATCGATGAAACTATGAATGCAGCTGTCTACCGTAACATTCTGAAAAATTCAACCTTACTTGCACTGTAGCAGTTCTTTGGAGAATATTCTCCAAATATTCTCCATTCATTACAAATTACCAATTACAAACACGGATATCCGTGTTTGTAATTGGTAATTTGTAATGAATGTCAATCAACGTGATAACACTCCGTGTCAGAAAGCGCAAGCACAGTAAGAAAATCAATGGTTTCAGGCGAATAATTTGGCGAATCTCAATTTTCAGCCCACAGACGTCTATCTGAATCCAGCAACACCTTTGGAATGTTTTAAAAGGATATATAGACATTATTTTTGGTGGATAAACTGTTAACCTCTGGTGAATAAACTGTTAACGTTATTTCACCGTTGATATACTCTTTTTTTCGGTGTGATATAAAATGAAACAATGAACTTATTCCAAATCATAATTTTTAATCTTTCTTTTCTTATGCTTTGTTTCTTCTGAAACTACTGTCTTTTTTATAAGGTTTCTTCCACAATTTTCCGCAATATTCTTATCGAATATTGGAATTGTTCTCTTACTTTAATTTTTGTATCTAAAGGAAGACTGCTGTAGAATGTGTCTTCCTCTTCCATCTTCTGGCGTTTTTCCTTGTAATTTAAGGTTTCTGATTCTTCTGACTCTTTTTAATAATAATGTCAAATACAGAACTAGTTCCTTCATACATACATACTCTCTGCCTTGTAGAGCCATTCAGTCAGTGAATGGATCTACAAGGCAGGTCCATTCACTGACTGAATGGATCTGCCTTCTACAAGGATTTACCTTTGCATTATCAACATTTCTTGGCCGCCTTTGTTTAACTGGTACATCAGTAAGTTCTTGAATGTATAAATCTAGCTCATTCTTGGTTTTAATATTATAAAAGTTGGGAAAATCGTTTCTCAATTTTTTTCTTTTCAAAATAGCTTCAAAGCATTCTTTTTTTGCATTTACAATGAAAAAAGAGAAATAACGAAAAAAACCAAAAGAAAAGAAAAACCAAAAATAATCGCCAGACAACGATTATTTGAACTAGCTTGTTACCCGCATGGTAAAGAAAATTTCTTAGCCTCGGCACATGGTGTCTTGTCTACGATATATATAGGACCCTCGCAAGTAGAGAAGTGGATACCATTGTCCCTTTGTATAAGGCAATGGTGAGACTATTTGAATAGTGTTTTCTTTGGAGGACAACCTTGATGAAAGACATATAGCTTTTAGAAGGTTCATCGATTAGCTTCCGTCAACAGATTGGCAAAGGATGTTATTCGATGTCCATCGGCAGAACAGCTTAGGAAGTGCGGACTGCAAAGACTGGCAACCAGGCATCTGCAGGAGGCTTGATAGAAGCATATGATGCCATGAAGCGAATCAGTAGAATGAGTGAAGGAAGTACGTTTTCACTGGTAGAAGAGAGAAAACCATAGAACATAAATACAAATTTTTGGAGATTAGCAGAATGCTGGGTCTCATAAAGTTTACTTTCGGGCAGCTTGTTGTAGATCACTGGAACGAATTATTTGGCCTAGTGGTCGAGGTGGAGAGTTTGGTAAATTCAAAATCAGAATTGGATAACAGCCACTTTTTGGTGGCGAAGACGGTATGACTAACTTTTTTTTTTTTTAGCTGCAGAAAAAAAAAAAGGTCTGCTTCCTTGCATACTACTGGTGTAGCTCCCATAACTACCACCCACCACTGGATAACAAAGCTAAACAGGACCACCTCCAAAGCTGGTTGATGATGAGTTGTAGAAATATTGAACGTACTGCATCCACTGTGGCACAGGATAAAGTCTCACGCGTTGTGGGACGCAGAGAGGTCGGCTCGAAATTTTGCAGGCAGTCTACCGCGGACGAGAGTGGAGCGAGTGGCGCTGCCTCCCATATGGCTACCACAGCTAAAGGGCAAGATCACCAAGCCCAACCAACTTGAAGTGCTTCTTGCGTGCATTAGTGCATTGGTGACCACTCAGGAGGGAAGAAGAGGCTAATGCATGAAGTGGAGCATCGAAATTAATACGTTCATTATACGAGCATTCTAAAAGTAACGGAGCTAGAGACAGACATGACAATGTACAGGACGAAACTACATACTAAGTGGTTGGAACGATTCCCGTTCTGTTCAGGTCACCGAACAACAGACCAGAGACAGACCACACATCAAAAAAGAACCTGATGGCTCCTGTAATCTTGGAAATAAAGCAAGCAGGATATAAGCGACCAACTACAAACAATAATGAATACGGACACAATGGAATATATGGACTATCCCGATCATGTCAGCCACCGCCATGGTGCCAAAGAACATCCATAAGAATCTAACAATACTCCCAGAGAAAATTTACATGTAACTCCAGAAAGCCATGAATCTGAACACCTGTAGGATAATAAGAGAGTTTCTCGACCAACAGTAACAATAATAATTATAATTATAATTGGACACAACGAACAACCCCTTCCGCTTGGTATTAGTACCCCTCATTGGCGGAAAAAATCCCATATAAAGGAGAATTTTTTTTAATAATAATAATACTACTAAAAGTATAAAATAAGAAAGAGGTTGTTAATTCTGCAATTTATTCATAACTTCTCTAAAAAATAACTCAATCAAACATCAGGTGCATTGTTTCAGATTTAAATGTTTGCTCTTCAACAAAAAAAAGGAATTGCTGTAATTAAGTTACCCGGAAAGTGTATATTAGGCAAGAGGTCTAGAATAAACCTCAAAATTTAAATACATTAACGGAATTGAAATTCCGGTTAGTCTCCGCAAATATACTGCAGAATAAATTAGAAGTTCGGAATATTCTTTATTTGAAATTTAATTACCTTCGGCATAATTATTTAAACTTCGTATCACTGCAAGATCTTGAGATTCATGCCTAAGAAGTAGTCGTTTGAACTATTTTTTTAAAGATTTTTTTGTGGACATTAATTAAATACTTTCTATGAAGTGGAAAAACAAGTTTCTTTTTTATTTCTTTTTTTTTCCCCTTCTGCTGTTCGCATCGTTCACCAAATTATTTTTTATTAAGTCTCAATTTCTTTCCTGAATCATTTAACTATTCCGCTTTGAATCGCAGATTATTAACAGAAGAATAAATCCAGTTATTGCTGACAGTCTGGGTTCTCCAGAATTTCTTATTAAAAAGCATAGCGTTTATGCAGAGTGAGGTACTCTTGTAATTTTAAGTTGGTTGGTGTAGGGTTTTAGGCGCATCAACAACTCAGACCATAGTGCGCCGTATATATTATGTTTGTAAATTCTTTTGAGTCTGTTCTGTGGTCTATTTGCCTATGTACTGGACAAAAATCCGAGATTTCGGGCGAAAAACCATGCAACCCTCGTCTGAGATCCGAAAAGACCCGAATTCGAATGCCTCGTCTGGCATTCGAATTCCGGTCTTTTCCATCTGGTATAGGGAAGACGGTGATTATACTGACTGTGCTGGGCTACCCACTAGAACTCTTAATTTTAAGTAGAATATATTCCTCTGAATTGGAAAATCTCATTCAAATTCTCCTGTCCCTTTAAGTTTTGGGATAGAAGAATTAGAACTGGTTGACGTTACATAGAATAGTTTCTAGATTCTAATTCTCTCAGAGCCAACCATATTATCAAAATTATACTTATATTTAATTTTAATTTTTTTCGACTAATATTATGCTTTTAATATGATTCGAAGTGCTGTAGTTAACTTCTCTAAATTTACTCTTTCTTGATTATCGATGTGGGTTCTCTTCAGTGATGTAAGAATCCGTAAAACTTCGAGTATTATAAATATTATATTTATATAGGAGAATTAAAAAAAGAAAGAAAACTGTCATGTTAGGGCCATAAATTGCGTCTGGTAGATTTGCTGGACGAAAAACCCGAGTTTCCGGGAGAAAAAACCATGCTACCGACTAACTCAGCCACGATGTGAAAAAGCCCCGTAAAAATTCCTCACATCATCGGCGGGACTCGAACCCGGATCTTTTACACCCGGTGTGGAGAGGACGACGATTCTAAAAGCTCTGCTACCCACGAGGGCCCGCTGCACAGTCAGTGATTATAGTCTGCGTGGGTAGCACAGTGGTATCGTCACCGTCCTCCCCACACCGGGTGGAAAAGGCCCGGGTTCGAATCCCGTCGATGACGCGAGGAACTTTAGTGGGCTTTTTTCACTCCGTGGCTGAGTTAGTCGGTCTCAGGCGTAGATAGCAAGGTTTTTTCCCTCAGAAACTGAGGTTTTTTTGTCCCGCAAAACAGGCAAATCGACCAGAGAACACACTTAATTTACAGACACGAATACGGGTTAATGTCATCGTTTACGGGTAACCCTAATATAGTAATTTTTTAATTTTTTTTAGTCAGTGATTATAACCACTGTGTTAGCCTGCGTGGCATATAGGAAGATATAGAGAAGGGAAATATGCATTATTATATGAACATATACCGGTATATCGAGTTATACAGGAAGTCTTTAGATTTAAGAAAAATAAACTACCGAACAAATAACGGGAGCACCGAGTTTACACCTTAAAATAGGAACATATAGCATTAAGTAGAGAACAAAACAGAACTGTCTAGAACTACTTAAAAAATTCTATCAGGGCAGCTAGATACAGCCCCTTAGGAATAGATATATAGTGGTGGCGGTGTACATGAAACGTGGGTTCCTTGAGAGAAAGGATTTAGAACGGGCGCGCCTGATTACTGAGTGGGAAGACCTGCTTAAAAGAAGCAAACAAACGTGACAAAATTCTTTTGGTAAACATAAGGCGTATTAAGCAAGAAATCTGACCAATTATGATGCTGAATGTAGGCAAACTGAAATGGGACCTTCCCAAAAGTGACAGTTCTCATTAGAGAATTCCTAATTAGTAAAGAAGCACTATGATATTCGTAAGCGAAATATTTGCAAATTTTCCCCTGGAATTCGGTGTGTAGCTTCAGTCATCAAAGACGAAAGATGTCGTTTATAAAGTCTTGGAATAATGCCGTTTTTTTAAGTATACCTCTTCTGTTTCGGTCGCACTTGAAGTAAGGTAATCGTTAGAATTAACGAAGCGGGGAAAAGAAGTTTAAGCTTCAATCGACGGATAGGCCTAAATGGAATGCAGTATTACATTGGCTTCAGTGCAATCGTGTCATATAGGAAGTGCAATTGTGTCGTTTAATAAAAGACCACAACTTGCCGACTCTGATCAGCAAGAGGAACAAACAGGACGGTGAAGAAAGAATTATCCTTATAACATAAGGATGGTCCCATCTCACCATCCTTCTGCCATACGAATGATATTATGTACATCATTCTTGAGACAGAAGTTATTATCATACTACGTAATAAGTTCTTATTATTCTGCATAACATCATAAATAGCTTTGATGAGATGTAGTATAATAAGAACTTGAAGGAAAAAGAAAAATTTATTGTGCAAGTTTAATATGAATTTATTCACATTTATTTAGAAGGCATTCTATTGGATACATTATATTCGCAAGATCTGACATAGAGGGATTGGATTTAAAATTGAAAATATGTTGGTTGTAATGATAATCTTGTTCATCAACAATTATAGGTATTGTGAAATGGCAATCCATGAAAGCATGAGTGATAAGTATTAATAATTTTGGTTCAATTTAGCATTATCAAGAGGCAATTTTTATATTTAGTTCACTAAAAGGTTTTAGGGCTAAGAACCTCAGACTACGGAAAATTCACTAATCGAACAAGTTATTAATATCAATTTATTTTCCGAAGAAATGTCCCTTTACAGCTATGCAGCTAGAGGACATGAGTTACATACAGAGATACAACATAAAATACAGACAAATGCATTGCATACAGAGCCAGATACAATATACGGCCTTAAACAGCCACTGGTGAAGATACAAAAACATAAAGTTACAACAAATAAAAGTGCATACGAATACATCGGAGCGTGGATAGTGCGGCATCACAGAGAGTCCACCTAGAACATGACTAAGGCATACATGTCTGCAAGAATGGAAGCTCTGTATGTTCTGTCCTTGCAAAGTTTCTCAACGTCTATGGCTAATCTATTAAATATCTGGAAGGAGTTATGTGGAAACATGTTGTCCAGGGAGGACATGCTTCGCAGCTTCGATCTGTATGGGGAGGTGTTGGACTGGCATCTTCTCCTGCCGGACGGTCTGGCGATGATATCCCAAATATCGGGTGACTTCAGTTTTCCGGATAGAAGCTGAGAGAGGGTAAGAAGGTCCCTAGAGATGATGAGATACCTCCAAGGAAGCGTATTAAGATTGGTGACCAGAACAGATTTTGAGATTGTAGGTGTTAGCCCGGCAACCCTATTTAGCCATTTCAAGATCCAGAATTCCAAGGAGAGGAACCTGCTTGGTATGATGAGGGTGCTGAGGACCATATAGTCGAGGCATATAATGGAATTGGGAAAATGCAACGAAGAATGTATTTGATGATAAGGTCCGGGTTATGGAAGTTGGAGATCTCTTGTTTTACAGCCCATAAAGCCGAATATGTTTTCGTTCGAGTGGCATTAAAGTGAGGCAAGAAGGTGAGGTCTTTGTTCCAGATGATACCCAAATCTTTACGTTGGGTGACTTTTTTAACTGGAGAGTTCGCTATAATGATGTTCACATCGTTGGTATTTTTCTTCTTGGTGATAGAGAGTTGTGCAGTTTTCTCTTTATTAATGGAGAGTCCAATCGCATGAAGGTAGTTTTCCAGTTCATGTAGCTGTCGGTTGGAGCTCACGGTAATAGACTGGAGAGACTGGTGGCATTTTGTGATGATGAAGAACTTGATATCATCTGCGTAGGTGGTAAAATTAGTACGGTTTGATAGGAAGGGTTCTAAAGATGCTGCGAAGAGGGCGGCAGAGAGAACGCCCCCTTGTGGGAGCCCTCTGGAGCAGAGAATGTGGTGATAATGGTTTTGATTTCTGATCCATAGGGTCCTGGACTGAAGGAGTTTCCTAAGGAGAACTAGGATGTTACCAGAGATTTTGAAGTAGTTGCACAGTATGGTACATGACGCATGGGTGGACAGATTGTCAAAGGCCGCCTTAATGTCGAGGAACACAATATCCAGTTGCTCTTTGTTGCTTAAGTTACTTTCAGTTCTGAACAGTGTGTCCAAGAGGTTGGTGATCGTGGAACGTCCAGGTAGAACACTATGGAGGTATGGAGGTTTGTGGCTGAACATGTGATGGGTGAGAGCAGGAAGTATGGCTTTTTCCAAGATTTTGAGGAAAGTGCATCCTACGGAAATTGGTCTGTAGTCATTAGGCGATTTTGGGTTAGACTTTTTTGGAACGGGAGAAACATAATATGTGTTCCAGATAGCAGGGTACACTCCTGTTACGAGGACGGAATTGAATGCATCAAGCAAGAGGTCAATGATATATACACTACATATTTTAATCATGAAAATAGGCAATCCATCCGGGCCAGTGGTAGACTTGTTGGGAAGACTGTTGATGACCTCAGTAAGGCATTCCTTTGTGATGGCAATTTTATCCAGTGATGTCTGGTTAGCTGGTGGATTAACTCGAATAAAGGGGTTTGGAGCAGATAGGGGCTTAGTTGCGAGCGAGTTAGCCCATGCGTGGAAGATGTCAGTGGTCATGGGGGACTGTTGGTTCTTGTTGGTGAAGATTCTTTTCCCAAGTTTCATTCTGTGTGCAATCCAGTCGTTCTGCGCCTTCCTCCGAATGCGTAGGAAGCGTGCCCGATGTTTTTTGTAGAGTTGGTAGTCGGCTAGATCCCGTGTTCTTTGCCACTTCCTGTATAGTTTCTGTTTGATGATGAAGGCGAGTTTTGCGTCTCTGGTAAACCAGTTCTTGGTTCTGGGAGACAGGCGTACAGATTTGGAGGCCCCTTCACAGGCGATGTCTTTTAACAAGTTAGCTAAATTGGTAAGTGTTTTGTCAGGGTGGCTAACAGCAATTTTTGTCCAGTCTGTAGCTTTTAGTCTTTGTAGGATGATTTGAGGTTGCATATATTTTAATGAGAAGATCTTGAGTTGGGATTCTTTATGGTCATGTTCAAGTTGTCGGGGAGAGCATAGGCTTTCACTATCAAAGAAAATTCGGAGGTGATCTGACGCAAACTTAAAAATCGGCGTTGTGAGAGTGAGATGGTCAAGGTTATGGAATAAGAGGTCGAGGTTTTGATGTCGTCTTGTAGGTTGCGTATGGGTTAGTCTAAGGCCTAGAGATGAGAAGGAGTGTACGACGTCCTTCATAGCAGCTTCGTGTTTTGGGGAGGGCATGTTGAAGTCTCCTAAAACAAAGGTGAGCATGTGAGGCTTGAGATGGGTTATAATCCAGGTAGTTAACTCATCCCTTGTGTCGGGATTATGGTCAGAAGGTAAATATACCGCTACAACTTGAGTTCTCACTTCTTTAACTTTAAAAATTGCAGAAATGGCTTCAAATGCAGAGGAGTTGCTGAGTTGTGCACACACAAGGTGATGGATGTCTTTGTAAATGATGGAGACGTCTGTGGTCCCTGCCGTTGCAAACATTTCTCTAATGGTGGGGAGTGGCCAAGTGGGTGAGTTGTCTTCCATGGTTAAGCCAAGTTTCCTGGATACAGATGAAATCATATTCGTCGAGCAGGAGGAGAGATTGCAGAGAGGCCAATTTGTTAACAATACTGCGCACATTTTGCGAGAAGACCCTGATTGTGGGGCATGGATGGAGGTTTTTTGGAATAGATGATTGCTATTGTATAGGACGAGTAAGCAGGGATTGCTGAGGGGATGGCCTTTTTTCGTCAGAGAAAGGTCTGATAAGTATGCCTGGAGGCCAGAAGTCGGGATCCAGAACTTTTTCGTAGGCAGAGGGTGAACACCTCACTAGAAATGAGGCGTAGCCAGTTTGCCTAGTTTTAAGCTGTTTTTTTAAGCGGGATCCAGAACTTTTTCGTAGGCAAAGGGTGAACACCTCACTAGAAATGAGGCGTAGCCAGTTTGCCTAGTTTTAAGCTGTTTTACTTCGATGGGGACATTGTGTTCTACAAGAAACATTCTCTTTATGGAATCGGGGCTTGTTGAGGGTCCAAACCGGGAGACAAAAATCTTGGTTCTGGGCAAAGCGACAGAGATGTCATATTTCTCTGCGAGCGTCTGTTTACTAGGGTGAGTCTTTGATAATCGCTTGTTTGTTAATGTTGTTGGAATTCTTTGGTTGCCTTCTAGTGGGGGAGAAAATGGGGTGGGGCTCTTGCTTCTCGATACACATCTCTGGTCAGCGATTCTCGGTTCAGTAGCTTGGTCATGTCTGTCGTGTGGTACAATATCATCATTTCTTTCGTGAAACAGAGTCAACTTATTAGTGCGGTTCACTACGCGGGTGACTTTGTTTACTTCCTGTGGACGTTTGTCGCTTTTCTTCTTCTGATCTCGATTCTCAAGTGATTTCAAGAACTTGCAGTAATCTGATTTGATTAGAAGAGTTTCAAGGGCGCTTTCATTTTCTTTAGCCACCCTAAAGGGATTCTTATTGTGCATCTTTTCGTTTTGTGTAAGCAGTTCGGCAGACTCTAGGGGTGTTGTTTGCGTGGCTGCATCCCGTTTTGTGACTATGCAGCGGTCATTAGTGCAGAGACACCGTTCAGCACTTATTTCCCGAAGGGTGCGAGCGATTGTCCCAAGGACTTCACACAATTTCGTAGATGCTTCCTCGATTGCTATTGTTTTTCTTTTCCAATCAGCCTCTTGCACCTTCAAAATCTGTCCCGCGAATTCTTTTTCTTTCTTTGCTACATGAGTTTTTAGCAGTGTTATTTCTTTCCGTATCGTGATTAAGCTGGGTAGTTTGGGTGTGGCTGAGGTTCTGCTGTTCGCTGTCGGTGCTGCTTTAATATTTTTGGTTTGAATACTACAATCCAAGTTGTTTTCTTTCAAGAGTGGGGGGGTTATTGCAATCTTGCGTTTTGATTTGGTTTCGCTGCGGACAGATTTCAGTTTGCGACTCATTCTCGTGTGTTTCATGCGATTAATTGTGCATTCTGAGACTTCGCTCTTGCGGGGAGATGCCCTTGAAATATCGTGGCTATCGGAAGATTTGTTCTCTTGGGCGGCGTTACCCTTACTTTCGGGTATGTCGCGGTGGTTGCAATGAGGGATCACTGCGGTGTTTATGCCCGATAGGCGCTTTGCCACTTTTTTCATGTTGCCGAATAGGGCTGTTAGTTAGTGAATGGTTGAAAGTTCTAGTAAGGAATTCACTCTGTTAGGTCGGGACTCCTAAGGACGAAGAAAGGGCGTTCTATCAGCTTCAAAACAACCGGTAGCATCATGTTAGTTCATAATAAATCACCGAAGTAGGTGAAATGGCATCTTTTTTGTTATATCTCATATTGTGAATGCTTTCGCAACGAGTTGCCCTGATATTGCACTACCTCGAATAAGCAACGTTTCACCAGTGGAGAATCGTTGCTTATGCGTATGGTTCGCCATTTCAACACCTGTTATTGTTGTTTAAACTTAAGTCGTACCAATGTGTTTGAATGGTATAAGTGGTTCAAAGACGAACGAGAGGATGTTCGCGATAATCCTAGAAGAGGCCATCCGTCAACTTCTCAAAATGAGAACCGTGTTGCCAAAGTTCGTGAAATTGTGGCAAGTTATCATCCTGTGGCGTCTAATGAATTGGAATAAAGAAACAATTCTCGAAATAAGTTCTGCATGAAGATTTAAGGAAAGGGAAAGTCTGTACAAAATTTGCAACACAGGGCTTCACGGATGAGCAGAAGAAACGAAGAGTATCATCCTGAGACTTCATGTAGACTTGTCAAGACAGTCCTAATACCTCTACTGTATTGTCATTGAAGGTGAGTGTTAGGTGTTTTAGTACGACCCAGAGACGAAGCGTCAGATCATGCAGTGAACTTCAAAATCATCACCAAGGCCCAAAAAGTTCTGTTTACAGAAGTCCAAGATTAAGACGGTGCTAGTCATGTTTTTTGGAATTTGTACCTGAAGGGGAAGAGAGAGAAAGAGAGTCAGTGCTACATTATACGTATAGGTGCTTCAAAGACAATTGAAGGGCATTTCCCGGGTGAAGCTGCAATTTCGAGAGAAAGGCAGCTGATTCTTGTTGTACGACAATGCCCCCGTCCATTCCGCACTTGTGAAGTCATTTTTGACGAAACATGACATACAGATCAACCAACCACCGTTGTCTCCCAATCAAGCACTGGCGGACTTCTTCCCCTTTCCCAAGGTGAAAATTGCCCTGAAAGGGAAGAGATTCAGGATGCTGAGGACATGAAGTAAGACGCAACCGCAGAACTGAACGTCATCTCTTTGGACGATTTCGCCGACTCTTATCAGAAACCTTTTAACGGTGTAATAAGTGCTTTTATTCAAAATAATCAAGTGTACTGTTTTGAAGGTCTTCACATTGTGTTCTTTTTGTTGCATCAATCCCGGATCTTTATTGCCACACGTCATATAAGTAAACAAAATTTGAATGTAGATCACAGCGTGTATTCAGTTTTTTGACTTTACAGAAACAATTGCGATAGTAAAACGTTATGTAGGAAATTGCTTCACTTTGTAATCAGGCACCTTATAAAACACATTTTGTGTTGAATGTAGTCCAGAAAAATCGAAAAATAGTGTATATTAGCATCACCGCCTGTAATAGTTCGATCTCTAGTGGATAGATATTCATGAAATTTTATATATGGATATTGCAAGCTCGTCCAAAATTTTTGATTTATCAAGCTCTTCCAAATTTAATTAGAACTGACATAAATAGAAAGCGTGAATTTTTTTTTATGTTCCAGGTTATCCGTAATACATAAATGAAAGCGTGTTTCGGTCATTACTCGAGTATAAGAAGTCGAATAAGCATCAAAATTTCAGCATATATTAGATTTTAGGCCAAATTTTTATTCCATAAACCTTCCCCTCCTTGTACACAAAAGTTTTACTCTGATCCTTTTAAAAAAATAATTTACTAAGATTTACTTAAAATAATCACAGAAAAACGAGAAAAAAAGAGAAACTTGATAAAAAGGTGTCTTAGGGAGACCTTCCTATCAAGTTTTATAGTAAGATAGTCTTTCCAGTGCTTTCGTCCTCCCTTTAAGAGGTAGTGATACCCATATCCGACCTCTCGGCTACCTGGCACATGAACAGCACGTGGTAAAGCTTTGATAAACACTGTTTTGAGTACAGTGCAGCAGTTTTTCACCTTGAAGTATGTTATTGGAAAACGTGCCTGAAATATAAAGCAATGCATACTTATTATTTACCTAATTATAGAAGAGAGAAAACAACAGCCAGCTTACTGCCACATTCTTAAGAATGTGGCAGTAAGCTGGCAGCAATTCCTCCTGGAATTCTTAAGAATGTAGCAGTTTCGTTAGCTCATCCGTTAACAGAAATGGTTTGAAGCCTGAACCATTTTTTCCTTTCATTGTTTCCCCCTCAATTGCCACCTTTGCTGTTATTGAAGGAATTGATTCACCGGCGAGCGAATAGATGATTATTAGTAATAAATAAATAAATACTTTGTTCGGGAATTTTGTGTCTGCAAAACAACCGCCATCCTGCCAGTCATCATGGATACAATTCTAGAAATAAATTGCTTAAATACAAAGTATGAATAGCTGATTACTTTGCAAGTTTGCATTTATCAAGGTTCCGGGATTCTGTCGTGTTTATTTCTATCTTTAGCACACAAAGCAGCCTATTTAATTTTATGTGAATCACTACATAAGTTATTTAAGATTATCAAATATTTAGCTATCATGCAGCCATCCGTTCCTCCCGGTTGTTTGAGTCGCAGCAGTACTAAACTTTAGCATTCTTTGATCTCGTTAATTTGTCAAACTATGGCGGACTACACTCTAACACGAAGACCCTGATTTGTATCGTAATGATTTCTACTAAACGTAAAGACAAATACATCAATTGCTATCAGCATTTGTCTCATTTGCCTTTGCCTTTACGCAAATAAAACCGGCTCTTCTTCTCTCTATATTTGCTTAGTTACTAATGTTAATTGTTTTCGAAAGTATTCTTTTGTTTAGCATGTTGTCCATGACTTTTGAAGTTTCTTTAAATTTCTTTTAAAATGCCGCTTCAAATTGTCTTGCACACCAGATATAATTGGTAATATTACGTACTACTATGTAATAATATAGTCGTACATAATATTACGTACGACTAAAGCAAATATTCCTTATCATAATGAACGACTTATAATTAATTCAATGCTGAAAATTTCTTACGAGTTGTAATAACAGGATCTTATTTCTTGAATCCTTGATTTGGACGACTATTTATGCAAATAAAGCTGCCTGAACGATAATATTAACAATTGTTTCATTTATTTTGATCTCAAATGAACAGAATAATATTTGAATGAAAACTATTGGGCACATGCACCTTCTCGACCCTAAATGTCACTTCCCTCAGCTTCGTATTTGTTGACATGCCACCACCCTTTCAAATTTTAGGTAACCTAGCCTTCTTTTCAAACAAATGTCATTAAATAATATGAAATATATTTCTTTGTTTGAAAAGAAGGTTAGATTACCTAAAATTTGAAAGACTGTTGATTTTTTTAAAATCTCGGTTCGCCCGCCAATATGCTATTATCAAAAAGTTACGATATGTGTAGGTTACGACTGACTAAAAGGAAGTTGCGATGTGTTTCTTTGCCTTAGTCTCTATTTTCTGAGTAATTGGCACATTAATTAAACAGTTGATTGCCATTGAATTTTTATGCAAGTTTTGTTACATTGTGCTAAGTTAGGAAATTTTCTAAAGCGTCCAATATGACATGGTTTTGATTGTCGGTGGCTGCAGACACGATGAAAATGAATCAAAGAGTGCAAGTTCACGAATCGTCCAATAATATCACAGCGTGATTTTGATTGATATCGGCAACCATGTTGCTTCGTGAAGTGGCAAATTTAAAATCGATAAGTTACATATGGCAAGTATTGTTTCGCGAATAAGTTGAAAGGAAATATGCCTGATAACTAATCCAGATAACTTAATGAACCTAAAAAATCAAGTGAACTACTTATCTTAGGCTTTTCGGTGTCAGTGATTATTGTACTTTTCTTCTGAGTACTGTGTAAAAGTTCTTGATAATGTTCTGAAAACATCCGTTGCTAACAGAAATTCTCCGATGTGGTCATAGGCTGTGAATCGAGGGGAGAAACTAATAAACAGTTATGCTTCCCAGTATTGTTTTGTGTAAAACGTATCAGTGTTAAAATGTTATTACGTACAACCTACTAGTTCTCTTTATGCCCGTCATTTAATATTTAATTTGATATTTTGTGTAGTTACTTATTAGAAGTTCCTCGCATTACCAGTCTCTTCAATCACCAATACTAACTGCTACCAAAATAGCGCATTTAGTTCAAGCGTTGAATAGTTGCCTATAACTAGATAATTCAATATGTATTGACCATCTCTCTCTCTCTCTCTTCCCCCCCATCCGTAGTCAGTATCTCCATGAAATTTATTTGGGTTAATTTCCAGCCTGTTGTAAAAACTTAAGAGTGTTGGCCAGAAATAATCTTTTCAGTACATCAATATCTTAGATTGCTATGTACAAAGAGGCAGGCGTGGATCTGCTGATTGCCTTCTTGATAGTTTATGTTCCGCAACCAATCCTCTTATGTCAGACGGATCAGTACGTCCAGACAAAACCAGGATGATCCTCACTAAAATAAACTGCATTCGTGGGAGGCCGAGTTCAAATTAGCGATCATCATTGATCTTCATATAGTAATTGGCTTTCCCGAATGGCTGTTCCACCAGCGTAATAGCCAGTAACACTGGTCGGCATCAGTTTCCTCTCTGAAATAATTCTCGTTCGTTCAAAAACTCAGATATGTGCTTAAAAAGTTCTTATCACCGTCAGTTTTCAAATGTCGTGGGTTAATTACCGAAAACCAAGTCTTGTAGTTGGTTTAATCATCTTTCTTTTCCATATATTTTATGTATTTATTATTTTTTTCTAGAACATTCGGGAGTACAACATTGGAGAATGTTCCTAAACGCTCTAGAAAACTGTTACATGTAGAAGAAAGGTCGGAATGTTTCTAGAAGGTTCTAGAACTATTGACGGAGTTCTCTAGAATCATTGTGAGCCTTCTGGAAACTTCTCTACCTGTATATATACGAATGAGTTCCGGACCAAGGAAGAATTTCTCGGTCTCGATTATTATCTAGACCAAAGAATTTGGTAATATGATTGTGCGGGCTGAAGGTCAAATCGGAGAGACCTACATTAATTTTGGGGGATGCATCGTTGTATGGATTGGGTTATGAGTGGTGAATTTCTGATCTCCACAAGTTCTTGTTTCACAGCCCATATTGCAGATTAGATCTTGACCTTTGCAAAGTGGAATTTGAACATTAAACCTTCATCTCACAGTAGGTCTAGGTCTGTGTGGCAATTTATCCTATCTTAGCCGTATTTCCTGAATTTGTATTGCTATTTCATTTTAAGTCTCATTAATGGACGCCATCTGCGCTCATTTTGTCGGATTCAACTGTAGAAGCCTAAGATATTAAGCCTCTACAGTTAAATCCGACTTTAAGGTATTCTTCAAGCTCTTAAATTTGTGAGTTAGCATGTAAAGTAATCGTCGCGATTTGAGTATGTTCTGTGTACGTGTAGTTACGTTTTTGTTGTTGTCGGAGGAATGGGTCCAAGTCCGTAATGAAGAATAAGGACGAAATCACTTCCTTGAGGTACACCTCGGGTAATTTCTAAGTGCATTTGGTAGTTTTGGTGTTTAACAATTAGTTTTCTGTGTTTTAGTATATTATGAGATGTGAGGTTAAAACGCATGAAGTACGAAATCCCAGAATAGAAAGAAAATAAAGACTTACAAAGTAGCGAAAATTAGTCTCTAAACTTTGTGTAGGCGTCGCCTACACAAAGTTTAGCGGCTAATTTCTGCTACTTTGTAAGTCTACTTTTTAAGTCTATTATTTTCTTTGTATCCTGGAATTTCGAACTTCATGCGTTTAATTCCGTAGGCTCAACATAAATATACTCTTCGTAATTTAATTTAATTTAATATTACTGTCTCTGAATTTCGACACAAAGGGTCGTCAGGGTATACAGAAACTATAAATAAAATTGAGCGATTACCATAACTTTTACCTTACACCTCTACAGTTCTGAGAGTTCCACTATCTGCATACCACTTCGGATTCAGTAAGATATATTTTATTTCCTCTTTCCTTTTAATTTTCCGCTATGCTTTCCGCCTCTGTCAGGTCAGTCATGAAATATACATACGTCTCTCCCATGCTTACTTCTACCTTTATGCCTAACCCCCACCACCGCCAAATTCTAATTGATTTACGGATACCACCACGTGGTTACGGATATTTAATGTCAGAATCAGAGGTTGACCCTTGACGAAGACGTTGAATTCATAAGTTTTTCAGCATTAAATACTTTTTATATTTCATTTTATCTTTTCCGTGTTTTCTATAACTCCAATTTCCGTTTAGTAGGTCCTTGTCTGTTCCGTTCCACTCAATCGTCTAAGCAATATATCCATTATGGTCGTTGGGTTTCTTCTGCCAATATATGCAGTGTCCCTAGTCTATAATCCATATTGCTATGTTAATATTCCTCCTCGTCATACCTTTATAAATACAATATATACTGTATATATACTTTTCTTTTAGTTTTGGTTTCGGGTTTACCTAGTCACACTGTCGGTTAGGTACTCTCTTGTTTGTACATTTTCATTTCTTTCCTCTGGCATATGGTTTAGGAGTCAACCGTAAACCATATGCCAGCATTGTATATTTTCTCCGCGATATTTATCTCCTTTTGGCTTTCCCCCTCTTATATTTCAAATTCTTAATTTTATTAAATTCTCCCTATTTCACCATTTTTTTAATTGTACTTTGCTGTTATAGAGGAAACCCTGGAGACCGCTATACAAACACAAATTCCTTGAATACCAAAAATACCTTGTACTTTGCTGCGTCATGTCTTTTACGTTACAAACAGAGGCTCTAAATTGTCGTCTTTTCGTGCAATTCTGCCTGTTAATTCTAGATAACGAAACTGGGGCTGTGCGATATATGACAATATATTTATCTGTTTTTATTTTTACATTTGTATATAATTAATTTTTAATATATATACCGCAATTTCTCTCTTTCATTTCTTAACTCTTTTAATATCACTTCTATTCAGGGCACAAAATAACCCCTCCAGAGCACACGTGATAAATTGAATGCAACTTATAATGGGCGAGTGCTTGTGCTCTTGGTAATCATTTGTAAGCGACACTACAATCACTAAATGAGCATGTACTACTGATGTGATTTCACCGGCATAACACCAACGCACCGGTGCATTAAGGGAGTTGAGTTGAGTGAGAAGGTTCTCAGGAGGCCCGATACCTGCGAATGGCGTCGTGAAAACGATGGTTAAGTTCGATAAATCGGTTTGCTAACCAAATAATGTGAATTTGGACAGAGACCTGTTTCCGATTATGAACTAGCAGTATCTGCTACTTACAATAGCAGAATCATTATGAGTGCACTTTTAAAAGACCCAGCATTGCGCATGGTATTGAACACTTTTTTTTTTTTCTTGGTCTGTCTCATTCCGTGGCCCCTAAGGTTGTGCTGCAGATACTACTTACATTGTACTGTGATTGAACCTTATAAGGCGAAAAATATTCACTCTTGTCCGTAATGAATTGTAAAGTCCAATACAAGTCAAAAGAAGGAAGAATAGAAGTCAGGTCGAAGTTAATTTCTGCTTAAACTGAAATTTCGGTATCCAAAACTGTAGAATATTCTCTTTATAATATGATCAAAAGGGGATAAGAATTTTCAGTTAATTCATTTGATAAGAATATTATCATTATACCGTGCTTAGTGATCATGTAGACTTGAACCGCTGTCGAGTGAAATTCTTGTGCTACTGCACCCCCCCCCCCACGCTGATCACTCTACTACCCCATTTAGGTACAACTCAATCCCATCCGAATCAGTCCTTTTGACTGCACTTTTAACGAGTGCGATACACAGGGTGTATCATAACATGTAGGACTCACTTCAGGGATGAATTTAGGAATTAAAAACAATAAAAAAGTACGTGTAAACATAGGTGTGATTTCGTCTTGTTCCCGAGTTACAGCCATTTCTGAGTTCCAGCAATTATCTGCTTAAGTTTACAGGAAATGCTCAAAATAACCATCGTGCGCCTGAACACATGCTGCAAGCCCCTCATCATAGACCTGTTCACCCGCTCAAAAGTTCCAGGTGTCTGTTGGATTTGTTCGCAGTCTTGTTCCGCCGTTTGCGGAAAATTTCAATGTTATTATTATTATTATTTTCAGCCATATGGTGCCAGGAAGCCTGAGGCTTATGCTGCATCAGCCTAAAAAAAAAAAAACCATTCCCGAGTTACCCTGAGAGAGAGAAAAAAGAATGATGATATCCAGCTCAGACCCCTGAGTTATCAGTTGGTATGAAATGAACAGTGGCATTCAGATGGCCCCACAAGTAAAAATCGAGTGCATTCAGGTCTGGAGAGCGTGCAGGCTGGGCAATGGGTCTTTCACGACCGATCCATTTATTAGGGAATGAATCGCTCATCCAAAAAGTTTCTAGCTATACGGCTAAAATGAGCTGAGTTCCGTCGTGCATAAACCAGGACGAATGACATCACGGGTAACTTCGTCCAACAACTCATTTAAATGTTTTCTTAAAAAATTGCCGTAGGATGCCCATGTTAATCTCCCAGACAAGCAATAGGACCGATTAAATGAATGAGCCTGGCACTGCTCTTGCTGCTCTCTCCCATGAACTGTGACGATAATAGTCACTACGGTAAATCATATGTGTATCAGTTGTCATTTGGTTTATTTAAGTTTAATGTTATAAATCTTATGGTGCGCCATCTTTGTAATGTAATTTGTTTAATGCCAGTTATCGTCATCTTAATGTCTTATAGAAATTAACGGCGCCCTTATCATTTAATGTCATTTTGTTTTGTTATTTAATGTCATTCAATACCTCTTATCTGTAAACCCCTGGCCTTTTGGCCGTGAGGGGAAAGTGCAACACTTTTTAACCTTTTAACTAGCTACTATCAAATCGCTCACTGGCTGCAATAGTGGCACAACTCGAAATTCTTAATTTTTGAGTTAATACAACTGATGAGGTTGGGTTGGGATAGTGGACTCTACGTTTATGCAATAACAATACAAAGTGAGTTCAGTATTACCCAAGTGTCATTATGCCATCTGAGTTTTTACTGCATCGAGAAGCGTCAACAGTGACACTTCTTCAGTGGGCCCCAACCTTGGGACTGAATGGAGCGCGGTCTGTGTGCAACAGTGATCATTTTTGAGTTGTGCTAGTATTGGAGTGTAATGCAACCTTCTCGCTTATAATATCAGTTGGCATTATTTTAGCTGAGCCACTATTGTACTCAAAATATATTATAACAACCTATTTGTATGCTGCGGCGAACTTTCGAATCAAAACCATTACACACAAATTTCTTGTTGTAGGTCGTACGCAAAATGAAGGTGAGTGTGCACACTCATTATTATAGAAATATATTAAAAAATCGCTGAAGTCTGGTGCTGTGTTCGTCCAATCACAATATGTTACATTAGCTAGAACTGCCAAAAATACAGGAAACCCTTTCAAGGTGACAGAGGTGAGTCATTGCAATTTTTACGACCTGAAAGATTTGGCCCAACGCACTTCTATGAAACTTAACGAAAATACTGATGAAGTAAACTTCAACTTCAATGACATTACTATCTTTGAAGTAGAAAAGCAGCATTTATACTTTTTATTTTATAAAACATCATACTAGTAAAATAAGAAAACCTTTGGAGTCATTTGTAGATTTCGAATTGATAAAAGCCTACAAGAGTTCCATTCCGATTTCGAAAGAGAAGCATAGTGAGCTCCACTGTTTGTTGAACAATAACACAATTCCCAAATATCATGTCAGTTTTTATTAGTCTAAAAGTTAATTTACGGAAGGATTAAATTTTTCTAAGAATGACTAAGTTCTTCCATTTTGCTTGTTTGTACACCAATAATTTCGTAAAATTTCTTGCTTATTTATGCTTTACCATAATTATGTTTTCACAGATTAAAATGTAGTTCATACATATTCCTGAGTTTATGAATATAAATAAAGCTCTCGTTTAATGTTTTTTTCCCTTCATCCTAATTACTTTCCATCGTTAGGAGACTCAAGTCACAAATTTCGAGTGCTTGTTCGTGCAATAAACAACTCAAACGGGGGGGTTTAAATTTTCGAGTATTCTGGTTACCCATAAGGAAATGTTGATCAAGCCAGCCTAATTTTGAGTACCACTGGGTATGATGAGATGAATCACAATATATTTCAACAATCGCATAATTTCTTGAATTCTAAACAAACTAATTTTAAAAGCCATATTTTTCTCATCGATTATCTCAGAATTGCGATTTTTGAGTTAGCATTAGCATTAGCATTAGCATTAGTAGAGGATTTGATGCAAGAAAGCAAGCTTATGCAGCATCAGCCAAAAAAAAAAAACCCACTTCCACTTCACCCCTCTGTTCGTTCAAAATACCTGTCCAGCTGAGCCTTAAACTTATTTACGCTATCAGCCTCCACCACAAGGGATGGAAGTCTGTTCCACCAACCAACCACCCGCTGGCTAAAGGCAAATTTCCGCACGTCTATCCTACATCTGTCTTTCCTCAATTTGAATTTATGCCATCTCAGGTGATTTTTCTGAGCTTGAGGAAGAATCCTATCAGCATTGAGCATGCTTAAACCATTCAAGGCTTTATACACCTCTATCAGATCACCTCGCTGGTGCCTAGTCTCCAGACACTGTAATTTGCAAAACTTAAGCCTTTCTTCGTAAGAGCACCCCTTTGTTCCATTCACTAATCTTCTTGCCCTTCTCTGTACTCGTTCCAGCAGCTCTACATCCTTCTTGAAATGAGGCCTCCAGACCTGTATACAGTACTCTAGGTGTGGCCTGACCATTGCCTTATACAATGGAATAATCACCTCCTTATCCCTGCTGGAAAAATTCCTGTATATCATTGACAATACTCCATGAGCTACTCTTGCAGCCCGTCTGCACTGCTCAGAGAACTTCATATCTGCCTGCACAACCACCCCCAAGTCCCTTTCATTCTCTACCACTGTCAGTGTAGTACCACAGAGTTGATACGTTGCTCTGGGGTTGCTGTTTCCCATGTGTAGTACTTTACATTTGTCAATGTTAAACTTCATTTGCCACCTCTCAGCCCATCTGCTCAACCTTTCCAGATCCCGTTGCAGCAGCATAGTGTCAGTAGTGTCCTTGACAACCCTGCCAACCTTTGTATCGTCTGCAAACTTGGACATTAAGCTTGATATACCATCACCAATATCATTTATAAATACAGAAAACAATAATGGACCCAACACTGAGCCCTGAGGGACTCCACTAATAACATTAGTCCACGATGAGCAGTGTCCATTGATTACCACTCTCTGTCTTCTCCCCCTCAACCACCCCTTTATCCAAAGCAGCAATTTGCCTCCAATGTCACACTGCTCCAATTACTGCAACAGTATCAAAAGCCTTTCTAAGATCCAAGTATATAATATCAAAGTTATTCCCTGCGTCCAGTTCTTTTGTGACTGCATCATAGTATCCAATCAAATTGGCCAGGCAAGACTTCCCCTTAACAAAACCATGCTGTGTCCGAGCTATAACTGAAGTCTTGTCTAAATGATCCTGCAGTGCTTCTTTAACTAGTGCCTCCATTAATTTTCCTGGAACAGAAGTTAAGCTCACAGGTCTATAATTACTTGTGTCAGCCTTTGATCCTCCTTTGTGAATTGGGGTCACATTTGCACATTTCCAGTCTATGGGTACCTCCCCTGAGTCCAAGGAAGCTCTCATAATTATGGCTAAGGGTTTGCTTACTTCCTTTGCTGCCTCCTTTAATATAACTGGATAGATCCCATCCACCCCGGGTGCCTTTCTTGTGTTTATCTTCAACAGTTTCTCCTCCACTTTACTCCCAGTTATTTCAAGATTCTGTAGCTTACTGCTAGAGTTGAATACACCTCTGGCATTCCCCTTGCTGAATAACTCCTCATGTGTGAATGTCGATGCAAAATATTCATTTAATTTGTTAGCTACCTGAGCAGGATCATCAACAGTTGACCCATCAATATCAAGTGGACCAATCTGATTCATCCCCTTCCTTCTAGAGTTTACATAAGTAAAGAACTCTTTGCTGTTTTTCTTTGCATCCCTTGCCAAGGATTTCTCGTAATCTGCCTTCGCCTGCCTAACCTCCTTTGTAACTTGGTTGCATATCAACTTGTATCTATCATAAGCTTCTGTGTCATGTGTTAATTTGTAAGTATCCCATGCATTTTTCTTCTCTGCCATATGCCTCATTAGTTCATCTGACATCCATTTTGGCCTAAACCTTGAACAATATTTCTTAGTTGGTATGTAAAGCCTAGTAGCTTCCAAGATAAGTTCTTTGAATGCTTCCCATTTTGAATTTGCTGTTGGTAACATCATCAGTTGGTCCCACTGTATAGAATTTAAATACTGTCTCAGTCCATCGTAGTCGCCTTTACGGAAGCAATAACCCTTCCCTTTACCCCTAATGGTAGTTACCTCTCTGAGTAAATCCCACTTCAGCACACTGTGATCACTGCCACCTAGTGGTTCATTTATCTGCAGATTCTTAATGCATGAAGAATCACTGCTGATAATCAAATCAAGAGTATTACTCCCTCTAGTTGCCTCCCGAACATGCTGATGTAGAAAACAATCATCCAATAAATCCACAAAAGCCCTGCTAGTGCGTGAGTAACCAGCCCCCAAATTCCAGTCAATATCTGGGAAATTAAAATCTCCCATTATAAGACTCTATGATTTACTGGCCCACTCTATTTCCCTGTACAGTTCCTTATTATACTCCTTAGAGTCATTAGGCCTATAGCACACTCCTACTCTCAATTTTGATCTCCCAATGCTTATGTCACACCAAACTGACTCAACACTGCACTGTCCAGCGATGTCGACTGGCTTCACTTCCTTGGTTTTTATGTGTTTCTTAACTAATAGCATAACCCCTCCCCCCTTCTTATTCTGTCTATCATTTCTGTAGACGTTGTACACCCCAAATTGCAGTTCTGCATCCCTTATTTCTGTGTGACACCACGTCTCTGATATCCCAACAATATCTGCCTTTAATGTTTTGAGCAATACCTCAAATTCATCAAATTTATTTACTAAACTCCTAGCATTGGTGTACACACAAGTATACCTGCACCTGTTTCTATTCTTAGCTACCCTAACACAACCCATGTGTTTACTTGTACCGCAATGGCTCCCAGCAGTCTCTGAAATACCATGCATCTTGTTTTTCAGGCTTCTGCTCATTCTAATAGAAGCAGTGCAAGAATCTCTTTCACCTCTGCCAGTGGCTACTGTCAATCTATTGGTCTTTGTCTCCCCCCAAGCTAGCAGTTTTCCGACCCACCTAACACTGCCTCGATAGCATCAGCAAATATTCTTGCACCCTTTCTATTTAAGTGTATCCCATCCCTGTAGAAGCAATCTCTCCTGTTAACAAGTACAGTCCAGGCTGAAAAAAAATTCTACCCCTTGAGCCTTGCACAATCTTTCCAGGGCCGAATTGATCGACAAGGCTCTCATCATATACTCCCTCCTATCGTGTCTGGGCAGAATTGCAGACACTTTCAAATTCAACCCTAATTCTCGGCTTTTGTTCAGCAGTGACCTGTACTTGTTAAGTAATTCTGCCGGTCTCCTAATCTTAATATTATTAGTGCCAACGTGTACAACTATATCACCTTTTGTGCCCTTAAAAGATGATATTCGCTCTACAACGTCATCAACCTTTGCCCCTGGCAGACATACCCTGGTCCTGTTCCACCTATCTTTTTTACAAAGCATGTTCCCCGTTTCCCTGACAATAGAGTCACCAACAACTACTAGTTCCTTCGGGACCAGCGCATTCTGCCTTGGGGGTTGCCTCTGTGTCACGCGATGCCCAAGTGCAAGCTCTGGCGTTGATGTGGGCAGCTGAGAGCTTGATGGGCCCCTCAATTTAGTTTCTTCGAGGGCATCCACCCTGTCCTTCAAGCTCTCATATAGGCCCACAAGAACGCCGAGTTGTTGCCTGATATCGATACACTCCTTGCATCGCGCACACACAAAGACATCCCCCTTGGCAGTATCATGTCCCGTACCCGATTGCTCTGCAAACATCAAGCAAACAGTGCATTTTATAAGGCTGTGAGTCAGAGGACAACTGCCCCCCCCTCAGTTCTGCTCTGAGCCACAGCACTTCCATTAGCTTGAGCCTTTTGCTTTGCTGCTCTGGTCTGAATCATGATTCTATTAATTTATTAATTAATTATGTTATGTTATTAATTATGTTAAATATAATTAATTATATTACGTTTGTAATCTAAGTCGTTATATGTATTTATTTAAACGTACAATTTAACTGCTAACGAAGTTCAACTAACGCTATCTTATCACAATGGCGGGAAATTTACGAACGGTAGCGGAGTTGAAACACGTGGAAACTCTCACTGATACTTTTATGCAATTACAAGGCCGAGTAATGCTACTATTGCGGCCAGTGAGCGAAATGTTGTTGCAATAAAGACTCTCTTTCTCTAAATTCTCGCCAATTTTTCCTGCCCATACATTTATGCTGAATTGTTACTGGTGTCTTGATTGAACAATAGCATGGGGATTTTCTTCAGCTCATCGATGAGCGTTGTGAAAATTGACCACACCATCCAGTAAATCCAGCTTCATATCAATAAACAATACAGCGGATAGGAAATACTGATCACAAGCACAGATCTCCAGAAACCAAGTATACAAAAAGCTTCTCGTAGCGGAAAGTCAGCTTCAGTAAGTCCTTGTACTCTTTGAAGGTGATGCGGATAAAGCTGTTGGTAAACGATAAAATTCACCACATAATCACATATTCCACATTCACTGCTGTTGGAACTTTCAGGTGCTCTTAACATCATTTTCTTCAACTTGATTGAGATCTATTCTTCCAAATCTACAGTTCTGGTGCTGCTATGTCTACCATCATCTAAAACTCGTTTTCTAAATGAACCAGATTCCGTAAGCTTTCATATATTCTCCGAAAGGTCTTATTTGGCACATGACGATTAAGAAAGTTTTCTTACAGACATGTTGCCTCTGCTGCATTGCATCTAGCAATGGGGGCGCCTCCGTAGCCAGGTGGGCAGGAGCAGCAGTGTGTAGCACACGCTTCTTGATTAGACCGGGGTTCCAGCCCGTGCCCACCAAATGCGGAGGATGCGGAAAGGTCATGGAATGTGACCACCGCACATCCCCTGAGCAATATGGCCCTAGTTGATAATGTTCCTAAAAACCAAATAACAAACAAACAACGGCATCTAGCAAGTCCATACATGAGATGCATGTCTACATCTCTCGATTTGAATAAACCTCCATTATAACAGCAATATACAGTATTAAAATGTTAATAACAAGCTGAAAATATAGTGCCTTTGTCTGGATAACTAACTAAAATTACTCAAAGAACAGTTCGGGATCTTGTTTACATAACCACAGCAAGGCCCTCTATGAGATATCGATCAGTGTTTGTAAAGAGTGGAATGGAGCCGGCTACTAAATCAGTGTAAAGAATCGCTGTAACACAAAAATAAATGATTGTAAGTTGGAAACAAGGCGAAATCAGAGCTATTTTTACATGAACCTTTTTTATTTAATTGTTTTTAGATTCTAAATCCATCCCTGAAGTGGGTTTCACGTGTTATAATGCACCCTATATATTTATGATATAATACATTAGTCACTTTTTTAAAGCGACCTTCGTAATAGGTTTCATAATACGCAGTGCCAGCTCGAAGTAAAACGGTGATGCGGGCGATATTAATTATAGCACCTTAAACCACTGCTATACTTCACTAATGACACAGAGAGAGAGAGAGAGAGAGAGAGAGAGAGAGAGAGAGAGAGAGACGCTTCCTTCCGAGTTATAACAAGATTTTTTTCATAGAGCTGATATGAAGATTCGTGTCAAGTTAAATTTTTTTGAAGTGAAACTTCTTTAGGCAAACCCCTAAAGAAGTTTTAACCTTTGGAAGCCCCCCCCCCCCAGGGCAGTCTTCATGTGGAACCACTCGCGACGCATTAGGCAATCAGGGACTCATTTGCAAACGAGCTACGCATTAGGAAATCAGCCCCCTACAGCGCGGCCACGGTATAATTCGCATGCGTGTTGCGTTTACGTTTTAAATCGCTATATCTCTGCTTCTAGCAGTTCGATTTTAAAATTTTAAAAACCAAAATATTTCTTTCGTCATTCTCTACCGTATTTCATTAAAAAAAAAATTGGACGGAAAAAAATTTATAATTCAACATGCCGAAGACTAATAGTGAGCGTTGTAAAGCGTATAGAGCACGTATTCGTGCAATGCGACCACCTAAACCACCTCCATTGAGTAAACGTTTCAAAAGATTCTAAAGAAGTTTAACTTAACTTCCTCTATGCGTGCTCGGCACACACACAATATTTTATTAAAGTGATCAATGCACTCTGTAAGTGACCAATTATAACTTTACATCTATCAAGTGTTCCAAATGGCCTCCTTAAGCAGCAGTGCACGCCAGTGTAATTGCTATTGGGGTTACTCCTTTTTTCTCTAAATATTGGATGACTGCACTGTGACTGATTTGTCCAGCTTTCCTCACCCACACAACCTTTTTTGACTTCAGGACCTGTAATTGAAAAAAATAATAAGAAGAAATAAGATGTTACTGGAACTGCATGGAACTTGGTGGGTTACTATTTGAAGCATTGCATATTAAGGACAGAAATTTTTAACGCCACTACTCCTTCGTATTCAGGCCACGAACTTTTCAAACGCCTATCGTAATGTACAGTTTATCCCAACCTGTTTAGGCATAACGTTTTCTAAAATTGGTTGCCGTTATTGTCATTTCTCTATATATATTTTTTTTTCATCCAAAAGCATTATTACCTCAGCTGTATACAAATAAATTATATCTGTGTGTAGTAATTCCGTACTTTTAGTATTTTCTGCTGTAAGAACCAAATTCTTACACTTATCCTAAAGAATGTTATGTTATAAATATTATAACATAACAAGAAAATATATGTATATATTAAATAATATTATTTACATAGGATGATTTTCAGCTTCGATTGCGATCGCTCTGTACCATACAGTTAAGTAGGGGAGGATTAGCGTAACAATGGGGGGGGGGGGTAGCTGGACAGGGCACAAAAGTACAATGGGAGCACCGTAAGGCCAGTTCAAGTCGCTATAAACAGAAAGTGAGCAGCTCTTTGGAAGAAAAGAACAAGGGAACCGACTCTCCCTTGTGGAGAGGAAGAATTTTAAAGACTAAGAGGGTGGAGGGAACCCTGGATGCGGCATACACCTGTGGTAATGGCTAGCCGCTAGATAAAACTAACCGACTCCTTGAGCACTTACTGATTTCAAGGAGCGGTAGAGAAAAAAGAGTGGACTAATAGCGGTAAGTGAATTCGGAATGATCACAAAGAAATATCTAGAAATTTCTAGACTTCCGGAAGTTTATCGAAGCTTCTAGAAATTTCCAGAACTCGGATGTTTCCCCAGGAAAGGGAAGGGCCAAGAAAACGGAGGAAGTGGGAGAGAGCAAATTAGAATATAGAGATGATGAAGAACGAACTGCGATTGGATCAGAATAGAAGGGGTGGCTGAAACAAAAGGAGATGCAACAGAAGAGAGTGACAGAGCCCTAGCTTTTGACAGTTTGGGAGTTTTGGAAGTTTTTGAGAGTTCCTGTAGGTGTGCCTGAGTGATGTGCGGCCGGAAAGAAATCCCGAGAAGTGCCGGGAGAATCGCTGGAATGTGTAGTGGAAATTGAAGCAGTTTGTCGCGAAGACAATTCGTTTTAGGCAAGTTCTTGGAGAGGTCAGTCGCAACATAGAAATAGGAAGGAGATGCCCAATGAAAGATGGAAACAGATATGCTGAAGCTGAGTGATAAGGATCGAAAAGTCTTAGTATAGAAAGATAAGGAAGAGTTATACAGTCTGGCTTCTCGATAGAGCAGTAAGGAGAATCCTGATAATTTTATTATGCACCCCAGTATCGTCGAGCTGATCAGACGCCCAAAGCGGGCCAGAGCAACCCATTTATGGAGAAAGAGTGAGTTCCTGTAGATGAGCAGCAGTTCCTTTGCCGATGACTAATTCCAGTAGGAGTCTGATTGTGTAAAGCGTGATCCCCTAAGCTGTTATGTAAGTACCAGGTAATAGTTTTAAGCTTGAATTCAGGGAAAGCACTTTAGGAAATGTCTTTATTTAGTTGATAGTAGATTTGGTATTGGTTAGTATAAAAGGAAGGAAAAAGTTCATAAGATATAGATATATGTACTTCATCACAAAGATAAGTTATTAAGCAAGGAAGATTTAGATGTATGTACTCGAGAGTGGTATGTTTTAAGTTGAGACTATGTTCTATGCTCATGTAATTATTTTGGAAGGGATAATTAAAGAAAGATTATAGCGGGGATTTATAAATCTGGGAAAATACACATATAGGTGTTATGCTCACTGCTGTAATCCCAGTTGGGAAGTTTAAATTGTTAGAAGACAAGAGAATGTTATGAGATGTAACCTAAACCAGAAGGAGAAAAGGCAGAAAGACACGAAGAGACATGATATATGAATTGTGATTATCTACACATCTTAGCACACATATAATTCTAGTAATTAACATTTTTCCCAATTGAAGATTTATGATATATTCTTTTAATGTATATACTGTGAATAAACAATATTGTATATGTTTATCAAGTGTAGTATGAGTCATTCTGAATACTCAGCCAGTCCAGAGGAGACATACACGAACTGCTATTCCCCCAGAATCTGTGATCTTCTGTGCAATATACAAGTCAGGTGTTAATGTGGGAGGGTGTAATTAGGGGGAAAATAAACGGGGAAATACAAAGTTAAGAGAGGCGGGTCTGAAAGTTTAAAGAGATTTATTAATAACAGAAATTATAAATTATAATTATAAATAATAAGAAGAAAGGAATTATAATAATAAAGAATTCTATTCCCCACAAAAAAATTAATTTTATCCACCCCCCACACTGCTTAAAACCTGGTTTCTTTTCCCCTTCTCATTTGTTGAACTTTTTTGTTAACCTCTTGTATTTCATAATGCTTGATTTAATAATTAATTATTAATTTTAATATTTCATAATTCTTTCGTAAAACCCAACTATTTTTTCTTTTAGTTTCTAGTTTGTCTTTCACCAGTTCTGCGATATCAAATGGACGCTGATAATGGGCGGATGGCACCGTACTTTAGGTAAGACTTTTCCCATAATTTTCAATAATTATTTTTAATTAAATAAAAGTAACATAACGTTAATGCACCATTTTCCTAACTACTACTTCAAAGCACGTGAGTCGGCATTAACGGTCATCTCCGTAATCTTATATATCTCTGTAATATATATATATAGTCATCATAATATATATATATGTGTGTCCTTTGAAAGAAATCCCATGGTGTACTAGTTTACATAGGTTATTTTTCTGCTTGTATTTCTCATGTGCTGTTGGTGGGGGGGAGCTCCTTAAGGTTATGTTGAGTGTGGTAGTGCTAACGCATCTGAGGCAATGAGATTTTAGTATGCTGTCTGTAATTGCATGTGTTCTTTGGTCAGTTTGCTGTTTTCTGAAGAAATGTACGAGTTTCCTGGAGGAGAAAAAAAACACGATGCAACCCTCACGTTAGGCCATGAGGCTCATAGCCCGCCCCCACGAGAACAATGAGGACTGAATTCTCATTGTATGGTTGGGATAACGTACCGCTTCTACGAAGATTAATTTGGCATTTTTATTTGTGATAGAACCGCAAATAATTAAACTTTTTGTCCCGGATCTGAGTCCGAAATGCTTCATCTTTGCATAGTTTTTCCTTCACTAATCTTCAGCTCCTTCCAGGGGGGTGATGTTATTTTCTGGGAACGTGGAACTCACTGAATATGCTGAAAAGCAACATTAGGGAATCGATTCTTTTTGTCAGCAGCTGGCCCAGTAAATATCTTATTGCAATTACATGTCGCCACGGAGTAGCATCCACATTGGCATATTAGACTGATTTGGATATTCTGAACTGGTTCCTTTACTATGCCTGGAAACCTGTTCGAATGGGAAACAGGAGCAGAGGACCATATTAGAGGCATACATGGCTGTTGGGATGACACATCTTTTGGCTAATAAGCTTTGTGTATATTCCATAGTGCTGCATGGATTTTCGATTTAGTCAACTGAAAATATTGGAAAAAGTTCTGTTCACTGTTCCAAATTAGACTTAAATCTGCATGAGAAGTTGATTGCTATCGATGCGCCATTTATTATTTCATTCATGTAATTTCTCCATTTTCTTTTCTCTTTTGTAAATGACGTTTGGACAGACTTCTTAGCGAGGTGATTTCGAGGAAAAATGAATCAAACTAGGCCTTAAAGATTTGCTGGATAACTCTGCGTTAATTGATTTGTCTATGGTTTCTAAATTTGATAAAAAGCTTAAAGGCATTAGCAAAGAAAGAGGATTGGATTGATTGATTTTAATTTTAATACCGCATTGGTATCTTAGGCCATAATGAGCCAAGTCAAAAAGAGATTGGAAAACCGAAAGGCTACAAACAGTGGCGAATAGTGTAGGCGACGGGACTCAATCCTGCGTAGCCCATTATAAGAAGTTATGTAAGACCTCTCATTTGTAAACTGTGTTCGAACAGTTGCGGGACAAGGGTCAAAGTGTGGGAAGCGCTTTCTTGTATAAAAGTAGTCGTCTCGCGATATCCACGCATAAAGATTGGCTCAAATAATCTTAAATAACGAAAGGTTAAAATTATAACTTAAAACAAATCGAAAATAATACGGCTAAATTAAATGCTAAAATTAGCTTTCATTCAGCCATTCTCAGATAATCCATACAGTTTTCTCAGCTCCGTAAGGGCTGTGATGGGTCCCGTTTTATGTTTTCAGTAATAGAACGATTATTTATATATTCAAAAATAAGTCGAATTCTTGTGTCCTGCCTTGAAAATATTGTTTCCTGTTATGGTAGACAAGAAAATATCAAAGTGGAGTAGTTGGTCTACTGTTCGAATTGCATTTCTCTAACAAAGTTGAAGCTAACCGTTGTTAAAGGAATAGCAGTGCCGCTGCGTGTGTGTGTGTGTGTGTGTGTGTGTGTGTGTGTGTGTGTGTGTGTGTGTGTGTGTGTGTGTGTTTAAAAGAAGAACGCGCTAAAATTATCGCAATTACAGTCGCGACCCCACTTAACCAAAATGCTGAAACTTTCGTGCCCAGATTCTGTTGGCCTGGGATGCAATTAATTGTGAAAATAGCTCTTCCTCCATCCTCAAACATTTTCCCCGAGCTGTTTATTATAGGTTTTTGTTTTCTGTTTTGCAAAGAAAAAAGAAATTCAGTTATTATTTTAACGGAATCGGAGCTAGTTGTTCATATCTGTATTGTTTTATTGTTTCTAATTGTGTGTTCACGAACGGAGATAACCTATTCCCACATCAGCAGCGATAGCCTTTAACTCTTAATTCCATTTAGCCGTCGATTTCTAACTATCGATGGGAATGGAAACCTGACCAAACGAGTGACAGACAGTGATGTGTTGTTCTGACTAAGCTTCTATGGAGGACCAAATAATACCACAGAAAATCCTGTAAAATCCAGCTTAAAATCCGGAATTCGTTAAAATACATCTGAATCTTTTCTTTTTTTTTTTGTTGTTGTTGTTGTTGTTTGATTGATTTATACTCTTAGTATTAATCCTGTCTATGATTTATAGGCACTTTGTTAGTAGGGAGAAGGACGTCATTATCCCTTTTTATAAGGCGATGGTTAGGTCGCATTTGGAATGGTAACTTCAAGTATAGAGATCGCACCTTAAAAAAAAAAAGCATGGGAACTCTGGAGAGGTTTCACAGAAGGGCGCCCCGATGCACTTATGAAGAGATGCGTAGAAGGTACCATTGAGCACAAATATAAAATATCAGGAGATAACAGAAGGTTGAATCTCGTGAATTTCACCTATGATCAGCTGATTGTCGAACGTTGTTATGAGTTGCCTCCCGCTATTGTGGACGCAGCGAATCTAAGTTTAGAGTAAAATTGGCTGATCCCCTTGAGGGTAAGTGTAAAGTGTATTGATGTCTAACGGCACCAGGGGTTTCCCCCATCTCCGCGTTGCTTTCATTGTAGGTGTACCAGTTCACTGGGAAGGCCAGAGATTTAAAAGTGTGTGGATTTTGTATATGTGTAGTGTTGTGTATCGTTGTTCATCTGGCCGTTTAGCCGCTGGACCCCTACTGAGGCCCAACGTTGTCCACACTTGGCCTCGTGGAGGCAGACCAGGTACACAGAATGAAGTTTTACTCTGGCAGGCCCTGTCACCTAGTTTCCTGAGATTTTAGTGACTAGGGCCTAAAAAAAAAAAAAAAAAAAAAAAAAAAAATACTCGGTAGGGGTAAGCGCTGGACTTGGAAAAGCCAATTGAGGTGTATGCGGTTTAATTTGGACGAAGTTAAGTTTTTGCAGTTTGTGTGGATTTATACGCTGGCGTATTAGGCAGAGTAGGGGGGGAGACTGAAGGCTGGGGGGAAAAGACAGAAGTATGGGGACGATAGAGAAGGCGACCCCAGGATTTTCAGTGAGGCAGGCCCAAGCCCCACCAGGAGAAGAATCAGGGTTGGCAGGGGTGGAGAGGAGACAAGACTGTCTCCTCCTCCCCACCAGGGGAAAGGGAGTAAAGGTACCAGGCAAGGGAGCCCGGTACAGATCGCTATCAGATCTGAACGGTCCAAGCGATCTGAACTGGATCTTCTTTGGTGTTCTTTTTCAATGTAGGAGTCAGATCCCAGTCGCAGGGTCATACATGAATCAAGTCCTGTGTCAGGTTGTCTCTGGTTCAGACGTAGGTCTTCCTGGTTGTCAGTTCCCTCGTGAACAAGGCTAAATGATGGTCATGTTCGTGGTTGTGGGTACAGTTTTCTTGTGTGTATTCCGGTTTTCTCTAGTCATGGTTTTGGGATTCATCATCAGCTTCTGGGTGCTGTGCATGGTGGTTTGCTATAAGTGCTCGCCTTCTAGCAAAGAGTTTCTGTGCAAAAATGGTAAGGGCTTTGTATTCTTGTTCCGAGTCGAGAAGATGCTGTTCCATGTTCTGCGGGAAGTAGGTGATAGCAGTGGTGAGCCTGCATCGCAGGTCCTCATACTGGTCGCAGTCATACATGAGATGTTGCCATGTTTCCTCGTGGCCACAGAGGCAACGGGGATCCTCAGTGATTCGGAAGCTAGATAGTTTTGCATTAAATCCCCTTGAGGGTATGGGAATATTATGAATATTCTGTTTTGTTTGAATTTATAATAATTATTATTATATATATTTTTTTTTCCTTTCTGGTATTTTTTCCGCCCCCGTGACAGGTACTGGTACCAAGTGCATGGGGTGGTTGTGTCCAGTTACCGTTATTACTGTTTGTCGTGGAATTGTCTTACTGTCCTCAAGTGTTCATGATCGCTGCTTTCTACAGTTCCATGTAAGTCATCTCCAAAGGCAGGCTTATTGCTGCTACGTTCTTATGGAGGCTCTTTGGCACCATGCCGGTGATTGGTACAGTGATCGGGATGGTCATTACTTGTTCCATAGCCCTCGTGAGTAGCACAGTTTATAGCATCACCGTCCCCTTCACACCGGGTAGAAAATACCTAAGTTCGAGTCCCGTCGATGACGTGAGGAATTTTTATGGGCCTTTTTCACAACGTGGCTGAGTTAGTCGGTCTCAGGCGAGGATAGCGTGGTTTTTTCTCGCGGAAACTTGGGTTTTTCGTCCAGCAAACAGAAAATCGACCTCAGAACACACGCAATTTACACAGTATACACTGAGCAATATGGCCTTAGTCGCTGATGCTCCTAAAACGCTACTACAACAACAACTTCTTCCCTGTGATCGGGATGCGCATTACTTGTTCCACATTTCTTTTACTTCCTGCTTAGGTCTGTCAGGTACATACAGAAGTAGCAGTCGTCGTGATGATTGTAGTTCTCTCGGGTTCGAGGTACGGCACTTACGACTACCACAAAACTGTCCATCTAATGTTGAACTGCAGTTATCATAGCAGAAATAAGACAGCTTCTCTTGATTATCCCTACCTATTCCAAAATAGGCTTCATACACACTGCAAACCTTGGTGTTATGCTTCACCTGCTTCAGACATGTTAATATCCACAAACATAGAACGAATCTATACATAATTTCCACCTTTGTTTAGCAGCTGTAGTCAACTGCAAAAAAAAAAAAAGCAACTTCAGGCTTTTATATATATTACAGTGTTGATACTCACTTATGTAAAACCTTCAGTACGTTAGAAACGTTAGAAAGAGAACGTTAGAAACTCTTGCGTTTGTTGACGGGAATCGAACTCATACCTCTTCAAACGAGTACAGACGGCACATGCAAAGAGAAAGTTGCATTCATCTGTGATGCTCATAAACAGTACCCATAACTTCTCAGATAATTGGATGCTGGGAAGGTAACAGACCTCCTAGTCACCTGCCACTCAAGAACAACGGAAGTCGGCCTGGGAAGATCTCTTACAAGTTAATTAGTTTAAGCGGTTGGATTTAGTTGTTGGCTGTTTAGCTGTTAAATTTAAATTCTCCAGAATTTAAATTCAATGCGCCAATTAATTTTTATTACAATCGCGGTGTCAAGTGGGGCATACAAATAATATTGTATACCCCACGTTATGTCTCAGGCAACGCATAAAGATGCTTTTAACTGTCTAATTCCAAAGAACAGGTGTCTGTAATGGGTTTAGTGATACTGTAACATCTTTGCATTCATAAAACTAATGACACCCATAAAACTAATGTTTGCTCATGTTCATGGTTTTTAAAATTTGAATTTTATGGTCCATTTGACCAGAGAAGAAGAATGTTAAAGAGGGTGAATTATGAAGCAGTATTAAACTTCTGTAAGTGAATCTAATTAGGTGATATAAAAACATTTTTAAGAAACGCGGGTTAAATTAAATTTCAATGTAATCAGCCTAAAGAATCTTACAAAAAATAATTCTTTAAACTTACCAATTGTTTTTTTCTGGGGCAGCATGTTTTATTTAACATTCGTTATGTCTTGCATAAGCGTTAAGGTTGTAAAATTCTAAAATATTAATGGTACCTATTAGGGTAAAAGTTTCTCTTTTGTTTTTTAATGCAATAATAGTTCACATCCTTAGTTACATGCGATATTTAATGGTACATACTGTCATATTACGTGGCATGAAGCGTGATTATTCCATCTTTGTTTTTATATAATGGAAAAAAAATTACAGTAGGCGCTGGTTAATAGGTTAACTAGTTATTTTAATCGAAGTTCTAAAGACAAAAATTAATCATAATAAACATTAAAATTTCACCACGTATTTGAGTTTTTTTTTTTTTGAAGAATTCTACTTCTGCTTAAAAAAATCAGAAATCACTGCTGTAGGACAAGGAGCCATATTTCTAGAGAGAAGTAGGCGCTGACACTTTCGTGGTACGATTTACATGTTGTGTGGGGGGTTAATCCTTACCCTCTCCGTTTGAAAACGGCTAACTACAGCATCCCATCTACCACACACAGTACTCGATGATGGCACTAAATTTTTAAAATTGTTTACGTGACTGGGACAGCTAGGTTGAAATGAGAAGGAAATTAATAGCATTGCTGTTAAATCATTATATTGCTCACTTAGCCTAAATTTACAATGTACAGAATTATGTTTTTTGTGTCCAAGCATCAGTGATTCAGTCATGTGATCAGGGAACTATGAAATCTGAAGCACTTTATGTGTCTGATCTGATGTAAAAAATTGCCCATTCTACAGTTCAGGAATCGACAACCTAATTAAATGAAATCACTGCTGTCATCAAAGACACTAGCGCCAATTTGGTTTAATCCTCCTAAAAAAAAATCACGAACGTTGCAACTGTGACAGACAAGAACGCTCGTTTTTCAATTATATTTCTAAGTTAAGCACCGTAAATACATTCCAGCAATCCAGTCTGTGTGCACCCACTTTTTCAAAATAGCAGAGTTTCCTTACACTTATATTTCCACCCTCTATTTCGGAATTTCACTACTAGTACCAGAGATCCTTTGTCAAATGTACTGGGTACCAAATTCCTACTCCCCCCTCAACACATAATCTAGTTAACTTGACACACAACCCCTGGAAAGCTGCCAAACACTGCAATATAGATAGTCTTGGAAATTCATCAGAAATTTCCAAAAAGTTATCGATTCTTGTTCCTCTTCGTATGATAATACATGAATACAGTGAACTGGGTCGACTCAAAATTGTATGAAACTTTGTTTATCAACTAACTGTTAGTTTTCAACAATTTTATTTTGTGTGTTCCTTCGGACTATCTTCGCACTAAAATAATTCTTTTATTCAAAGATATACTAAATTGACCATAAATGATAGATCGTTTTGTGAAATTTTGTACTCTTTAGTTAAAAAGACAAAACTCAGACTCAAAACACCTGCACTGAAGGCTGCTGTGAATACAGTGTCCTTCAGAAAGGCTTAAAGAACACCTTTATAGAATCTAATTTCCGTCTGTAATATTAATTTTCAGTTGAATATGCTATATTACATGCATAAGGATATGCTGCCTTCCCTGTAAGAATGGCTAATGAGTGATTCGAGGTGCTGAGCAGAGTTTAGCCACCTGTCTTTGTACTGACAACTGACTTCTTCTTGTATTTAATTGTCAGCCATTTTGTCAAGACACGAAAGCTAAATTAGTAATAGAAAATAAATGCCTTTATTTTATGCGTTTAGAATTAGTCCGAAGCAGATTTTCATTGTCAGAATTTTAGCTTGAAGCGAGTGAATTTTCCGGAAGTGTACATACGATCACCGAAAACCGTGTCTAAAATCTTGTTTCTGAATTAGTAGCGCGTTTAAATCTGTTGTTGTCCCCCAATCCAATATTCTACGGAATTTTAGGACCTGCTGCTCAAAATTTCGCGTATTTTTGTGTGTATTTCAAGTTTTTGGCCTCTAAATACTCGCGGCTTCTAGGTGCGCGCCTGCTGCGGCTGTGCGCAAATGCATCGCTGTTAATTCGAATATAAAAATTGTTTCAGGGTAATATGTTTCATCATGAATTTTTCATTATAAAATTTCATGGCGCTTTTTTATTCTGTTGTTGTACTGTATTTACGGTGTATTCATTGTATTTGATATATCTTCCTACTTTAATAGGTAGTTTATTGATTTGTTTTTTATTTCTCTGTGCATTAATTGCAATGTATGAAGAAATAAAACACAAAACACAAGTTAATCCAACCTTGTTCCAAAGTTCTAGAAGCTCTTCCAAAGCTTCTAGAGCTCTTGTTCCAAATTTATAATAATATTTCTGTAGGGTAGACTGGGGAGGAAATGCTGTAAATTTGGAATTGAACTTAGAACCATTCCCGGGGCCAACTAAATATATGTTGAAAATTTGGTAGCAGTCCTCATTTTTCTTGGCGATTAGTGCGATAACATTCTTTCATTAATACTGATTTTTGTGCGTATTGTGGTGGGGGAGGAAACAAGGACTCTTAAGTCGTAACTGAACAGGAAATTTTCCCAAAGACCAACAGAAAAACAGATTGAAAATTTAGCTTCGATCTGACTTTGCCCTTCTAGAGTAATACGCGAAATATACTTTCCCCGATATAATTAGATTTCTATGGTGGGGGAAAGCAATGATTTATCCTAAAAAAAGCTCTCCAGAGACCAAACAAACATACGTTGAGATGTGATATCGATTTTCTTATTAAGTAATGTCTAAACATCCGGTAACATACTTCCATTACAAGTCAGGTAATGTAATATCAGTGCATTTCATTTCAGGGGCATTCTATTTTTTTTTTTTTTTAAATTAATTGTTTTTTTTTTTATTTTTCTTTGATTAACTGAAGTGAAAAATAAATATACTTATCCCCTTATCAATGCAAAGAACAGCAGCAAAGACTTCTTTGCTTATATTGGCAGTACAAGGAAGAAAGGGGCTGAATCAAATTAGGCCACGTGTTGATGACCCTTCTCAAGTCGCTGACAAACTGAATATGTATTTTGCATCTACATTCACACATGACAAATTCTTTAGGGAAGGGGACGCTAGAAGTTTATCAAACTACTCGTATGATGGAGCCTTCGTACATATATTCCGGCTATAAGTCGACCTCCATTTTTTTTTATTACAGTAAAATCTTCATTTCTGCCCTTTCTTTTAAAAGTTGACACTGTACCATTTTATGACACGATATAGCAAACTGTAAAGAAAGCAGTAAGCATCTACACCATCTCCCCTCCTTTGTCGAAGATCATGAACATAAAACCTATAGGCATTGGTGACGACGTGACCTTACTCTTGTACGCGCACATGAGGCTTATATTATATATAAATGAACCATTTAGTAGTTGACTACACGTTAAAGTGGTTTCTCCTGTAAACAATGCCTCGATATGGAAATTAGTTTGCTATAAGAAATTGGCAATCTCTTAATTTGGAATTTTTTTGAATAAGAAATTCCAAAAAGTAAACCCTAAAACAATTTTCTACGAATTCCACAAGCCCTTTTGTCTAATGAAGAAGAAAACAAATTCTTGGGGTTAAGCTGAGGAGAATTGCATATTTTTGTAATAATATATGCGTAATAAATTTTAAATATATAGTATTATCTTGTCGCTTTTTCCTAAAGAATAAGGGGCCATCGCGAACGCCACTGAATACACGAAAACTTTTATTGTTACTCTGTACTCCAGAAGCAGTTTAAGGTGTTTCATCTCCTTTCCTACCTGTGACAATAGGTTTTACTCCACAGCGCACTCAGGAATTACTCTGTTCTTTGTGATCCTAACCAAACACAGCAGTAAGCACCTCATTGTCAGGCACCTTATTCTCTCCCTAATATGTTTCGTGTTTACATACTTTTGGGAGATTTACTCCATGGCGAGGAGCTCTCGCCCCTCTTGAAAACGAGCTTCACAAGAATTTCAAAAAGCAGCCAAAACTAAGGCTTCAATAAATATTTTATAATTAATTTATGCAGGCTTTCAGCTAAATAACACGACATACAGAATTGTATGTCGTGTTATTTAATTTTTTTTTAACTTGGGTTTATTTTTTTTCCTTTTAATATTAATAAAAGAAATTGACGTATTTAATTTTAAGAAACAAAATTAAACAGCATGTATATAATAAATCACGATTCCACTTATACATAATATTAAATGAAACAAGGCAGAGTAAACGTTCTCCATTATACTTCTGTGTAATATCAGATAGATAAAAAAGATAAATAAAAGACTACAAAATCATTATTGCATAAATTAAGAAGGTTAATTTATAAACAAATAAAATTTCATGTAATTTTTCATGCACTTCTGAATATCTATTCAGCAGTGCACAAACCAGAGACAGCATTTTCGTTACGATTCAGATTAGTACTTTTTTGACAGATGAGGAAACAGTTTCATCATTATATACCAGTCCGAATCAGAAAAAAATTAATTTGAATTTATGATGTACCATGCCAAAACCACGAATGTGCAAATTCGGCACTTTTTTACCTAAATGCATTCTTGAGGTTGTTTCTTGGTCAGCTACACCCTGCCAAAGATGCGTATGTGTATTTCAAAGCCAAGTGATTGAAAATGTTACATGCATTTTCACTTATCTTTGAAAAAGACACTTCTCACCATGCAGATTCACGAATGTGGTACTTTCGTTAGTTTGGCATGGTACTGACAGAGCAATTCGCAAAAGTACCACTTTCTTGTTTTTGGCATGTACAGTAGGGTGGGAGAGGAGGAGGCCAGCTCGTGCATGGCTTCCTCCCCTCCCACCCTACTGTACATGAAGGAGGTCATCTTCTGAAACTTCAAATGAATTTTAAGTTTCAGACGACGATAAAAATGATGTACCCTCCGATGACGATCGTGGCTCATCACTTATGGCTTCGACGTGCATGTACTTTTTAAAAAATTATCCCCAGTTTAAAAACTGTTAGACACACATTTTTTGAACTAGGTCATTCAGAAATGGAATGCGACTCAATGCACTCTTAAAGTTGAGAGAAAAGTCAAGTATGTACCCGTGTATGTCCCTGAGGGATGGGCCCAAATAAATAGAGGCGCAAGATTAAAACCTACACCATTCTGTATAAATATCATGCAATGCGATGACTTTTGCGATTTTACTATTCTCGCCAGACAACTTAAAGGTGCTGTTCCTTGGAGAAAAGTCTGCTGCCTTGAATTCCAAAAAGAACAGGACGGGCATGTCACAGTAGTTTACAAAACGAACTACAAAGATGAAATTATAACAGTAAACCTAAAAAAGACCTAAAGGAAAATCCAGCAATGAGCAACCTAACCTTCCCAAAATCTATAATGAGGAACTTTGTATATCTCAAGCAAAGCCTAAAGATTTAATGAAAACGTGCCAAGATTTGACAATACCGAAGGAGTGTCACAAATTCTATTTAAAATTAAAGGCATCAGTAGAAGTATGGGATATTACGAGCACCGGATTTAAGTGAAGAATCTGAATATGAAGAAGGTATTGAAAATTAATTTATACCAACTTGTATGTTATTGTAATTAAACCTGTGTTATTAATATATTTTTCATTCATTTATATGTATATGTTATTCTAACCTCGTTTTATTAATAAATTATTCATTTCTGACCAACAAAAATGAGTTCATTTTTTTTCGCCTTTTCAATTCTTTATCTGTCCCCCGATGGTATTCTCCACCTTGTCGCGGTGGGGGGGCTTGCTTGTCCCGATGACCCGGAGAGCTAAGTCGGCGGTAGTTTAGCTACTGGTAGGGCCTCCCAAACCGGACAGGTCAAAGGGTAGGGGCCAGACTAAGAGAGATACCCCGGCCCTCCAGGTTGGGGGTTGCTGCAACGGGCTAGCTCCTCGTTTAGTGTAAAAAATACACAAATGCTAAACGACCTACAAGTGAAAATGAAAACGGACTGCACTTTCTAAACGACTCGGCAAACGGAAAAGGACTATGGTTTTGGAATGCTGGAATATTCAAGGCCTTTCAACTAAAAGAAACTTTCTTCCGGATGAACTGCAAAAATTCAAGTTAGACATCGTCGTGTTATCAGAGACAAAGAAAAAGGGACGTGGAAAGGAATAATGGAAGAATACTACCATTTTTGGAGTGGAGTCGATAAGAGTGAAAGAGCAAGAGCAGGAGTTTCTATTGCTGTTAAAAAGAAATTGAGACACAACATCAAAAACTGGCAATTTATTAATGAAAGAATGATCTCATTGGAACTAACAATGTATGGGAGAGAAATATGTATTTTGGGAATATATGCCCCGACTAATGACACCGCCGATACCTTGAAGAATGAATTTTGGGAGGATCTGAGAGAACTAATAGAAAAAATCCCTAAGAAAAAAGAGATATTTCTAATGGGAGATTTCAATGCAAGAGTAGGAACTGAACAAAATAGCAAAGTTATTGGAAGATTTGGAGAGAAAGAGAGGAACGACAACGGAGATAGACTGTGCAATCTTTATGAACAGTTCGACTTGAGAATAAACAACACATTTTTCCGACACAAGGATATCTATAAATATACTTGGTCACAGGAGACAAGACAAATTAGATCAGTTATAGATTACATTATTTCAAAACATTCAGGGACATATGTATTGAAAGATGTCAGAGTTTATAGAGGAGCCGAATGTGGATCTGACCATTTTCTTGTTAAAACAACACTGAGGTGGAACTGAATTAAGAAAATATGTGTGGACAACCAACAATGCAGGGAAGGAGAAATGCTACAAGTGGATCAATTTAACGTAGACCTACTCCAGGACGACAGCATTAGAAACAACTTCACCCAGAGACTGGATGCTGCAATTAACATAGAGATAAAAGGTAATACTGAAGAAATCTATGAATATTTAAAAAAATACTGTTTAAAAAATAGCTCATGAAATCCTAGGCAAAAAGAAGAGCCAAGGATCAAAAAAGGCCTGGATTACAGAGAAAGTAAGAGCTGCTGTAGAGGAAAAGAAACTTACATATCAGAAATGGCTGGGTGATAGGAATGATGCATATAGGAACATTTATGTTGAAAAGAAGAAAATAGCCAATTGGTTGGTAGTAGAAGCGAAAATGAAAAATGGGAAAGGAAATGCGCAACTATTAATAGGAAATTGGGCGTCAAGCAATCAGCAGAATCGTGGAAGGTCCTTAAAGACTTTAGAAAACAAAATAAACACAACACTCGTTTGCAATTAAGGACGGAGTAGTATGAAGGACTTTTAAAAGACCGGAAAGAGTTCAAGACGATGGAGGATTTTGGTGCAGAAGACTCGGGCTTAAAAGTTTCTGTTAGGGAAATGGAACTCCTACTAAAGGAAGGAAGGGGTGGCAAATCACCTGGACCTGGGGGAGTTTACATGGAACTTCTGAAATATGGAAGAAGAGGAGTGGCTGTTCTGATACAAAAACTGTTAAATAGTATACTGAGAGGAGAAGAAATACCGAAAGAAATGATAACAGGATATATTACATCAATTTATAAGAAGGGCGATCGGAGGTGCCTCCGTAGCCAGGTGGGAAGGAGCAGCAGTGCATAGCACACGCTTCTTGATTAGACCGGGGTTCGAGTCCGTCACCACCAAATACGGAGGATGCGGAAAGGTCAGGGAATGACCACCGCATATCCCGGAGCAATATGGCCTTAGTTGCTAATGCTCCTAAAAACCAAATAACAAACAAACAAACAAACAAGGGCGATCGGAAAAGCTGTTCAAATTACAGAGGAATATGCGTCCTGAACCCGCTGTTAAAGATCCTTGGAAAATGGATCAGGAACTATTTAGAAGCCCGAATCGAGGTATCAGAAGAACAAAGTGGTTTTTTCAGCCGGGAGGTCATGTATTTCACCATATCTCAACAGTACGACAGATCCTTGAAAAATTCCAATCAAAAGGGGAAAAAAAAATCTTTATGATTTCCATTGACCTTGAAAAGGCATATGACAGTGTTCCAAGAAAACTTATGGGAAGCACTGGAAGAGAGGCAAATATTGATGTATTGATGGACAACTGATTAACATTATTAAGGCAATTTACAGGAATAATAGATGCAGAATTAAAGTGGGATCAGCTTTGTCACCTGAATTCCACACTTCAAAAGGCTTATTACAAGGTTGTTGCATGTCACCAACACTTTTCAAAATTTATATCGACATCTGCCTAAGATCCTGGTCAAAAAAATGTAATAAAATGGGATTGCCGATTAATAAGAACACCTATATTCACAATTTACTTTTTGCAGATGATCAGGTGGTGATAGCGCAAGGCTTAGAAGATGCAAAGGATGCATGTGGTCAGTTTTTTGAGGAATATAAACAATGGGGTCTAAAAATCAATTTTAGCAAGACTGAAATGTTGCCTTCAGGGCCAGGACACGTTCTAAATATTGGAGGTTTTAAAAGCAAACAAGTCAATAAATTCAAATATTTGGGATCAATCTTACAAAGTGATGGATCATCCCAAGCAGAGATCAATAAGAGAATTGTAGGCGGCAGAAAGGCTATCGGCATGTACTGATGTGGGATTTACTTAAAGATGTAACTAGCATCAGGGGTAAAAGGAAGAGTTTTTTTGTTTTCGTAAAGGCGACTCAGTTTTTTTTAGGTTCTATACAGTGGGACCAACTGATGATGTTACCAACAGCAAATTCTAAATGGGAAGCATTCAAGTAAGTAATTTTGGAAGATACTAGGCTTTTCATTCCAAATAAGAAATACTGCTTTATGTTCAGGTCCAAGTGGAGGTCAGATGAACGAATGAGACATGTGGCAGAAAAGGAAGACATATTATGTGCATGGGATGCACATAAATTGTCTGGTGACACAGAACCCTATGGTAGATACAAGCTACTCTGAAATCCATCCACAAAGGAGGTTAGGCAAGCGAAGGCAGATTATGAAAAATCTTTGTCAAAGGATGCTAAAAAAAAACAGCAAAGACTTTACTTATATAAACTCTAAAAGGAAGGGGGATGAATCAGATTGGTCCATTTAATATCAATAGTTTGACTGTAGATGACCATTCTCAGATAGCTATCAAACTAAATGAGTATTTTGCATCTACATTCACACGAGTTTTTCTAGGAGCTGAGGGCCAGATGTTAATCAAACTCTAACATGGAGTTAAATAATTTTGTAATAACTGAGAGTAAAGTGGAGGATAAATTGTTGAAGTTAAATATAAGGAAGGCACCCGGGGAAGATAGGATATATTCAGTTATATTAAAGGCGGTAGCAAAGGAAGTAAGCAAGCCCTTAGCCATAATTATGGGAGCATCCTTGGACTCGGGGGAAGTTTCCACGGACTGGAGATGTGCAATTGTATCTCCAATTCACAAAGGTGGATCAAAGGGTGATACTGGTAATCACAGACATCTTAGTCTAACTTCTGTTCCAGGGAAAATAATGGAGTCATTGGATAAAGAAGCATTGCAGGATCTTCTAGACAAAATAGCCGAAATAATTCAGGCACAACATGGGTTTCTCATAGGGAAGTCTTGTCTGACTAATTTGATTGAATATTATGATGTGCTCACAAATGAACTAGATGCAGAACAATTTTGACATTATATGCTTGGATTTCAGGAAAGCTTTTGATTCTGTTGCACGTAGAAGACTACCGTTCAAATTGGAGCAGTACAGCATTAAGGGAAAGTTGCTATGATGGATAAAACGGTGGTTGAGTGGGAGAAGACAATGGTATTCAATAGATACTGCTGTACTTGGACTAATGTTATTAGTGGGGTTCCTCGGGGTTCGGTGTGGGCCCATCGCTCTTTTCTTTTTATTAATCAATGATATTGATGAAGCTTGATGTATATCAAGCTTAATGTCAAAATTTGCAGATGATACAAAGATTGGCAGGGTTGTTAATAATAGTAATAACAGAATGCTGCTGCAACAGGATCTGGAAAAGTTGAGTAGATGGGCTGAGAAGTGGCAACTGAAGTTTCAAATTGACAAATGCAAAGTACTGCATATGGGTAGCAGTAACTGCAGAGAAATATACCAATCTGGTGGTGTTACACTCAGGGTAGTGGAGAATGAAAGAGACCTAGGGGTAATTGTGCAGTGCGATATGATGTTTTCTGAGCAGTGCAGATCGGCAGCCAGATTGAGTAATGTGGTCTTGTCAATGACATACAGGAATTTTGCGAGCTGGAATAAGGAGGTGATTATTGTCTTGAATAAGGAAATGAGAGGCCACACCTTCCGTACGTCGTTCAGGTCTGGAAGCCTCATTTTAGGAGGGATTTAGTGTTTCTATAATGATTACAGAGATGGGCAACAAGACTGGTTAAGGGAACAAAGGGGGGCGCTTATGAAGAAAGGCTAATGTTTTGCAAATTGTAGCTTCTAGAGACGAGGCACCTGCTAGGCGATGTGATTGAGGTGTATAAGGCCTTGAATGGATTGAACAGGCCCAATGCTGATGGGATTCTTCCTCTTGCACAGATTTCAAACCTTAGGAGGCATAGATTCAAATTGAGGAGAGACACTTCTAGATTAGATGTGCGGAAGTTTGCCTTTAGCCAGCGAGTAGTTGATTGCTGGAACAAACTTCCACTTGTTGTGGTTGAAGTTGATAGCTTAAATAAATTCAAGGCAGAACTAGAGAAACATTTGGAACGAATGGATCAGTGAAATGGGAAGCGTTTTCTTTTTTTTTTTTTGGCTGATGCTAGATAACCTTGCGTTCTTGCATCATGTGCCTCTAATGCTAATTTAAAGCTTCATATTTAATTTTTTTTTCTTACCCACGACTGATCTTAAATACATGAGGAACACACTCCCAAACATTCGTTCAGGGTCATAATTAAAGGAACGGAAGTTGCAACGCCAAACTAACCGAGTCCATCTATTTATCTCTACTTCATTTATCTTTCTGCTTTCCTTTGTTCCTACTTTTTTTTTCTCATGAGCCATTAGTTTTACGAAAGCAACATCGAGATGATACTTCCTTCCTTTACGTGACCCCGTCTTCACCTTAACATTTTAGTCCCAGTTCACTGCTAATTTGTAAGCTATTGTAATTCTTATCTATCCTGGGTGATATGTTCCACAGGATGTGTGATGATGATGAATGTATTTAATTACATTCGTCATCACACAACACATCTATTCATCATTTCAGCAATTCTGTATATACTTATGCATTCCTCCAGTGTTACATACAAACAATTTTTTCAACAATATTCTCATTATTTTTTTTTTCATCTACTACTGCCGTATTATTAGACACCCCTACTGCGCCATACATGTAAATATACACAGGGACGTCGCCATTTAACCCTTTTAAGTTGTATACGGTAGCTGATTCATTCCTTCTTTAAATTTAACATAGTTTTTCAACCCTTACTTCAAACTTTCTGCACCTTTCTCGCCATTGAAATTTCACGCGTGATGTGTATGCTGTACATATAATTAATTATTGGCATGCCTTATTCGGCTATTTTTGCGGTTAAATTAAAACTCAAAATTCAAACTTTCTCATAATTTCGGTGGATGACCTCTGACGAAGACATTGATATTTTGAGTAATATGGAGATATGATATTTAATTTTAATATATACTATAAAATAATATATTTATTTTATTTGCTTACAGTTTATTCTATTTTATTTCAATTTATGTTATTTTATTTATTTTTACCACTTTTCTTATTCATTTCTTCAAGTTCTTTATAGTTGTGTTACCTCATCTCTTTTATTTCCCGATTTGTAATTTTATCAACTTTCCACTTTTGATATATATTATAATAAACAATAATATATATATTATAATATTATCGAGAAGATTATAGTAAATATATATATATATATCCAGATAGATCTATAGAAATGCACAGGACAATACAATGTATAAAAGTTACTACACAAAAGGATAATATACAAAACTTATCGTTGCTTGCCCACAATCTAAGTGACTTCGTCTGGGGTCAACAACCTGAATTGAAACAGAAGCAGAGAACCCCTTATCGCTGTGTAACTTTCAGTTTGGGTGGTTGATCCCAGACGAAGTCATTTAGATTGTGGATAAGCAACGATACGTTTTGAATATTATCCTTTGCATACAGTAGTAGTAGTAGTAGCAACAGAAAATCTTTCTATGTATCCTAACACGTTCCTTAATCTTCCTACAAAGTAGTGAATGTGTGATACGGGGATCATCAATAGTAAATTTTCTGTTATTCATCTGTTATTCACCCTCGTTCCCAGCCCATCCAGTGTAGATTGTAAAGTCAATATTGATTTGAAGGAAGATCATTTTCTTTCGAAAACTTTAGAAAATGGACTTTCTTAATAATAAAAAAAAATCAATTTTATTAGCAACAAGAAATTTACATTCCGACTTCCAAGTACAGCGGATTAATGATACAAAAATACTCAATAATACATTCAACAGCAAATGTACGTCATTGGCCTCCTTTCCGCATCAGTTCAATAGATTTTTCAGTTTTTCATCCTGGAAGAAGCGGTCTTCATTCGAAGAGTCAGTTTGGAAATCCGTCAATCAGCTGATGCCTAAAAGGAGAAAACAATCCATAATTAGTGAACTGGATCACTAGATGGGATTACCCATACGGAAGGACACCAGCACAAACAGATGAGTGCACCGTATACCTCCCCCTCCTAACGGGCAAACGTGTGCCGTACTGGTGCCCCCACCCCATTGTCGGGATCCAGTTCGTCCATCTTGAATAAGCCCACCCTCCACCATGTTCTTACAATGCAAAAGTTTTTCGGTTTCTCGCCTTAACTACCTCCCCCCGATGAGCTCCTTTGATGGACATGTTGGGTTTCCACTACGCAGCACCCCGTGTGGGAATAATGTACGTTCCCTCCATCCTCCTAACGGACATCATCCATACAGCAGTGTGCTGCTCAGTTGGAATCCAACACATCCATCGCCCACCGCATTAATAATCACTAAATAAAAAAAAAAAGAAAAAGCGTACTTACGTACTAATGTTACTCTACTAGGAAAAGGTTCTATCGTAAGAGATAACTATAATTTTATGTAATAAAAAAATAATTTTAATTACTAATTTTTAAGAATTAGTTAATAGCTAACTATCAAAGGCAACGGAAAAATATTAAATAGTTGCACTAAAACTAATGATTATAAGTAATTTATTTAAATTATTTTAAAATTAGTTTTAGCCTACGCCTAAATAATACAATCATCTCCCAGTTGGTTGAATATCCTCGGATGGATGGATTGTTGCAAATTACGCTCCAGTCTTTGCTGTTTACGACAGAAAAGCAGCGGTAACTTCCATCTGAGGCATTTGATGGTTTATCCACTTCCTACACTGCAGTTCCTCTTGAGGAACAAGGGACACCTTGCTGATGATACCTCGTAGACTCGGTCAGTGCTCCCAAGTTGTAGATGTGAAGGATTTTTAGTCAACTTGAATAGATAAAGGAACCAGCTAAAGATGGTGATTACTCTGAAGACCTTAGTCGTGTTTATCACAACAGCATGGAGTTTTCATTATGATTTCATCTGCAGTAGTCACAATTAGTGGATTGTTAGAAGTTTCAGATTCCTTATAAGAATGAAGAGAAACATTTGAACAATGAAGGTAAAGTATATTGTTGGAAAATCAATGCCATGACGAAGGTACAATGGAAGAATATATTGTTTTACTAAAACAAAGTTTTATCGATGGCTCATCGATAAATCAAATGTATAAAAAAATAGCATGGTGCATAAGAGTATATTGTTTTAAGAGTGAAACTTGTTTAAATTTATATAATTTAATATGGAATTTTTCAAGCAAAATTTAGGAAAGTAAATTTTGATAAATACTCTCTGTTCATGTTTTTGTTTTCACTTTTTTAATCTTCTGTTCATTGTACAGTCCGGCATGAAATTTTTTAAGCAGGGCAGACAGGCTGCTAAGCTAGCTCATCGGGTTCTGGAATTTTTTGCATGAGGGTCAAGATGATTTTCCTATTGTATGAGACGACGGGTAGGCTGCATTCGGAGCCAAACGATCGTCATCGGTTACTGCATTTCAAGAGGGACATGGATCTGTTGGAACGGGTGTAAAGATTAACTCGATTACTTAGGGGACAAAAATAGTAGATGCTACCTAAAATTTTTGCATTAGACAATTTCGGAAAATAGATTGCATATTTTTAAGGTTCAAATTCACCATCCTTCAAGCATATAGGAGAATCATCAGTTGGATACTCCAACTGAAGATTCTCCTTGAGGATCAAATGCTTTAAAAAATTGCTTGATTATAGAGAGTGATGAGAATAAGGCTGTTTCTTTTAACTAATTGATTAGTTATCCATTCTGTGCGTCAATTTGTAATTGAACTGGCAGACTTTTCTCTTCTTCTTCTGTAGTACGTATCTACTGTCCTGCTGCTCTCCTAGAGAAAAGAGAGAAATCAAGGGATTTAGAGAATCCACCGTGCAAACCCAGAAGGAACCACAGCCCCTTGAAATTTGACACAGACATTCCATTTAAGCTGGTGATGCTGTAGTTTCACTAATTAGTGCTTCGCATTTCCGTAGTTTTTTTTTTTTTTTTTCATATGAACAGAGTACGCAATCGATGGGTGTATATGTGAAGCAAGCTTGCTTATACTGTATATTCGCTACATAGGTTTTTTTAAAAAAAAACTTCTTTTTAGATAGTTTTATTCATCCATACATATTGTCCTCTCATTTCAGTGTAATTATTTAAAAAAATATTTACACTGAAAACGAAGGTGAGGCCCCTGTCCATGGCTAGATATGCATAGAACTGCTGGAAGCAGTTCCGTGCATTTCTAGCCTTGTGTCAAGGCGCATTAGAAGATTGATTCACTGCATCATAGAAATGATATGCCTGGTCAGAAACGATTTCCACATGACCTATGACATCCAATTGTTGTTCCGCTGGTATCAAAGTGCCCAATACGCACCACAAACTCTCCACTCTCATTACCCCGAGATCACCAGCCATGAGACTAAAGCGGTTGCAGCAATTGCCATCCGTCTGGAGAGGTCCAGGTTCGAGTCTCCTCAATGATTAGGGGAATTTCTCAGGGTCGAAGATTAAATTAAGCTACAGACAAAATAACACCCTTCCACACTCCTCATATTGGCGTCAACATCGACGTTAGCATGACCCTGCAAACAAAGGTCCTCGAACCATATTAATTATCGTTTCTAGTTATTAGTATGCTACACAGCCGTACCATTAAGATCCGTACAACTTCATATGTACAAACTGCCTTTATTTACAGAAAACTAAGAATGCATGCTGAAACCTTTAGCCTTTATGACCTCTAGTCTCCGTGGAATACTCTCCCCAATTTTTTTGTAAATGGCTTCCGATGTTTTCTGCCAATCGAGCTGCGAGGTGGCGACTAGTTCAGCCCTGTTTCTTTGGATAGTCTATGCTCATACGCATCCGACGATCCCATTCATCCAAGAGGTTTGTTGTTTGTTTGTTATTTGGTTTTTAGGAGCATTAGCAACTAAGGCCATATTGCTCCGGGATATGCGGTGGTCATTCCCTGACCTTTCCGCATCCTCCGTATTTGGTGGTGACGGGCTCGAACCCCGGTCTAATCAAGAAGCGTGTGCTACGCACTGCTGCTCCTTACCACCTGGCTACGGAGGTGCCTTCATCCAAGAGGTTCTCGATAGTATTAAGGTGATGGGGATTGGACAGTCCAGGCCAAGCTCTGTCCTGTTTTTTTTTTTTTTTTTTTTTTTTGCCCCCTCTCTGAAACTCTGCTTTTTCGTCTAGCAAACAGAAAATCGAACACAGAACACACGCAGACCGGTTTCCTCTGTTTCTAATCAAAATCTGCAGTACATATATTATAGACCCACTAGTCCATATTTTTAACAAAATCTTAGAAAGTGGGGAGATTCCAAATATCTAGAACACATACTTTGTGCGGCCAGTCCCTAAATGCAGAGACCCCAAGCGGTCTCAAGATTTCAGGCCGATTGCCATCGGCTGTGGGTTCCTAAAGATATTTGAAAAAGCAATCCAGCCCACCATTGCAGACCACTGTTTCAATCACAGGCCTCCGTACCTCCACACTGTGATTAAGGGGAGATCTACTAACAGCAACCTCCTAGACACCCTTACCAGAATCCAGAAAGCCCTCAACAACAGGACACAGCTTGATGTTATTTTCTTTGACATAAAAGCGGCCTATGACAAAATAGATATAACAGCTCTAATCACCATTCTCCAGCAGTACTTTAACATCACTGGAAGGATTCTCCGTATCATTTAATCAATCCTGGAGCATAGACATCTCATCATATCACATCGCAGATTTCAGACAACTTGCATTACTAATAGTGGTGTCCCGCAAGGGGGAGTCCTATCACCAACCCTATTTGCCGCAGCGCTGGAGCCCTTCCTGGCATCCCAAACGGACTTCCAATCATACGCTGATGACCTGAAACTTTATATTACATCCTCTGACCAAACTCAGGTTCGTAGCACTACCTTGCAGGCAAATAAAACCATACATAACCTTCAACAATATTTGGCTTCCATCGGACTACAGATTAACCAAACAAAGACAGCTCAAATGTCCTTCACCTGGAAGAAGTCACGCAATGACATTAATCTTACTATCAATGGATCACCCATTCAGAAAGTTAAAACGCACAAAGATCTCGGATTAGTGTGGGATGATGGGCTGACATTCCAGGCTCACCTCCTGAACACAAAAACAAAAATGTACTCCGCTATGTGGGCGATCCGCCAGGAACTAACGGGAATTCATGACGCCGACCTGGTAAAGAAATATGTTGTCCGATGTGTCTATCCTATACCTCTCTTTGCCGCAACCATTTGGTCCTCTGCTCCCACAACACACTTCAACAAGTTCCTCAGCCTGGAATACTGGCTCCTGAAATGGCTCAACTGGCGGACTGGCAACCAATACACCATTTCCAGGGCTCAGTTCTACATAAATCTGGAAGTCACCCCATGGAAACAACAGATTGTGGCAGCGAACCTTCTTACACTTGCCAGACTAATCACAAGACGACTCGACACCCCTGACATCACAGATTTAATAAAAACTCCACGCATTGCCGGAAGGAATCAAATGGACCCAAGGCTCCCACTCACAATCAGCTTGAACAACCTGAAAGGGTTGAGACGCATGTTCCCAGGAAACACGGTAGATCTGATGAACAATTTAGCCATTGATCTGGATAGATTCTGCGAACAGCATTCATACAGACGTCAGAAACTAAAGAACACATATGCAAGCATACACTTATGAGACGCCACCAGAAGGAAAATGTCACCACAATGCATCCCGTTAAAGATAGGTGAAGCCATCACTGGTCCTCTCTTACTTAGAATCTACTACTCCAAAGACGCCTGGCTGCACTATTACGTTCAAGATTGAAGAATTGAAGAGATACCACGTGTAACAACCGGTGAAGGACTGCCTCATTTCTTTATATTTTGTATATTTCCCTCATGCTTATGTAATTTATAGCAATTTTGAGAAAATAATATCCTTTAATTCTTTTAATTATGTAAAATAATAAACACTAAGTTCTGTACCTGTCGGGTTAAGCATACATGGGCCCATGTAACCTCCAGGCACATGTCCCTGTCTTAACCTCTGTGTGTAATATCACCCCTCTAGCTTCTAGCTGTCCAGGGGGTGGCTCTTTGGCAGAGCAATAAACAGATTTAATAATAATAATAATAATAATTTACAGACAGTATTACGGAGCAATATGGTCTTAGTCGCTGATGCTCCTAAAACTTTACCACAAAAACAACAACCAACGTTTAGACGTTTGTCTTCAAACCATTCCGTCACAGATCAAACAATATGATTTGGAGAGCGGTTCGACATGCTGCTACAAAGTTGATAATGTATTATCGTTAGGGGCACCTCTATGAACCTTAAGCATTCATGGTTTTGTAAAAAACAACTAATGGTCTCAGTCTAAACGATTAAAAAAAGGCCACAAACTATCACAATGCCGCCGCTAAATTTCATTGTCGGAATGGTACAATTCAGCAGGTAGCTTTCACTCGGAATCCAGCATACCCAAGTAAGGCCGTCACAATAGTAGACCATGTACCGTGACTGTCGCTCCAAAGCACAGCTTTCCTTTGGCTTACGTTCTTAGAAAGGCGGGCGTCACACCAAGTAATACGAGGGGGTGATTAGTGGCTAGAACATCCTGTGCACTGTACTGGTGTTGAAATATTTTCCAATCGTCTTGTTGTGAGCCTGTATGCTGCGACAGCGTCGCCCTGTGCTCCGAGCGGACAATTTTTATTTCGCGAAGTTCCAAGGCTACTTAGAACTTCGAATGTTGCTAAGAAATTTACTAAAGATTTTATGTCTGCCCACAACGTGTGGAGAACTGCAACTGCATACAGATTTCATTCCTTCTGTGACTTCATTCATCTGTTGTGGTGGAAGTTGATAGCTTAAATAAATTCAAAGCAAAACTAGACAAACATCTGGAATGAACGAATCAGTGAAATGGGAAGGGGTTTCTCTACGTGTGCCTCTACTAATGTTAGTTTAATTCTTAATTTCTGATTTTAATTTTTTTTTTTTACCCACGATTGATCTTAAATGCATGAGGAACACACTCGCATACATTTGTTCAGGGCTCTAACTACAAGAATTGGAGTTGCAACCCCGAACTAACCGAGCCTATCTATTAATCTCTACCTCATTTATCTTTCCGCTTTCCTTTGTTCTTACATCTTATTTCTCGTCAGCCAGGAGTTTTACGAACGCAACATCGAGTTGTCACCTCCTTCCTTTACCTGAACTATTCTTGACCTTAAAATTTTAGTCCCAGTTCAATGCTACTTTGTTAGCTATGATAATTATCTATCTGGGGCAGTATATTTGACATGTATTGAATTGCGTTCATCATCACACACATCACATCCATTCGTCCTTTCAACAATTATATTCATACTTATGCATTCCTTCAGTATTACATACAAACAGTTTTTTCAACAATATTCTCAGTATTTTTTTTCATCTACTACCCCCGTTCTTCAACATTAGGAACCTCTACTGCACCATACACATGGACGACGCCGTTTAACCGTTTTCAGTTCTACACGGTAACAGATTCATTCCTTTATATTTAACCCAGTTTTCAACCCTTCCTTAAAATTTTCTGTAGCTATCTCTCCACTGAAATGTCATCCGGGTTCTATATGCTCTATATATAATTAATTATTCGCCAAATTAATAGTCCTATTATTGCCTCTGAATTCAGACTCATATTAGAGCATGTGTTCCTGAGGATACAGACAATGTCGGAAACAAAGGTCTACATATTGCCCTCTTCCTCATAATTTCGGTGGATGACCTCTGGCATTGAAATTTTGAGTAATATGGTGCATAATAAAATATTTTATTTTATTTATTTTATATTATTTATTGAATTTCAATCGATTCTATTTTATTTCAATCTAGGTTATTTTATTTATTTTTTACCACTTTTCTTATTCATTTCTTCTAGTTCTTTATAGTTGTGTTACCTGATCTCTTTTAATTCTCGATTTCTAATTCTATCAACTTTCAACTTTCGATATATATATATATATATATATATATATATATATATATATATATATATATATATATATATATATATCTCGCATTTTTATAATATTATGGAGAAGATTATAGTAAAGATATATACCCAGATAGATCTATAAAAACGCATAGGACATTACAATATACAAAAGTTACTATAAAAAAGGATAATATACAAAACTTATCATTGCTTACCCACAATCTAAGTGGCTTCGTCTGGAAAAACGAAGAACCCCAGTGAAATAGAGAATCTCTTATCGCTGTTTTACTTTCAGTTTGGGTGGTTGATCCCAGACGAAGTCACTTAGATTGTGAATAAGCAACGATAAGGTTTGTATATTATCCTTTGTATACAGTAGTAGTAGTAGCAGCAGCAGCAGAGGAACACCTAGTTATGCACCCTAACACGTTCCTTAATAAATAAATAAGATCTTTATTGTACAGTACATCGGTACACGCAGGTACCACGACCATACAATACCCTTCACGGCACCATGCCAGGGGTTAAACAGTTTCAGAAACCAAGTACACTTTTGTCTTCTCAATGAAAGAAAAAAAAATATGTAAAGGCATAAGAAAAAGTAATTAAATGCACATAAAACCACATCAACATATTTACATTTTTCTTTTGCATGTCAAGACAAAACAGTTCTTACAGTATGTTACCTGGAATATCACTGTATTGCCAACGTCTAACATATGTATATAAGATGTAATGACAGACAACAGGTGCAATTATTTGTCACAGCAGACTAAGTATAAATATGCACGTGGATTTTTAAAAAAATACAGCAGCAAATTCGCTACTACCATCAGTACAAACAACTTTCAACTTGAAAAAAGTGAATATATGTTCTGGAAGTGAAAAATCAGCATTATATGAAGATGTTACAAGTCACTAGGACACATTTACATTTTCCGATTATGCAAAATATATATATATATATATATATATATACTATTAATCAAGGAGGTGAGAATATTAATGAAAGGAAGCTTTCCCTTGTTTACAGACTAATATAAACTTCACCATAGGTTCCATGCCTTTAAAAAATCTTTACTTTAAAAGACTTTATTTAAAAGCTTAACATGTACATTTCTATTTTCAAATTGCTTTTTAAAAGGTACAGCTAATTTTATTTTCTTCACACAAGGTAACATGATCTCCTGATGGAGAGTATTGAATGTGTGATACGGGGATCATCAATAGTAAGTTTTCTGTTATTCATTTGTTTTCACCCTCGTTCCCAACCCATCCAGTGTAGATTGTAAAGTGCATATTGGTTTGAAGGAAGATCGTTCTCTTTCGAAAATTTTAGAAAATGGACTTGTTAATAATAAAAAAAATCAATTTTATTAGCAACAAGAAATTTACATTCCGAACTCCAAGTACAGCGGATTAATGATACAAAAATACTCAATAAAACATTCAACAGCTAATGGACGTAATTGGCCTCCTTTCAGCATCAATTCAACAGATTCCTCAGTTATCCGTCTCTGATTCAAGCGGGATATCCTGGACAAAGCGGTCCTCATTCGAAGAGTCAGTTTGGAAATCCGTCAATCAGCTGATGCCTAAAAGGAGAAAACGATCCGTAATTAGTGAACTGGATCCCTAGATGGGATTGCCCAAACGGAAGGACACCAGCACGAACAGATGAGTGCACCGTATACCTCCTCCTCCTAACGGGCAAACGTGTGCCGCACTGGTGCCCCCACCCCATCGTCGGGATCCAGTTCGTCCATCTCGAATAAGCCCACCCTCCACCATGTTCTAACAACGCAAACGTTTTTCGGTTTCTCGCCTTAACTACCTCCCCCCCGATGAGCTCCTTTGATGGACACGTTGGGTTTCCACTACGCAGCACCCCGTGTGGGAATAATGTACGTTCCCTCCATCCTCCTAACGGACATCATCCGTACAGCAGTGTGCTGCTCAGTTGGAATCCAACACATCCATCGCCCACCACATTAATACTCATCTGTTCTGTGGAGCAAAAATATCCTAAATAAAACAAAGAAAGTTATATTTCAAACGATTGTACAAAGTCTTCTATTGTATGGAGCGGAAACCTGGACATTGAATAGGCGAGCGGAAAACAAATTGCTCTCCACAGAAATGGATTTTTGGAGACGCTCAGCAGGAACTTCTAGAAGAGACAGAAAACGGAATGAAGATATAAGGGAATAAATGGAAGTGAGAAAGACTATTATTGACACCATCAAAGAAAAGCGTCTAACATGGTATGGACATGTAAAACGGATGCAAGAAAACAGATATCCAAAGGCTATCCTGGAATGGATATCTTCTGGAAGAAGGAGAAAAGGAAGACCTAGGAGGACATGGATGGATGGAGTGCATGACAGTACGAGGCTTAACCGACCAAGACACCTTGAACGGCACTTTATGGCGGGAAAAAATTCCTAACAAGAAATAACTTGTAGGCTGAGGAAACCCATTGTAAATGGAAACACTCCTCTTGAAGAAGAAGATAAACTTTCAAACTTCACAACGCCAAAACCGCGAAAGTGCTTTTTAAGTCCCTACCTAATAATCGCAATCTTAAATTACCAATATGGATTAACAACAGCATTTTGGAAGGTACTTAAAAAACAATATTTAGTTAAATAACTTAACTTGATTTTTCCAAAGTCAAAGAATCTTTAAATGCGTTTTTCTAAAAACTTATCTTTTTTGTAGATTCGTGGTTTTGGCGTGGGATCGACAATATAGCACTGAACAAACAACAGTGAAGCCTTTTGTGTCCTTTCGATTGCTACTATACTTGGCGATAGCTAGTAAATTCACTATTAGTTGTGAGTGAGTAACCGATTTACACATTTTGTAAATGTATCAGTGCGCAGAGGACAATCTATTTTCAGGATGAAGGGCAAGCCGCATGCGAGTTTTAAAGACTAAGTGTACTGAAATATATAATTAATTGCTAATTTAAATGACTTATTGAACTAACGCTGCCTGACTGTTTAAATGTGAATGATAGAAAATTATAGTGGATTTTGTTCATTTGTTTTATCTCTGTGACGTTGATCGTTTACCAATACTTGTCGGTGGCTTTCGGCGAGACGAAATTAACATTACGGTGTTCGTAATCCCGACTCTAATTCTGTGGACAGTCTAAATAGAAATAGCAACAATTGGAAGAAACGGAGAACTGCTCTCTGGAACAGTCCAAATTCCATCCAAGCGAATTAACCGGAAAAACGCCTGTTAATTCACTCGAACGGCTTGCAATTGTATCCTCCTCCAATACTTTTCAGCTTTAAATTGCAGTACACATTAATAACTGTCTGATTTGTTTGACGCGATAATTTAACTCCTTTATCAAGTGCTTTTCATGAAGCTCGCCTAACTGTACTTCTCATGTTAATATGCGAAAAGGTTTATTGCGTTACAAGTAAAACTGTTAATTTTACTAACGTTTAATACAAAACTTTTAATATTCTTTTTTTCACATAACTCATAATCTCTTCAAAATAATACAGAAATTGCTATTGCTTCTTCTAATTTGCCTTAGCGGATACAGAATTTATAAACGAACTAGTGATTGCAATACCCCAACAAATTTAAGAAACTGGTATTTCTGTATTTTTTTCGCATTTTTTCTAGTATTTTTTGTGCAAAGATTACTCGCGGCAGAGAATGCTTGTTCCTAATGGACACTTGTTGGAGGAATAGTATTCACATGCCCATTCCAATTAATCCCCTCTAATTTCTTCCTCTTCGAATAATCTCATATCTTGTTTGATAATTTGGACAAGATCTTTTCAAACTAGTTTGTTTTTTGTAGTAGGGGCTGCAATCTTTTTATCGAAGGAAAACTCTAGTTTTTGTTTCATCGAAAGCACTTCTGGTTCTTCTTCTTCTTTAGGTTGATTATGTATACATGAAGATGCTGAGGTGGAGTTCGTAGTTTCAACCTCAGTACTGTCATCTTGATATTTCTCTCTTTGGGAAAGTCTTTGAATTGGAGTATAAATAATTCTTACAATAGCAGCTTTGCTTTGTCGATTCTTGTTTTTTTCCGTCCTCTCGAGGTTTATGGAGCTATAGAAGAATGCTTTCTAAATCATCGCACATTTGTTCTACTTGAAATTTTAATGCAGCGAACTACTCTTTGGATATAGGTTTTGTTCAGCGAGTGATTTCATCATAAACTGTATAGTTGCCCTTGCAGTTAGCAAATTGGCGTCTTGGCGATAACCCTTCAATGGCGAAATTCACTGGAAGAAGAGCTGAAATCGCCGTTGATATAGTATTGAAATTGTCCTCAGTGAAAATTTTATAATTAACATAAAACTGCTTTTTGAACACATTTTCTCAATTTATAAAACTCCATTTTTAATAGAACCAAACTGAGTTTCTATCATTCGGGTTTCTGTGGTCTTTAAATATAAAGTTATTTATTCTGGGTAATAATAATCTGTAAAATATATACATTAATAGAATAACTAAATTACCAATTATTAGTAGATATAATAATTGATAAGCATAAATTATGTATACTTTTATTACTTACTATTAATATCATCGTGTATTAGAATAATCAATCAATTCATAACAAAAAACGTCCAAAGATGAGACAACTGTATACTTTCAATTATATCGCACTAAACTCTTCGGGGGGGGGGGGAGACGGCGCTTGACGTTACACCTAGTATTATGTGTGTCATTATATGTGCTGCCGTGACATCTCGCGGACAACTCCGAATTTCGGAAGTTGTCATTAATTGGCCACGAGTCTAACTAGCCCTGATTGTTGAAAATCCGATCGCTCAGGTCCAGTCACATAAACGTAGGCACACTCTGGCTTTATGCAAGTGGCTTGCGTATCGCAAATTGAAAGAGTTTGCGTTTATGCATATCTAAGTTGAAAAATCGACTTTTAGTTCCAGAATCTAAGGCTGTAAAGCCAAAATACTGAAATGCCGATATTTTACTAATAAAAAAAACGATATTTCGTTACTAGTATTTAGATATACCAATATTGCAATAATTCTAATACGAACTGTATTATATAGCATTGTGATCTAGCCTCATGTCACTTCTTCCATAGACGAAGACGTCGCGAAGTATTCAGTTCTTATCAAAACTAAAATTACTGTAACACAGAACGAAAACGGATACAAAAATAGATTGTGACAAGTTTAATAATAGGAAATATACACATATTAGAGTATATACATACAAACAAAAAGCTTTTTGTTTGTATGTATTGTTTTGTCAACCTTCCTCAGTTAAACAGACAGTTAAGAATGGAGCATGAGGGCGTGTACTGCCAATCTTGTACATGAAGTGCGTGATTAATTCTTGGATGTTGAAGCCTGTGGCTGTGATGCATGCAGACGTTGCCAGCGTTTGTCAATAGTCAGGATTGCTGTTTCTATGATAGGATGCACTTGACATCCACTGTTGCTGTTGACTGAGGTATTGGAGCATTTGATGTTCAACGACTTCAACCAGGCGCGTCGTCGATAGTGGTGGGGCTTATCCACAATAACGACATCGCGGTGTGGGTCAATGTCGTGGTGGGTTGCCCAAACGTGTTCGACAATAGCTGAGTGCTCCACATCCGCTAAGCGGATTGCTCTTTTGTGTTCAGAAAGGCGTTTTTCGAGCCGTCTCCCAGTTTCCCCGATGTAGCAGCTAGAGCAGTCACGGAAAGAGATGCGGTAGACCAATCCACTTTGTAGTAAGGTGGGGACCGGTGTTTTTACTTTAGAGATGAGTGATCGTAATTTTCTGCCTGGGAGTTGTTCGCATTTTATCCCATGTGATTTTAAGACTACAAACCTGTTGTGATAAGTTTGGGTAGTATGGGATAAAGGCGCTCGCGGCTGAGTCATTACCTTGGATGTTTCTGTTGATCGCTACGTGGCCATGTGTCTGTAGGTCACACCTGTCCAGGGTATTGATGGGATAGCCACGCCTGGGAAGATCCGCCTTGACTTTAGTAATTTCGGTTCCCCTCTCATTTACAGATCTAGAGTGTGTCCAGGCACGAGTTAGCAAGGTTCGTGCAAAGGCAAGAAGATGGCTACGCGCTTGTGCTGACCGGAAGTTGGTAAATTGGCCAGCACACATTGGTTTACGATGGACAGTAGTCTTCAAGCGCGTGCCCTCGCGCCGGACATTATGAAATTTTATGAAAGGCGACAGAGAATTGAGGTGGTCTAAGATTCGGTCACCTGAATTTTTGGGGATAACCACGAACACATCGTCCACGTAGCGACACCAAAAGGTAATGGGATCTGGTATATTTGTAAATGCACGACCCATTAATTCCTCCATCGCGATGTTTGCCGTGACCTTACTAACCGGGGAACCCATGGCTGTGCCGTGTACTTGTTGGTAAATGGAGTCGTTGAACATGATTACACCGCCTGTTAAGCACAGTCTGAGGGCGGTGGAGATATCGTCTGGTGTTAGCTTGGTTCTGCTGCCAAGGATTTGGTCGTTATCTAAGAGTTGCTTTGCACATGTGATGGCAAGTTCTACTGGGATGGACGTGAAAAGTGAAACTGCATCAAATGATTCCATGATTTGATTTGATCTTGTGAGATGGATATGGTTCGGATCCGTTCTATGAATTCACTACTGTTGGAGACGGTGTTGGTGGTCTTGCCTACTAGGGGAGAAAGGAGCTCCGAGACAAACTTAGCTAATTCATAATTCGGTGAGCCACAACAGGAGACAATGGGTCTTAACGGTGTACCTTCTTTGTGAACTTCGGTAGTCCGTAGAATTGTGGAATCTGGCAGCCGGAGGCACGGAGGTGATTACGTGTTGATTCTGTTATTTTCTTCTGTTTAAGCCAACTGTTGAAGGATGTTCACTTTCGACTCCCATCGTTCCAAAGCTTTGATGGGAGGAACGATTAAGGGTTGGTAAACAGAAGTGTCCTGCAAAAGCAGCAAGGCTTTTGTCTCGTAATCTGTGCGATTCATTACGACTGTTCGACGTCGTTTATCTGCCCGGTAGGATGACGATGGATGAGTCTTGTTTCAGTGTCTTAATGGCAGAAATTTGTTTGTGGTTGAGATTGGAAGAAGCAGGGCGAGCATGGTGCAAAATTGCAGTTTTTAGGCGAATTGTGTTTGCCACAGCTTCAGGGAAACGTGTTAACACGCCTCTACGCCTAAGGCAATATCAGTGATTGGTGCGTTTCTTGGGAGAACAGAAATTTTCATTCCCAGAGTCATCAGGTCTACTTGTTCTGTAGATAACTGTTTATTGCTCAAGTTCAATACAAAATCTGTGCAACTTGTGGAAGGGGTATTATGCTGATGACGAAATTGACGGGATTCACCAATTAAAGCATCGAACTTACGTTTTTGACGTGTACAATAGCGTTCAGATTCTCTGACGGCTTGGTAGCACAAGGTATGGATTATATCGGTGTAAACAGGATCTGGAACTAGACTTCTAAGTTAGATCAGTAGGGCTGCTTTACTCGTTGAAGCATTTTGTGTCTCGATGAAGGCAGCCAATCCATATGTTCAGGGTCTTGTAGCTGAAGTTTTGACAGGCACGTCGCATACATTCGTTAGGAAACGGTGGTTTGTAGAGAAATCCTTCCGGGATGACTTTGTTTGATTTGCACCTGTGAGAAAATCTGAGATGTTGTTTGCCAGGGGCTATAAAGATGAAATTCTTTTGCAGTTTCACGATTATGTCGTATGTTTTTTGGCCAAGAACAGTTCGAATATGATTAAAGAGGCCTGCGCGCTCTTATTATTATCAAAATTATCATTATTATCAAAACTAAAATTACTGTAACACAGAGCGAAAACGGATACAAAAATAGATTGTGACAAGTTTAATAAGAGGAAATATACATACAGGGTGTTTCAGTTAAACGTTTCAGAACTTCTAAGAGGGGTAGGGTACATCCTGACAACTCGAAATCATATAGCAATGTGGGGTCGGAAATGCTTTCCTGAAGCGGTGTTGTAGTGGGCCAGCCGCACATCGTTTGTGCGCGGAACGATATCCGACGAGGCGTATTCCCAGTCATAATTTCTTTGCAAGACTGCACCAGAGGTTAGCTGAGAGAGGTTCATTTGAAAGAGCTGACAGGGACAGGGTAAGAACAGCACGGACTCCAGCCGTCGAACAGAATGTGCTGCAGCATGTACAGGGGAATCCAAGAACGAGTACACGAAGTCTAGCAAACGCAGTCGGGGTTTCCCATTGCAGCGTCTGCCGGATTCTCCGAGAACAAGACATGCATCCGTTTCACGTGCAGCGTGTCCAGACACAGCAACCGGAGGATTATGCACCTCGTATTGCTTTCGCACAGTGGTACCTTGGAAAATGTGCTACAAATCCCCTTTTTCCTGCTGAAGTGTTGTTTTCCGATGAGGGAAGGAATTTTCAACACGCATAACGACCATCCTTCACAAGGGAAGGAATTTTCAACACGCATAACGACCATATCTGGGCGGTCGAGAACCCGCATGCAATACGACGTCGTGCAGCACAGATTCGATTTTCGGTCAATGTATGGGCCGGTATTATGGGAGATCACCTCATCGGACCTTACCTGTTACCGTGTCGTCTAACCGGACCTATCTACTTGATCTTTCTGCAGCAAGTATTGCCACAACTTTTGAGAGATGAACAGATTTCTGCATCGATGCAACAGACAATGTGGTTCCAACACGATGGAGCCCCTGCCCATTATAGCGGAGATGTTCGTAACTACCTGGATGTCACATTTGGTCAACAGTGGATCGGACGTGGTGGTCCTGTGCGTTGGCCTGCTCGGTCACCCGACCTATCATGTCTTGATTTTTATTTCTGGGGTCATATGAAATCGCTAGTTTATGACACCCCTGTTGACAATGCTGAGGAGCTGGTTGCAAGAATCGCAGTAGCTGCCGAAGAAATTCGAAATTCGCCTGGAGTATTCCAGAATGTTCGGATGTCCATGCGTCGGAGATGTGAGGCGTGCATTGTAGCCCGTGGAAGAAACTTCGAACACTTACTTTAATCCATGTACCTTTTGCTTCTTTTCATGTATTATTAAAACGATTTCTCACTTACGGTCTCTTTTCTTTATGGTGCTTCTGTGTACAACACCGCTTCAGGAAAGCATTTCCGACCCCACATTGCTATATGATTTCGAGTTGTCAGGATGTACCCTACCCCTCTTAGAAGTTCTGAAACATTTAACTGAAACACCCTGTATATTAGATTAGATACATACAAACAAAAAATTGTTTGTATGTATCACATGTGCAAAGCAACTCTTAGATAACGACCAAATCCTTGGCAGCAGAACCAAGCTAACACCAGACGATATCTCCACCGCCCTCAGACTGTGTTTAACAGGCGGTGCAATCATGTTCAATGACTCCATTTACCAACAAGTACACGGCACAGCCATGGTTTCCCCGGTTAGTTCGGTCACGGCAAACATCGCGATGGAGGAATTAGAGGGTCGTGCATTTACAAATGTACCAGATCCCATTACCTTTTGGTGTCGCTACGTGGACGATGTGTTCATGGTTATTCCCAGAAATTCAGGTGACCGAATCTTAGACCACCTCAATTCTCTGTCGCCTTTCATAAAATTCACCATCGAGCTAGAGTCGGACAACACCATACCATACTTAGACACCCTTGTCCGGAGCGAGGGCACGCGCTTGAAGACAACTGTCCATCGTAAACCAATTTGTGCTGGCCAATTTATCAACTTCCGGTCAGCACACGCGCGTAGCCATCTTCTTGCCACTGCACGAACCTTGCTAACTCGTGCCTGGACACACTCTAGCTCTGTAAATGAGAGGCGCACCGAAATTACTAAAGTCAAGGCGGATCTTACCAAGCGTGGCTATCCCATCAATGCCCTGGACAGGTGTGACCTACAGACACATGGCCACGTAGTGACCAACAGAAACATCCAAGGTAATGACTCAGCCGCGAGCGCCTTTATCCCATACTACCCAAACCTATTACAACAGGTTGTGATAGGTTTGGGTAGTCTTAAAATCACATGGGATAAAATGCGTACAACTCCCAGGCAGAAAATTACGATCCCTCATCTCTAAAGTAAAAACACCGGTCCCCACCTTACTACAAAGCGGATTTGTCTACCGCATCTGTTGCCGTGACTGCTACATCGGGGAAACTGGGAGACGGCTTGAAAAACGGCTTTCCGAACACAAAAGAGCAATCCGCTTAGCGGATGTGGAGCACTCAGCTATTGCCGAACACGTTTGGGCAACCTACCACGACATTGACCCACACCGCGATGTCGTGATTGTGGATAAGTCCCGCCACTATTGACGACGCGCCTGGTTGGAGTCGTTGAACATCAAATGCTCCAATACCTCAGTCAACAGCAACAGTGGATGTCAAGTCCACCCTATCATCGAAACAGCAATCCTGGCTATTGACAAAAGTTGGCAACGTCCGCATACATCACAGTCACAGGCTTCAACATCTAACAATTAATCACGCACTTCACGTACAAGATTGGCAGTACACGCTCTCATGCTCCATTCTTAACTGTCAGTTTAACTGAGGAAGGTTGACAAAACAACCGAAAGCTTTTTGTTTGTATGTATCTACTCAAATATATGTATATTTCCTATTATTAAACTTGTCACAATCTATTTATGTATCCGTTTTCGCTCTGTGTTACAGTAATTTTAGTTTTGATAATAATGAATCCAGAGCGCACAGGCCTCTTTAATCATATTCAGTTCTTGCAATGGAGCGAATTGTAAGAATCAAATAAGAACCAATTGACATAATTACCGAAAATAAAGAATCTTGTAACAGGAGAGAGAGAGAGAGAGAGAGAGAGAGAGAGAGAGAGAGAGAGAGAGAGCAAGGAAGAAAACCGACAGCTTTCATGCAGCAAAACATTAGCAATTATTTTAAACAGGTGTGTAAGCGTATACAGAACATGCGTAAATAATAAATGGATATGTAGACAGAGTGCATTTAAAATGATTTATTAGAAGGGAAAAAAAAAGTACGATTTTTTTCCGATAACCGGTATTTTACTGCATCATTAATGGCCTGGTTCCTGCTTTGTTGTAGGAAGTAAAAGCAGTTGTGTAATTAAATGTTTTTTTTTTTCTTCTTATTTCAAGAACGATTTGTTAATATACAATTCATGTTATTTGTATGATTTTCATTGCTGAGACATAAGAGTAATATTCTTTATGGTGGTCTGGCCATAGACCAACAATACCTCATTAATATAATCGAGTACGTCCAAGTTAAATTTATTCCATCATCCCCATGCTTTTGCCTTCGCATCGAATACCATCGTACATTATACAAGCTTTGCAAGAAATCCGCCTTCCACTACTAGGTTTATATACAAGAAGGGAAAAAAATAAATAAATAACCATGGTCTCTAATCCATCTACGAGCATACCCACATCGATTCATCATCTATTTTGTCTTAACTACAATTCCATGTAACTCGCTTCGCTGCTTGCAGCCAAGATACCTTTAAAGTTCCTTTCGATGGCACCAACTTTCTATTCCACAACACTATCCTGTCGCTGTAAAGGCTAGTCAGTCATTTTCAAGTCGGCGTTTCTTCTCTTTCCGGCTTTATCAAAGAATTCCGATAAAAAAATCTCGATATTCCTGACACCTAATCACTAGCTGTCTTGTCAGTGTCACTTCACTACGACTTTTACTTTTTCACACAAAGAACCATACTTGATACTTCGCACCTTGGGTCGCCCTCACATGCTACACTCATTAAACTTATTAATTAATAATCCATAAAACATGCATTATAAATATATGTTGAACATTTAGTAAAGCATCATATAGAAGGGGATTTAAAACACATTTTTACAAAAAACGAAAGACAAGAATGCTTTTTATTCTTATATTTACTTATGCTTAACATAAATCACGAAAAAGTTACAGTTTGTACAATACTATCTTATATAAAAATAATTTATGATATCCAAATATAAATCCGATTAGTTTTGCTAGCCTTAGAAATTATGTATCGTAGTTGCTGATGAAAAAAACAACTAGTAACTTATCTTGTAACCTGTAACTTCATTATTAATGAAATAGTTAGTTCCGGTTAAAGTTTTTCTAAGATATGAGTTATACAGGCATAATCTTTTGGCCTTTCTCACTGTTATTGTTATTTAAAGGGTGGGCCAAAAAGTTAGAAACCATGGTTTAGGAGCTTAAAATTGTAAATATTTAATATAACAAATATAAATTTAGTATTGAGCACATCAGCAACTTAGTCCTATTGTGACCTGTAATATGTCCATAAATTGCGAGTATTCTGTGGTCGATTTGCTGTTCGGGTGTATTCTGCGGAAACTCTGGTGTCCGAGTTTCCACAGAACACCCGAAAAACCCGAGTTTCGGGAAGGAAGAACCATGCTACCTCATCTGCAACCGACGAACTCAGCCATGTTGTGAAAACGACCTATAAAACTTTTTCCCGTCACTAACGGGATTTGATCTCTCAAGTATCGAATCGGGCGGCCTTTGTTTCGAATAACAGCGTGTGCAGTGCGCCATTCTTTCGACAAAATATCGCGTAGACGACAAAATTGAAAAGGAAAGGGTGCAGCACGATGTACGGACTCAATGGCATGTCATTGCGACAGTTGTCATCGCAATATAATATGGAGAATGTAAGAACAATGTCCCAAATGACGATACGCCGCACACTCAGACGTATGAGGTTCCACACCAGACGACCCAAGAGACACACCCTCTCCTCACCGCTGATCATCGTCGACGGCGATTGCCATGGTGTCAACGACACTCTGGTTGGACACTGGTGGACTGAAAACGCTTGTGCTGGTTGGATGAGTCCAAATACCTGGTGCAACGTGGGACTCATATTGCGTGTGTGGCGCAACACGAGTCCCATGGACCTATCGTGGACAGTACCCACTGTCCAGGAAGGTGGCGGTGGTTGCTTAATATGGGGCATGATTTGCTCCAGAACTAGTACCCCTTGTGGTGTGTATGGGCCAAATTTTCGCTGGTGACGAGCTCGTTCACCGCAGTATATTATGTTTATAATAGCGTGGTTCTTTAGTTGGTTTTCTTGTTATGCTGCTGGTGAGGTCTACCGGCAGCTCTTAGGAGACCGTGTGCACCCTGCCACGTTGCATTTGTTCCCGTACAGAAACGGGATCTTCCAAGGAGGTAATGCGTCGTGTCATCAGGCCCGCACTTTGCATGCACAAATGGTTCGAGGAACATAGTGAAGATATAGCCAATCTTGATTGGCCACGAAATTCACCTGACTTCATTTCGATCGAACACATGTGGAACGTTTTGGAACTGGAAGTAAGGCGAATGGACACGAAACTGTCCTCTGTTCCGACACGATGGAAACTCTTGCAGGCAGCATCAAACATGTAGTGGAGTCAATGCCTAGGCGAAGTAGCAGCTGTTATTCGTACGAATGTTGGCTCAACACGGTTTTAGGTAGATGGTCATTATTCAGTCGCTCAGTGTATCTGATAACCCGTCGTAAAATTAACCTGAAAAATACTGCTGGGGGGAGGAGTTGAATTTTTGTGGTCGTATTCATGTACGTTTCTCATGAAGAGTTCTTAGAAACTATGAGGCATGGTAACGAAGGAGTAGACCATGCTGCCCCTGCTATTGTTGTTGGAGAGGAGGTTTAATGGCGCAAGGGCTACTGTGGCCAATTGCGGCTGTAAACATGCCTTCTGTGGCTGTAAACTGTAAACATGCCTTTTCCAATAGAAAAGTGACGCTTGCATAGAAACATTTTTCTAGAATTTTTTTCTATATTTTTTTCACAAACAAAAGTAAAGAAAAGTGCTCCAATTTCCTGAAAAATGCTAACTGGTATTAAAATCATTACACACTCAGTAGCAACTCGCGAGTTTTTTGTTCTGTTTTTTTTTTTTTTTTTTTCTTGTTTTGTTTTGTTTTTCATTTCCTGTATTCGAAATATTGAATTTTCATGAATTTTTCAAGTAGTGTTTGAAACTGGTTCTGTTCAGGTTTTATAGGTAAAAGACAGGCACACTCCATTCCTTACGTAGCATCAATTAGGATTATTTTGATCAGATTATTTCGGTACAGTTTGCATCTCAGTAGTTTAATGGTCAAAATGAGAACACATATTTGGTAGGCACATATTTAATTTTTGGGGAAAATTTCTTTTGTTAAGAATATATAAATTAATCATTAAATTATTAAGAATATATATATAAACTTGTGACTCGACTCGTTATCTTTTTCTTTCTTTCTGTGTTTTTTTTTTTTTTTTCTCTCGGACATGTAGTACTGTACATGACACGATGTCCATATTACAGTTACGATTCTCTGACATTATTCTTTATTATCATCTGGCTAACGTGAATATTAATAATAACATAATTTTGGTAGTGTTTTGCTGCCGATTCGTCAGATTGTCGACTATGCCAAGTAATTGACATGCGGCGCTGTAGATCGTTCGCGATGAGGTCGCTGTAGGTCGCTCGCAGTTTGCTTTGAGCTGTGCTGGCGTTTGCTGCTGAAGATGATTCGTTCCGTGCTAACCCCTGATCGTATGCTACGGTATTAAAATGTGCGACTTTAGCTAACTTCTCCCCGTAAGTACATTCTTAACTGTTGATTATAACAAATTTTTCGTGGGATACGCCTGTTTTAACTTGCAATTGATTTTACTTTCATCTGTTGCTGATTCGAAGTTTATCTTAATTACCACATTACTTAAAATTACAGCATCGTTCTGATTTTTACACGACAGATAATTTACCTGCAGTTTCTGCAGAACATAAAATATCTGTATAAATTTATTGTAAATAACGTTATATGCATTTCAAATTTTCATTGACAATGCAATAAACTCTGAAACAGGTTATTATTTTCAATAATACCGAAGAATATTACGTCAAATCACGTTGTGAAAAAAGGGATGACCAGCCAGACTTTAATTGGAAATCGTATAATGTTTGTCACTTAAGTGATCTCTATTATAATGGGCTGTTCCTTAGGGCAATGTCGTCTGACTTGCGCATATTGCGATATCGCATATGCTTCCCACCAAAAAATGCACGAGCAGTTTACAATTTGCGCTAGTGTGTGGCTGTTAATAAAACGGTTATATTAATAGTTATAAACTCTTCTAGGTGCAGTGGATATAACAAATATAAACGAAACTTTACTGTTTTATTTTAAAGAGAATTTCTTTGAATCATTTAATGCATAAGCTGCCAGGAGATGATACAAAAATCGCAGAACTATGTGCTTGTCTATTACTTGATACTAACGGCCAAATTTAAATAGCGGCTTCTGATCTGATGTTTTGCTTCTAGTTTAATGGTATAGATTCTTGATCAGTTGTCTGTGATTTTAGGAACTCAAGTCGCAGTAGACAGCTAACGAGATGCTTCTCTGAACTTTTAAATTATACTGTATAGGTTTTCAGTTATTGACGAGGTTGTTTAAATAATAAATGCTATAAATGTATTCTTCAACAGCCTGTTTAGGAAGCGTGTACACTGTATACATGAACTCTATTTTTATTATGAAATAAATCTTTGTCCTACTAAATATAAAATATAGGTATACATTGGTAAGTGACAAATTCCCTTCACGACAGAAAATGCCAGGGGATTACCATAAAATGAAAAATAAAAGAAACGGCTAAAATATACATGAAATATAAACTGAATTATTCATCACTACATTTCTGTCTAGAGTCCTGGCAATTGTAGTACAAAAGTTCATCTTAACATCACATCCACTGAAACAACTTGTGCGAGTATACTCTTGTTCAATTGCGTACACGCAGTTCTTAACAGAAATGCGCACAACTACTAGGCAACAGTAGCCTCAGCGAACCACCCTGCGGTTTGTTTCCTATATTTCGGATCTTCTATGAGCCTTTGTAGGTCAATTCCAATATGTGTTAAGCACTAAATTGATTCCAACTCACTGGCAGGTATAAACCTGTCGGCTATCTTTAGTCTGTTGGTCTTCATTCTCAAGGATTTCGTGCCTCTTAAGGCAGATGGTGGGATGTGCCACTCACAAAGCTGCCGGAAGCATGGTGGTGATGATATCATGTCAGTCATCATTTTGATTGTAGTTATTAATCGTTTCCATAAACGCTGCAGTTTAAGCTGTTCAGAAAGCTGCGTGGTCCTTGACTGTTGAGGGAGATAGTGTTTATGGTTTTCCCACTTCAGCAGCCAGAATTCACTCGCATATATTCTCATAATGTGGGTAGGAGTGGCTGACGCCCACAATTCGGCGCCATACAATATGGTCGAATACACTGTGGTTCTTAAATATCGTGCGGTTGTTGTAGTCTGTTTTACGTGTAAAAGGTGCAGTTTGGTTGCCCAACGTAAGTAGTTCATTTTCTTTACAATCAGGTCAATTGTGGGGGGTGTAATTAGTGTAGATTCTGGGGGGATAATATTTTCTTCTTTTATTATTATTATTATTTTTTTTTATTTATTTCTGTAATCATAAATCATGTTATCCTTCCAGACCCACCTCTTTTAATTGTGTATTTCTCAATTAAATTTCCCCCTTAATTTACCTCCCCTCCACGTTAACACCTGACTTGTATACTGCACAGAAGATCACAGATTCTGGGGGAATAATAGTTCGTGTATGTCTCCTCTGGACTGGCTGAGTATTCAGAATGACTCAATACTACACATGATAAACATATACAAATTTGTTTATTTCACAGTATATACATTAAAGAATTGCATCATACAACATCAATTGGTATAATGTTAATAACTGGCATTATATGTGTGTTAAGATGTAAAATTAATAGCAAATGATATAATATGTCTCTTGGTGTCTTTCTGCTTTTTCTCCTTCTGGTTTAGGTTACATCTCATAACATTATTTTTACTTTCTAACAGTTAAACTTTCCAACTGGAATTACCTCAGTGGGCTTAACACCTCTATGGACATTGTCCTAGATTTATAAATCCCCGCTATAATCTTTCATTAATTTATCCCTTCCAAAATAATTCAATCTTAATATCTTGTAACGTTTCAAGTACATAGAACACCTTTACATCGTAACTTAGAACATACCAGTCTCAAGTACATGTATCTAAATCTTCCTTGCTTTAACTTATCCTTGAGATGAAGTACATACATCTATGAACCCTTTTCTTCCTTTTTATACTAATCAATCCCAAATCTACTATCAACTAAATAAACAATTTTCTAAAGTCCTTCTCTTCAAATCTAGTTTAAAATTATTATCTCGTACTTACATATTAACTTAGGGAATCACTCCTTACACTACCTTTTCTCAGTTCAGGGGCGACTCATCATCGACAGCATAGGCCATCATCAGGCTCCAACTGGAAGTATTCATCGGCAAAGGAACTGCTGCTCTTCTACAGGGATTCTCCTACGTTCAGGAACTCGCTCTTCTTTCCATACGGCTATTAAATAAGTTGCTCCGGCCTGCTTTTTGGGCGTCTGATCAGTTCGACGAAACTGGGAAGCATAATAGGATTATCAGGACTCTTCTTACTGCTTTATTAAGAAGCCTGGCTATGTAGCTCTTCCTTATCGTTCTATGGTGAGGCTTTTCGATCCTTTTTTACTCAGCTCCAGCATAGGTGTTTCCATCTTTCAAGGATTATCTCCTTCCTATTTCAACAACTCTTAAACAGCATCTCCCACAACTCATTACTCTGGCGATTCTCCCGGCACTTCTCGGGATTTCTTTCCAGCCGCACATCACTCAGGCATCTCCACGGGAACTCTCCAAACTTCCACACTGCCAAAACTCACAACTCTCCCACAAACTCCTAACTCTCCCAATAAAACTCCTCACTTCCCTCTTGCATCTGCCTTTTGTTTCAGCCGCTCATTCTATTTTAATCCAATCGTCGTTCGTTCTCCATCATCTCATTATTCTCATTCGCTCTCTCCCACTTCTTCCGTTTTTTCTTGGCCCTCCCTCTACTGGGGTAACTTCCTGTTTACGAAATTTTCATCAACTTCGATGAACTACAGGGCGTCTAGAAATTTCTAGATATTTCCTTGTGATCATTCCCGATTCACTTACCGCCATTAGTCCACTCTGTTTCTTCTCTACCGCTCCTTGAAATCAGTAAGTGCTCAAGGAGTCGGTCTGTTTCAAATAGCGGCAGCCATTTCTACATAGTGTATATCGCATCCAGGGTTTTCTTCACCCTCCTAGTTCTTAAAATCTTCCTCTCCACAAGGGGGAGTCGGTTCCCTTGTTCTTTCCTTCCAAAGAGCTGCTCACTTTCTGTTTATGCGACCATGAACTGGCCTTGCGGTGCCCCCTTTGTACTAGTGTTCCAGTGCTCCCATTGTCTTGTGTACCGTCCTGCTACCTCCCGTTGTTACGTTAATCCTCCCCTACTTGACTGTAAGGTACAGAGCGATCGAAATCTGGTTGAAGATCATCCTATGTAAATAATATTATTTACTATTTACATCTTTTTTTTCTTGTTATGTTATAATATTTATAACATAACATTCGCTAGGATAAGTGTAAGAATTTT